>NC_139493.1:2755166-3215159 GCF_008360975.1 Lichenostomus cassidix
GGCACAGACTCCAGGATATTTCTGCAATGACTCCAATGACGCAGTTTCTTTTTCACTGTTATTACAGTTTCTGACTGAAAAATTACCCTGTGTGTTGACAGAGAAAAAAAATCCCATTGTCAGAGCACTGGCCAGCACCATAAAATGTCCCTTTTATTGACAGGGACTGCAATCTGTCCCATCCAAAGTGCACATGGGAGAAAAACACTGGAATTATTGAAGATTCAAGGCACTGATAGCCACACAATCTGTATAAAAGCCACAATGCCTCCAGCAGATTTCATGGAAGATCCAAATTGTGGGATTTTTTTGTGGTGAAAGGATGTTTAGAAAGAAACAATGAAAATTATCTTGCTTCCTATGGCAAATTGTGATGATATTTTGCAAATTTATGAGCTAAAACCTTTAGTGGAAATATAAAAAACACCACTTATTTTGCCACTGAAAATCAGGGAAGAAAAGGACAAATGCAAACAGCAATTGGAGGAGAGTGAGAGACCCAGTTCTGCACAAAATTAGAGAAAAAAATTGGGGATGGACCAATAAAATTGCAGATAGATGTGTGTACCCCAAATGAACTTAATGTTCTCTTTCCTGTTCTGATTTCCCTTCCACTCCCCCAGAGTAAAATAGTTCTGGTCAGAAAGTCAGTTCATTGAGGTAATGAGGTTATTTACAAAGAAAGGGCATTAAAATGGTATCCACCATGGTCTACTGACAGAAAAAAAAACTCTAAATAGAAATATCTCACCTTGTTTCAGTGGCTTTGAATTTTTCTGTTTAATACACAGAGACCACTTATTATTAAATATTTCTGTAAGTGGGATATGATTATAAGAGATATAAATGATGGGGTTACATATATATATATAACTATATATTCTATATATAATTAATATATATAATCTATAATGTATATATAATACATATAATATAATAAATATAATATAATATATTAATTATAATATAATATAATAAATATAATAAATATAATATAATATAATATAATATAATATAATATAATATATAATAGATATTATCTATATATATATATCTATATCTATATATAGAATAATGAGCAAAGCATATTTCAGTGGTTACATTTTGTTGTCTCAAATTTGTGGGCAAATCTCTCCTGCAAACTCTGGAAAAGAATATTCTGAAAGCAAACTGCACCCAGCTGGGGCTGGGGAAGAGCAGGGTTGTTTCTTATCTACCAAGGGCAGATTTAATTATATTCTGCAAAGCATACTTGGGGAAAGATGATACCAAAACTGCTCAGATTTTTGCCTGGGAACTTTATTATTTGCTCTTTTGTTTTACTGAAGTTGTTGTAAATCAGACCAAAGGAAAGTGAGTAATTACTTTTGCCTTATCCAGTGTGTTTCTCTATTACCAATATTTTTGACAGATGGCCCTGTTAAACCCAAAGATAGAAAGGAAAGCATAATATGCAGCAGATACCACAGGAAATATAATAAGGCATCATTTTCAGGATCTCTAACCATTCTTCCAAAAGAAAAAAATAAGATTCCTTTATTGATAAAGCCTTCCTAAAGAAAAAATAAATCTGTTTGCACTGTTTGTTTCCTCTCCCTCCCACCTTGCAAACAGTCACTGCAGATCTATGTTGTTGAGGTGATTTATCACAAATTCAGGGTTCAGCATCTTTCCCCTTTTTCCTCCTGGAAAGCAGGAACTCAGCAGCTGAATTCCCCCGAATCAGGGTTTTGCTGAACTCAAAAAAAGCAGAGATTACTCTTCAGGGTGGATCCTTGATGGTGAAAAGGAATCTGAGTTAATCAGGGGGAGCAGGGAGGCTGATTTGAGCAGGAGAAATCTTAGTCCAAGCAGGGGGAATTGGCTACACCTAGAGAAGTTTGCCACAATTCATCCCTCAGAAGTTGTGTTGACAAAGACAACCCTGTTGGCCACAGATGAATAAAAAATCTGTATTTTATTTTAAGGCAGATGAAAGAGTCAATTCAAAACACATGTACTGTCCTTTGTGCAAAAAACAGGGAAGTAAAATGAGAAAAGAAATGAATGAAACTGCTCTCATTTGTTAATTATCAAATCTTGACGATGAGCTAGAGCAGCAGAGGGACATTTCCAATCCCATCACCTAAAACAAAAGATGAAACAAACACCCTCTTCTAGGCAAGCAGGTAGGAGCTGACAGCAGGGCACAACTTAGAAATATAATTACAGTCACAGTGATATGATCAGAGAAGAGAGAAGAGGTTTAGACTCTTCTCCATGGCTGTGATCCATGTGCTTAGTGCAGCTCTCTGTGCTCAGCTGAAGCTGCCACAAAAGTGACGAGAAATCTCTACCAAAAGCTGCACAACTCTGCTCATTATCATGCAGGGCTCTGACATCTTGAATGGAATCACAGCAAAGAGGGATAAAAACTCAGTGCCAGCCCAGCTCCAGCCTTGCCAGCAGAAACACAGTGGAAGCTACATGGAAATATCCACCTGGAATGACAGGAAACAACCTAAAAATCAGGCCAGTCTACCTGCAGCCTCAATGCCAGCTCTGATAGCATTTATTAGTTATATTTGAGGGAAAAAAAGATGCAGGATTGGTTTTGATTCCCTCAATTCCAGTGCTGGATGCTCCACCCAGGAGCTGGTGTCACTCCAGGGATATTCCCTGCCTCTTTCTCTTTAACCAAAACCTGCTGGGAGCTGGGAGGAAATCCTGTTTGTCCCAGCTAATACTTCCTTCTTTACTTCTTGTATCACTTTTCTTACCCCTTAATTGACTACAAAAAAAAACCCCTAAAACACTCTCAATATGTTTTCATTTCTTTCTGCCTTCAACTCAACTCCTAGCATTACCACTGAAGTATTTCCTTAGCTATTATCCCATTCCAAACCCCCGCCCTGGGCAGGGACACCAAGGGTGGATATTTGCCCTGTATTTCAGATGTAGCCATAAAATCTATTGAAGAAGAAACATTGTACTATTTAAATAAAACCCCACCTCAGCCTTAGAATATTCTTTGTCAGAAAGAACCTAAAAAACCCCTTTCAAACCCAGCCCATCCAGGGCAGGAGATTTACACCATCCATGACCTCCTTGTTCCATTTTCCCCTGTTCAGTTCTTGTTTTAGCTGCGAGAAGGTGAATGGAAACTTCATCTGCCTGTTAGAACAGACTCTTCCCAACTGCATTAGCTCTTTAACTAACACATAATCAGAAATTAAGTCCTCACTGCCAGCTGTAGAAAGGCAGCTCAGGGAAAACCGGGAAGTTTTAATTTCCCAGTGCCCCCATTATGCTGCAGCTGTAAAAGCCCCGTGGTTTTGTCAAGATCCACAATTTCCTTGTACTTTCTTTTTCCCATTTCATCCCAGGATGTTGTCACAGCAGTGCATCCGGGAGGAGAATTTAGAGGCAACCGTTGCAAGGAATGCTCACTTTTATGGGTCTCTGCTCTAAAATCTTTGCAGAGGAGAAGAAGAAAATATATACATATTTATATGGCTATGGACTTCTCTTTATGCTAATATCATGTGTTACTCTCTATTACAAAAAAGAAAGACTGTGTTGCATTTCTACTCGAAAAAGTCCCAATAGACATAAAAAATGGCTATTTAAAATGACAGCAATTTTTAAAATCTGTAATTTAGAAGGGTAACTTTATAATTTTCATATCTGCAGGAAAAGCTGTTTGGGCAGTTTTAAAAGCTCCCAGTAACTGCAATTGTAAACATGTAGTCGAAAAACATAAAGATGAGTTGCTCATTTGCATTTTTATCTGTGTTGTCTTAGAGCCATTAATTGTGGAAATGAAACAGAGAAATATGTATTAAACCCCAGGCTGGTAGAAATTAATATACAGGGAGAATAGAAATATCTGGAAGTTAGGGATGACCTCCATGTTCCGCAGAAATATTAATCAAAGCCCGAGTTATAGTTTCCAATTTACTGCAAAACAACAGATCCTATTTCATAATGACTCCAGGAACTCCATCCCAGCTCGAGCAGGGCTCAGATGATGTGGATAACAAATAACCAAATAACAAATAACCAAATAACAAATCACTGCCCGGCAAAGCCAGGAGTGTGTTTGCTTAATTGCGACGAGCTTTAATCAGGGGATGGAGCTCAGATCCACCTTCAGCTCCTCACCCCAGCCTGGCTGATTTTCACACTCATTTCCAGCCCATCCAGGACTCAACAGGGCACAGCAGAGCTGATGGAAACTGTCAGAGCTACACGAGAGGCAATGAGGCCAAAGGGAATTTACACCACCCGGGATGGGCTGTGGGCTGCTCAGAGCCTGGCTCAGCTGAATTCCCTGCCTCAGAGGAATTCCCTGCAGCCCAGCCGGGCTGGGGTTGCTCTCAAGGGCAAGAAGAGCCCCCAGGAGCTGTGTCAGAGCATCCCCGAGCAAAATTCACCTCCTGGTGGTGTGTCAGAGCATCCCTGAGCAAAATTCTCCTCCTGGTGGTGTGTCAGAGCATCCCTGAGCAAAATTCACTTCCTGGTGGTGTGTCAGAGCATCCCCGAGCAAAATTCACTTTATGGTTGTGTGTCAGAGCATCTCTGGGCAAAATTCACCTCCTGGTTGTGTGTCAGAGCATCTCTGGGCAAAATTCACCTCCTGGTTGTGTGTCAGAGCATCTCTGGGCAAAATTCACCTCCTGGTGGTGTCCCCAAGCAGAACCCTGGCAGGGATGGAGGAACTGTAAATGTAAAATCAGCCCAAACTCCATGAGACTCGTTGAATCAGCCAGAGAATTCTCCCCAGCCACACGAAGCCACTGTCCCCCAGAAACAGAATTTTAATTTAATGTTCTTATGTTAATACCTAGGAAATGTCATGGCATTTAAGCTGCAGGACTGCATTGTAACCAACTTCTTGATGGAATTTAAGGCTCCCTCTGGCCAGCCAGGGGATGTGGCCCAGCCAGGGTGAGCAGGAGGCAAAGAGGGACAGATGCTCCTTACAATGAAAGAAAAAGCTGCACTTCTGTGCTGACATGGGAATGCTGGGCTGCAGCCTGACTGTTACCAGCAGCCAAATTGGAAAAAAATATCGATTGGGGGGTGAAAAAAAAATCCAACACACAGAACACCTATCTAAAGGGAGGTGATGCAGTCTTGTGTAAATCAATACCCAGCCTTCTCAAGTGAGGAGCCAGGAGATCTTTCAACCCACCTGACATTTTCCCCATCATTTGTGAGTCCGAAAATGCATCCCAAATTCCCATGGAACTCTCCAACAACTGCTGAAGTGCAGAAGTGGGAGCAGAGGGATGTGTAAGCAAATGGAGCTGCTCATTTGAGCATCCTCCTCGCTTGTTTACTCCACTGAGGACTCATCAACAATTCTTTTGTATTAGTCATGCAATTATTGTTATTATTGTTATTCCTGGGTAGCAGGTGTGTCCTGATTTTACTTTTCAGGACATAGGAAAAGTTTTCAACGCAGCAAATTTACAGTCATTAAGAAGTAGAGAAGAAAGGGCAAAATAATCTCATTTTTTTGCTACTTGAGAAATGAGGCAGACCCAGGGAATTAAGAAACTGGCTCAGTAAATCCATTTCCAGCCATTTCTCAAGCCCCCTCCAGGTTACATCTCTTTGCTGTAGTCACACAGTCAAGCCCAGACAAGGCTGCAGATGGGAAGGCACAAAGTCAATGAAACATCCAAAATCCCAGTGAGCTTTGCAGATCAGTTCTCTCTACAAATTTAATTGATACACTTTGAAAATAGAGGGCTGCACCTCCTTTTTTTGGCTTCTGATAAGAATTGGAGACACGTGAATAACCAAGATCCTAACTGCCCTCAATTTTCAGTGAGACCAGTCTCTCAATTCCTCATACACCTGGTTCAAAATGTTTCCTTCAATCTCCATTTCCATCTCCACCTTCCCTAAAAGTATTGATTCTCAGCTTCTTGCAGGTAATTCCAAACTTCTTGCATGTTGAGATCACTTGGAATGACCTGCTACACACCAGACTTCAGTATCAGAATGGTCAGAAACTGTGGCTTTCAACAGAAATACAAATTCTAATAAAAATAAAGCTGCAGTGAAACATCACGAGTGTTGAAAACAAGTATTTTATTTACAATTCATTACCAGTTGTAATTCCCCACATCCCTTTTTACATCAGGACTTAGGTTTTCAGGTCACCTTGGTGGATCTGAAAATTTCCCTTCTCTGCCTATGTCACTGCATAAGGAAATATCAGGGAATTTTTTCACTCCATGTGAAGTTAACAGCCAGGCACTCAGGGGCTCCTCGTGGCTGGAAACAGAAAACAGACACTTTTACCTTCTTTATCTCAAAGGACCAATTAAATTTACACAGTTTCACACCAAGTGAGGAAGACACCAGCTTGGTGAGGATATTCAGGATCACCCTTCCCAGGAAAAGCCCAGCTGCCCTTGGGAAGCTGCTGGGAAGGGAGGATTGGAGATCTCTGAGGGATCTCAGAGCCACTGCTCCCTCCTGCAGAGCCCTTCTCATTGCAGGCATGAGCATTCCTGGCACATCAGCAGCTATTTACGACTGGAACACCTGTGTGATACCGCCAGGAAATGAGTAATAAGCATATTAATGACACCATTATTAACCAATTAATTAGTTCCTGCCGTCTGCACTGGAATATTCCTGCTCTCCCTGTCTAGAGGGCAAAATCCTCCTGTCCACAAGGGCCAATATCCCAGTTCACCTTGCTGCCAGGGAGAGTTAGCAAACATCCCAAACGTCTTTGGGAATCCTTTTGATCAGGAGTTTGGATTTCTCTGGCAGCTCTTTTGAATTTTTTTTTCCTCAAAGGAGCACCAAGAGGAAAACATTGCTCTGAGTCTCTGAGCCTGAATTCCATGCAAACACATCCCCTTTTCCACTCCCAGCACGAAGATGAGGGGCAGGGAAAGGGCTGGGAGGTGACTGATGGCAGGCAGAGCTGGGTGACATTTTCCTTTTTCCACAATCAGAGCAGCAACATTAGGACAGAGCCTCCAGAAACAACCTGTCAGCTGTGGGATCCCACATTAGCAATATCATTAGCCAATTCACTGTTGGATAAAAGCATTCTCATCTTAAACACTCCTACTTATGTTGAACTTCACCCACCCATGTTAGTCATTTAATTTTAATGTTTCATTTCACCCAATGCATTCTTTTTTCTATTTTTTTTTTTACTTCAGAATTTTAATCTCATGCTCATTTTCCTTTTAGCACAAAAGCTGTCTTTAACCTTGTTGTAGTTCAGCTCTTCAGCTCAATACAATGCTTAATGTCATTTTCTTCTGAGGTTTAGAAACAGGGGAAAAAATGCAATGTTGGTGAGGACTATATTGAATAGCTAACTTCTCATTATACCACAGAAACTCCATCATAAGGGAGAACAGAGATCACCTTTGGGCTAATAAAGGAATAAAAAAAAGGATCAAAAGCTGGACTCTTGCTCACATTACAAAGATTACATTTACTGCTTGCTTCACCTTAGGCTCCCAGCTCATGTTTACCAAGACTTAAATATCATAATCCCCGTGAGAAGACGAAGGCACAAGGAACTTAAATAACGTTTATTCTTTAGGGCATTTTAGAGCAGTGCTTAGAAATACCAATTTCCTGATCAATTGGATGCTACTCTAAGCCAAGCCCTGCTGGAGGGGCTGGAATTGCAGGCTGGAATTGCAGGCTGGAATTGCAGGCTCATTCCAAGGGATACAGATGGGAAGATGCAGTTCTTCCCCTTCTCTCTCCTGTCTCAGCTCAGACCTGTGCTCATCTCAGACTTGTGCTCATCTCCTCCTCCTGCTACAGCAGCAGAATTTCCAACCAAAAATCCTTGGCAAGGACACAGGTGAAGGTGTGTCTGTGCTCTCAGATTGCCTGGGTAAATATTTATTGTTAATAATATATTCTCTTTATTGGGATAAGCAAACTGTGCCCAGAGGCAGCATTCTGCTGTGCCAGGCTCTGGAAGCTCACAGTGGGATGGAAATCCCTTCTTGGAAAATCTGGTATTTCCTCCTGGTTCTGGTGGAATTTTCTGCACAAAGCACCACAGTTAATCTTGTGTCCCTTCAGCAGTAACTTGTCCTCACTGTGCTTTTGGCAATTTGGGCTAACAGCTCTGCTCAGGTTTGCAATTCCCACAGCTCCTTTTCCAAAGGATCTGGAGCTACAGGAGCAATTATGGCAGCTGAAGAAATGAGCCTTGCAAAGCTCTGCGCCTCTCATTCTCCTCTTCCAGTGACCTCCAAGATCTGAGGAGAAGGTAAAGATCCAGGACCAGGAG
This sequence comes from Lichenostomus cassidix, assembly GCF_008360975.1. NCBI lineage: Eukaryota > Metazoa > Chordata > Aves > Passeriformes > Meliphagidae > Lichenostomus > Lichenostomus cassidix. Next base: position 2,763,445 of record NC_139493.1, read on the forward strand.
CAAGGAGCCAATGTGACCTTTTCTCTGAGGCAGCCAATAAACAGTAAAGGGTATTGTTAATGCAGTGCTCAGGCATTTAACCACATGTCTCATTAACTTTAATGGGAGCCTCACCTAAATATCCGAACATCACTCCCCAACTACACCCTAAAGTGGGATGTCTGGCGGAAAAAATGCCCAGAGAACATAGGGGAAAAAAAGAAGAGAAATACAAAAGAGGAAGGCAGATACAAAAGTACACGTAGGGGTAGGAATATATAAGGTAATTTGTGTGTTTTTCTTGTGAAAAGTAGGATTATCTCCCAACCAGACACGAAGGTGCTTTGGAGTATTCAACAGAGGGAGAATGTAACTACCAGGGAGAAGTATCCAAGGAATAGTTCCATTAGCAGCAGCAGGGATAGCTGTAGAAAAGCATAAGGGGAATCCATGGGGAAAATCAATCTACAAACCCCAGTGTGACAGTTTTATGTTTCCCCATAATTTAATATAATAGAGAGATGCAGGCACTAAAGCATTCAGGTTAAAGTATTCATGAATAATAAAATCATATTCATTTTATCTGCTCGCATTCTATTCAAAATTATTTTATTACCTTCCAAAGGGTAAATCTGGCAAGGTTTTTGAACATGTTAAGATAATTTAAAAGTAACTACTTAAGTTGTTTAAACCTTGAATGGCTTCTTCCATTTCTGCCCTCCTGAAAGCTGAGAATGAAGAGGGAGGAGAGGAAAAATAAAATGTGCATCTAGAACAGAAGGGGACAGGCTGCACACAACAGGGCTGGAGAAATGAATTTGCTTACAGAGAACTTCACGTGGAAACACTGAAATGTTCAAAATGAGCTTAGAAACTAAAAATGGCACTGAGCACAGGGCTGCTCTTCCACACACTCAGAATTATCACAGCTGCTTCTGCCGATAAAAGTGAGCATTAAGATCCCTGCTGATAAAGGCATTTAGCACTACAGAGCCCAAGTTTTATTGCTCTGGCTGAGCCTTTGGAAGGAGCAGCAGGATGCTGGTGGCACTGTCCTGTCACCTGGGCCCCTTGTCCCCTCCCCACCAGCACTGCTGCCCCAGGAGCTTCCCCTTCTTCACCCCTGGAGCTGCTCTGGGCTGGGGAGAGTTCATTTTCCTTCCCACAGGGCTGTGCTTTGGAAACAGGGTGAGAATAGAATGGGTTTGCTGCTCCTGAGTAATAAGAAAAATCAGCAGAAAGCCTATTCTGGTTTTTGTGCTGCCATGGTGGCCAGGAGATGGACTGAATGGGACATGGGGACACAGCCAGGAGAGCTGATCCCACATGGATATCCCAAAAGGATGCTCCAGACCCCATGCCCAGTGGGTGAAGCAGGGGGAAGGAGGAAGGAGAGGGAGGGACACTTGTAGTTATGGCATTTGCCTTCCCAGTAACCTTGGCCTTTTGAGCCCTGCAGATCAAAATATGAATAAAAGTTATTTTTATTTCTAGTATTTCATGGGATTCATTCTCCTGTGAGCTTCAAGGCTGACATGGAGGAGCTGTTGGGCACGTGCTGGAAGAACATGAATAACCCAACGGCTTCAAGCTGTTTGGTTCCTCTCTTGCACCCTGGGATTTGGCAATTTCCTGCAGCCAGGCACAGGAAACTGCAAATCATTAGCTAAATAATCTTTGCCCATGACAAAGACATTAATCAAAATGTCTGTATTCATGTTCCAGAGGGGCATTTAAACCATCAGCCAGTCATTCACTCCAATACAACCCAATGTCACTTCCACTGAACAGCATTCAGATTTCCTTCCAAAACTATGACAGCATCGAAACTAATTTTAGCTTTGTGGATCGACTCCCATTACAAAAGCATGCAGTATTTATGGGATTGAGCAAAACTAAAAAAAAAAAAAATCAGTTGGGAAAGTCAGTTTTGCATCAGGCAAACAGAAGAAGATATTCAGCATTTGAGCACATGCTGCCTTGCCACCTGGACAAGGCTTTTTAATAAAAAAACAGCCAATTTTTTCTCCTCAGCAGTGCAAACCCCACTGTCAAATTCCCTGGTGCCCCAGTGCCCCCTGACTCTCATTTCTCACCAATTCTAATGCCTCCGTTTTAAATCCTGCAAGAGCAAATCTTCAGCAGTGCACAAAATGTGAATTCAGCAGGCGAAAATTCCCCAAAACCAATCCCCATCAATCCCACATCACCGCGTGTTTATTTCTCCTCGCAACTAAATGGTTTTGTCAGGAGCTAAACAAAACACAAGACAATAAATCCAGAAATCCTGTTACATTACACAAATTATTCCATAATTGGAAACAAGGTTGTTTTACCTCTCCAGTGAGAGCTAGAAACAAATGCTTAAAAAAATAACTTTCCAGGAAATATTTGATTTCTTGATTATTTTCTTATTTAAGAGGAAACGATGGAGAAAAAAATGGAGCTGATGCTTTCATGAAATCCCTGCTATAAAGCAGAATTCTTTCCAGGGTGCCTAGAGAAGCTGTGGCTGCCCCTGGATCCCTGGAAGTGTCCAAGGTCAGGCTGGACAGGGCTTGAGGCAGGGTGGAAAATGCTCCTGGTTGGAACTGGATGATCTTTAATGCTCCTTCCAAACCCAACCCCTTCTGGAATTCTGTGGTAATTATGGTACTGACCATACCTTTCTGTTGGAAAGCACAATAATCAGCAATTCTGAAGATAATCAGCAATAATTCTGAAGATACAGTAAAAAACCTGGGAAAAATACAGGGGTTAACACAATAAATGATGTAATCATGATTGTTTTTAATGCAGGTTCTACTGGCTCTGATGAAGTATTTCATCATCTCAAAGTGTGCCTGCAGAGAAGGTGAAATGAGTGACAGCACTTTGGGGACAGCGTGGCAAAACACCCTAAAACAGGGAATCAGCCAACAGGAAAAGGCTTCCTGAACTGAAAAGCCACATTTCCACACGGAACAGAGAGGTCCTCTAACCAAAATCCTTGTCTTTAAGCTGGATTTTGGATGTATTCAGACAATTCCACTGTGTTTCCCATCAGCTGGTAGGAAGCTGGAGGAGATGTGTGCAAGGACAGCAGAGAAGGTTTCCTCAGCAAAGCTTCTGCAATCTCAGCACTCACAGAGCTGGTAATTCCAGTGGGTTTGTGTCTTCATCAACAAAACTTGTGGGGAAAAAAGGATTTACATCAATGGCAGAAACATGGAAATACAAAAAGCATCTTAATGCATTTTGAGATGACAAATTGGTGCAGTGCTACATCCTGAGACACATCCAGGCAATTTATCCTTATTTCTTCAGCTCTAATCAAGACCTTTGATTTTAGCTGCTCCTTACACAGCATTCCCATAGCAGGCCATGACCAAGGCATGTGTACAGATCTCATTTGCTCATTTAAATGCTCATTATTTCCTAGCTGCTGTGTCCAGCTGCTGTTTGAAGTCAATCAGCAAAAACAACAAAGTACTTTGCTCTTCATTTATGGGCTACTGGAAGTTAATAGCGTTGAGAGGAAAACCTTCCAAGCATCCAGGTGATGTTTGGTCTCCCAGCTGTGCCATGCAGCCTCTGAAAGTCCCCAGATGTGTGCAACACCTCTCAAAATTCAGAGAAATTAACCTATTCCTTAGAAATGTTCATTAACCACAACCCTACCCCACCACCCCACAGCTGCATTGGCTGCCTCTTGCTCCAGAGCTCATTTTCGGATCTGGAATTAGCCCATGAAGTTGTTAATATTCCCACACAGGGAATATGAACATTATCATTCACCACCCAAAAGCCTTTCCTCCTCCTCCTCTCTGCTCTGATCCACCTCCTGCAGCAGCCAGAAGGAATAACGAGGTGGGAGAATCCAGAAGATGAAAATTGAGCAGGGGAAGTTTGGGATTGCTGCAAAAGGAGAGGTGCAGAGCCACGAGCACAGCACAGAGCAGATCCCAAACCTCTTGGGAAAGGAGGCACAGACAGAGACAAACATCTCAGAGGGTCAGATGACCCTTTTTTCCCACACATTACTGTCAGCTCCACTAAAATCACCTGTCACAAGCTATTTTTTCCCTCAAACAGGCACTGTGACTCATGCACTGCATCAAGACCATGGACAGCACAACACACCCTGGGTTACCCTGATGGCCTGAAGAGCCAATTTTATTACAGATTTAAATCTCTCTCATGTGCCACAATCACAACAACACTGTGGGAGCTAAACCAGCACCTCCAAGAGCACCTTCACAGCTCATTTCAGCCCTGGGCTTCACCATACAGATCTGCACTTTGACAGCCACCTTGTCTCCATTGGAACCCAAAATTCAGCCAAAAAATCCTTGAGAGGACCAGGCTGATGATTTGGCTGGCAAAGGGACATGAATCTCCACCCTTAGGAATAAGAAATGGTTTTTTGACACATCTGAGTTCATTGTTATTGTCTCAGGGATGGAGAAGGCTGTGGGCAATTGGGGTAGGTGGGCTTTTGCTGGAGAAATTGTACTGAAATGTACTGAAACTTGCAGTTTTAGGGAGGAAAATCATGATGTGTTTGACAGGTAGGTCACGTCTGAGTAATAGTCACTTGACAAAAACCCCACAAGAGTTTGGCTCTGATTTTCTTAATTTAAGATATTTCCAGAGCTCCTGGTGCAGAGTTTGAGAAGGTGTTAGAAACTCAAAACTGAATGACACATTTGGATTTTCAGCAGAGAAAATATTTTAAGCTTTAAAAAAACCCCAAACTCTTCACTGCGGGAAGAAAACCAATAAATCATTTCTACATTCAACTCTAATTTCTCTGTCAACTTCTCTTTGATTATACACCCAGGAGCTTGATGAGGACTGAACTACAGGCTACCTCATCTGCACTGTGCAGCAATTCCCTGCTAGAGATGCTCATTATGGCCACAGGCACTAGGCCAGTGGAAGAAGTCTGCTGGATAGTTATTGCTAGGTTTTAAACATAAAAAAACCCCATTAAAAATCACAGTAATCACAGCCACCTCAGCTCTGCCATCATAGCCCCAGGAATAACGAGGTCTGGCATGGTAGAGTCCCAAATGGAGGGCTGGGAGGGCAAAGCCAGGGAGTTGGAGATGGAGCTGGGAGTTGAGGGAGTTTCCTGGATGCTCTGTTGGCAGCAGAACCAAGGATGAGGCTTGGCTGTGTGTCTGCTGGGCCAGGCAGCTCTGGATGAGCAGAGTGGTGTCATTCCTGCTCTGGTTGCCATTCCAGAGTGCAGCAGGAACCACTCAGGCTGCCCTCAGGGATGTTTGGGAGCAGAGCAGTGCCCACCTGCCTGCTGGGCAGAGCTTTTGCTCAGAGCAGGTCCTGTGCTGCCTTTGGGCACCCAGGATGGACCCCAGCTGGTGGTGGCCTTGGGTTCTCACCAGAGCCCATCTCTCCTCCCAGTCCAGCAGGGATTTCCTGCCAAAAATCCCTGAGTGCACTTGGCCACAGAGGGAAAGGCAAACCCCTTGGGATGAGCACAGCCAGGGTGGGGAATGGAGAAAAGGTGTAAAGAGACATCCTCTGCCAGGGGCTCCAATCCACTGTTCTTTACATCAACCTTTCAACCCCATAACCCCCAAAAAATCTCTCCTGGAATATGTTTCCCTCCTGGCCTGTCCTGCATTTTATTTATGAAGTGTAGCAACGGACAGGGGTGGGGAAAAAATATGGATTACAAAAGCCACAGTAAAGAGATCAAACAAATACTGCTCCTGCAGCAAAGCATATTGAGGGGCTGGCAGAGGGAAGAGCATTTTAGTTGGTTTGGAAAGGAGGTTTTAGCTTGATGGATGTTTCTGCTACATGTAGACATTCTTAAATTAAAATGAAGCTAAGCCAAAAAATATTTATCAAAGGTCATAGGCTTATTATTACCTGTGTAATAGTATTGCCATCACTTTGGCTCACAGCTCAGTGAAATTCTACTCATTGGGCTGAACAAGGTTGTGCCAGGTAATGTTCCCATAAAACTAAAGGACAGTTCTTGCCCTAAACAATTTACCTGTACAATAGCATATACTGCCTCTGCTACTGCCTCTCTATTTTTGCTTGTCCTAACACAATGGGAACACACTGAGTTTACTGCAGAAAAAAAAAAAAAACCTGGGATCTCATCTATTGGATCCTAAATCCTTGTCTCCCCATCCCTTTGACTTCCATGGGAAAGTTGCATCTGCTTCCCTTCCCTCCCCCAGCTCCACTCCTCATGCAGAAGATTGGGAAAAATGGAGTTGGGTTTATGTTAGGACAAGGGTGTTCTACTCCAGTTATTTATTGCAGTAATCACCCCACGGAACTGTGCTTTCCTCAAATTGCACATATAAATTATCAGCTATTACTCCCTCTTGCAAAGGTTAATGCAACCTCTTGTTTTACAGGTGGAGCGAAATTTAGAGGTTAAAACATGCTTCTGACTTGATTTTTCCTCCTTGCTTCAGCAGGTAGGAGCCGAGGAAGGCGAGGCATGATCTGCTCAGTGCAATTACACAGGAGTTTTGTGAAGCACTCAGCAATGCTGTACATGAGCTCTGAGATCTGCCTTCTCTCTGCTATTCATTTTTCAATTTTCAGCTTCAAAGATCTTGGACATTCTCCTCTAGGCTCATCTACAAGCAGGAATCCAAGGTCTAATCACGTTGGATGATTTGCTCAGGCACAGGATTTGTTGCAGCAGTCTCGAGACAAACCAGCAGAAGGGGGAAAAAAAAGCAGGAAGTTTATGCAATAGTAGAGTCGCTTTGATTCTCCCCAAATGCCGTGACAATCCTATTGTCCTTCGGAGACGTGAGCAAATTTACCTCGTGGAATTTGAGCAGGATTAGTATGGGGTTGGCGCTTGATAATCTGCTTTTTTACCAAGTTTCTTTGTGCGAAGCTGTGTTCTCCGTGGTTCCATTGTTGGAGACACAAGAGCCCTGGTGATTAGTGACAAGCAGCACCCCTGGAATGACACCAAAATCCTGGGAGGGATGAGGGAAGGGAAGCTCAGGAGGTGCCACGTGGGGCAGTCAGTGCCAGGGAGAAGGAGAGGGAAACTGCTGTCAGATGCTGTCTGACAAGGGCAAAGCCTTTCAGTGATCAGAAAGGAAGGTGAGTGGTGAAAATCACCGTCTGAGTAACCCACAGGTGCCAAAGTGTCCCTAAAACCCGTGGGGTTCTAGTGAAAGAGCAAGAGCAATAAGCAATGACACTCACATTGTTTCCTGTACATCATTTAAGATATAAATAGAAAAAAAATGAAATATAATTCAGAGCACATCAACACTGGGTTCCTCCATAAAATAGACTCATGGAAGTATTTTTTTCCTTCAGCAAGGCAGTGGGGCTGAACCCTGAGCTGCTGCACATCATTTGGAGTGGAATCAGTTAACAGCAGAGGAGGATTTAGCACATGATTTTGTTCAAATAACCTATCACATTGACCAGTCCTTTTATTAATCCGAGCATTTAAATGAGTTCTTATTAGAAAAAAGTAACTAGAGCTGCAAAAAGGGAGCAAGGTAAGGCAAGGACAAATACATAATTATCCTGAATATGAAAAAAAATGGTGCAGCAGAAGTTCATGTTCCTTTGTGTGGAACACAGCCCAGTTAATGTACAATTTAGATGCAATAGTTTTCTTTGGCTGGGAAATTAGTTTGAATATTTTTTTTTCCCCCTCAGCTTGTGCTTTTAACATTTTCCCAAAGAACAGAATGATGATGGGACTGAAGTGCTGCAGCAGGCTGGACAAATTCATTAATGTCATTAGCAAAATAGTGATTGCAAACATGTGTGTCAGCACAGGCAGCAGCAGCACACTTTTAGTGAGGCTTCCAGCATTCCACTTCTTCCTTAATGGGAACACACAGCTCTGTCATCCTCGCTGCAAGAAATACAAGGTCTTAAAAAAGCTATATTTGCCACATTGCTGCACGTGTTCTCCTCATAATTCCAGGTGTCCAGGCTTGATTTGGCAATCAAGCAGCTCCCATTGCCCTCCAGGAGAAGCTGGGAAAGGGACAATCTGTTGGGGTTAATTATTAGCCTTTGCTTAAGAAATTTCATGGAGATGGGCAGGTGAGATGTTTCTCCTGTTGCTAATGAGACACCCTGAGCTCCTCCAGAGGCTGTGGGGTGACAGAGGCTCTGTGTCACCTGTCCCTCCCTGCTGGTCCCTGAGCTCCCTGAGGTCCCTTCCAGCCCAAACCATTCCATACTTCTCTGTATTTTCCATGTCTGATGCACAGAGGGTCAAACACTGCTGCTGCCTCTCTCCCCTCCTGGCCAAAGCCTGTTCTGGAACTCTCCATGTGCCACTTGGGTGTTTGTGCACACAGCCCTGGGCCCAGCTGTGGGATTTGGGTGGGAAATGCTGTCAGGGACTAAAATGGAATGTTTATTGCCCACCAACATCCTGCAGTCTGGGACACCTGCAAAAAGATGGGAAAAGGAACTTCTAAATTGGATTGTGAGAATGCACAGGGAAGGGGTGAAAGGTGCCAGGGGAGCTGAGGGGCAGCAGGAGCAGGAAACAATTTAAGACAACACTGCTGCCCTTGGGGAATGAATTATTCACCAGATTGGAGCTATCCAGAATCCTGTGCAGCCTTTAGGTTGAGTATTTTTTCACCTCAACTGGCTGAGCACTTCCACCAACCCTCCTTTCCTTTCTGGTTTGGCTTTGGGAGCGGGAAAACCCTGCTGGAGCAAGGTCCTGCCATGCACTGAAATAGGAATAAAATAGGAATAATGGGGTTCCTGTAGGATCCCATTGCTCCATGTGTGTCTCTCCCTGTCCCACACCTGATGGTGTCCATCTAGTTCATACTGAGACCTTTCTGTCAACTCTTCTTGGCTTCTTGCTGGGCTTCAGGTGTCTTTTTCACAGATTCCCAGTGCCTAACACAGCCAGCTCTGTGCTCAGCCAGCACTATGGTTACACACATAATTTATTTATTATTATTAAGGTAATGATGGAGAATTGCAATGGAGGAGATGTTGGGAGAGTCCAGCAAAGGAACCAAACCACACAAGTGCCCACAGCCCTTTAGACCAGACCATGACATGAGACCTCCATGGCAGTTGATAACACCAAAACACTGAATATATAAATAATAATAATAATGACTGAAGCTTTGGGTTTTACAGCTTTCATCACAAGTTCTGCTGATGCATTGAGAAAGTTTCTAAAGCTCAATGGGAAATTTTAATAAGGGGTAATAACCACACTCTTCCTGCACGAAAAGTACCTGAGTGTGACCTATTTTATAATAGGGTTATTCAAAATAACTCCACTGACATCACAACCCACTGGGGCAAGCGAAAAATAGAACCAATCCCTTGGTATTCATAAAATAACCTGCCTGGGGTACACAAAAGAAACATGAGGGGAAACCTGAATAAATATCCTCATAATTAAAAAACGCTGGAGTGAGGATTTTTATTCTTTTTCTAATTCAGAAGCTTCTTTGATAACATACAAAAAGTTCATAACTGAGAGATCTGGAGCAGCTAAATGCAGCCATGGAGTGAAGATGCAGTGATAATCTGCATATTTGATTGCAGCATTTATGGCCTAAAAGCAGAACTAGTGGCGACAATACAAAGCCCTGATTTCTCTTGTGGAAATCATGTTCCTGTAGGCTGGAGGAATTGTGGGGATTGTTTTATCTGGGATGAAAACATCCAGAAACTGGGCATGGCTGGGATTTCTGCAAATCGGGGGAAAGCAGGATTTGCTGTCTCAGCCAGGTGAAGAATTTAAGGATGGAAGGAAAGGATCCAGGATAAAGGGTGGGGTGTGGAGGGAGGTGCTAAGCACAGATCAGAGAGCTGGCACTGGATTTTGTGTAGCTTTGGGGTGTCCCAATTTTAGTGGTGTTTATCAGGAACAGGGAACAAGCCTTGCTGGAACAAGGCTGAGGGAGACTGGGATGGGGTGGGATAATGGGATGATGGGATGGGATGGGATGGGATGGGATGGGATGGGATGGGATGGGATCCATGGGATGGGATAATGGGATTGGATCCATGGGATGGGATAATGGGATGGGATGGGATCCATGGGATTGGATGGGATGGGATCCATGGGATCCATGGGATGGGATAATGGGATGGGATGGCTCCCTAGCTCTGCAGAAGCTGGTGCTGGTTTTGGCTTCCGTCTCATGCATTCCCCACAGAGCTCAGGCTCCCTCTTTCAAACACTCAGGCTCTGCTCTCCCCAGGTGCATCACAGTCCTGAGGGAGAAAAAACCCTGTTTTCTCCATCCTCTGAAAAATAATTAGGCACAGGAAAGGAAATAAAGCTGCTGTCCCGTGGCAAGGGGTCTGCATTCTTTGGGAGGGTGAGATCAGGGCTGAACGAGGCCTGCAGGCTACCAGGGCATTGACAACACAAGGCCATGAAAGGTTTGGGATCTTCTCACCTAATTCACTTTATCCTTGCTGGATTCCTGTGTTTACAAGGTGATGGGAGAAGACAAAGAGATCTAATCCTGCTGGTGAGAAACCCTAAATTAAACCTGAGATACACTGAGCCAGGCTTAGCTGAGGCACAGGACAATGAGGGACGAGGCTTTGTGTGTCTGGGACAGCCTGTCCTGGCTGAGGTTCTTGTCTCTTCCACTGCAACCTGACACAGGCTGACCTTGAAGGACTGACATGAGGAGAATCATTAGCCTGAAAATCAATTTTCTGTGCAGAACTGAGTCGGGGGTGGTTGTTTTATTGCCTCTCAGGAGGCAAGCCCTGATAGAAAGAGTCTTTTTCCATTGTCTTTGCCCCTCACTGGTACAACTGTTACTGTGGGGAAGTGACTGACACCTATTTTCCATCAAACCTTTCTTCCTCCTTCAGCTATTGAAGTGCTTTTGTCAACAAACATGAATAGATCAGCCACTGCTTTCTCTTTAAAAGCAAAACAAAAGTTCACTTCAGGCTCATAAGAAAGGAGAGAAAAAAAAATATCCCACACACCTCCTTTTTAAATAAAATCTCACTTTTGTATTGCTGTTTGAATTACCTGAACTGTTCTTTCATGTACTAATCTTCAGACTTTTTTTTCTTTTTTTTTTAATTTATGAGCTGCACTTCATTTGTTAAGGTTTTTAAATCCTCAGTTGTTTGTTTCAAGTTGTTTTCCTTTGGGTTGGTTTTCTACAAAGGCATTATTCTCGTGTGTTCCCTGCTCTGGCTGCAGTGCTTTCATGAGAAGAAAAGCATGATCTCACTTTTCATGCTCATAACAAACAATTCTATCAGCTGATCCAAAAATAAACTGAAAAAAAAAGAAAAAAGATCGTTTTGTGCCACGTTTCAGCAAGTTCTGATGTCCAGACAGGATCTAATAAAGCTTTAAATTGAGGGCTGAAGTTGTAGGAGGTGGTAAAAATGAATGACCTGTCTACAAGGATTTACCTCTGCTCTTTCCTCTGACAGGAATTTGCTTAAAATTCCCCTCTTGCAGCTGTGCCTGTGAGGATCCCACTCCCTGCCCTCTGTGTTATTGGTTTTTTTTTCCTCTTGGTGGTCTCAGCCTTTTCAACCCCTCTTTGGTTCACCCCAGCAGTTTTGGGGTCTCTGCTCTCCTCTTCCCCCACTATTCCTGCAGATGTGCCCCAAACATCTGTGGGCAGCTCTGCCTGGGGCTGAGCTCCTAATTCATGAAGTAAAGCTGCAAAATGTCCTTGGCAGCTCAGGCCTGAGCTTCTGGTGGAATTTCATTTGGGAATAATTCCCTCAGTCTCCATGAGGAGGTAGGGAAGAACTCTTCACAGGGAAACTTTGTTTTCTCCTCAGTTCCCAATCCAAAGCTCTTCATGGTGTGTCAGAAATGACGATGAGGGAAGTGTTTTGGGATAACCACACCTCTGTTCCTCATTTGCTGCAGATATCCCTCACTTCCTGCAATGCTGGGGGTTTTCTCCTCCTGGTGAGGAGGCTGAAGGTGCAAACAGCCCCTTGGGGATCTGTGGGATGCTGTGATTCCCAGTTGGAGTGTTTCCCCATTCAGGATTGCTCTGCTTTGCAAAGCCAGAGATGTCACTGCACATCCCATGCTTTCTCCAGATCCCTTTGGCTTTGGCCCTGTGGTCATCACTAGCTGTGGATCCAATGGAGAGAAACAAGAGGACTTCCTTTCTGTCAAATACTTTATGCTTAACACGCAGAGGCATTTTCAGTAGTATTTTATGGATTTATTTCTGGATATTTTTAGCATTAAAAAAAATTAAATTGGACACAGATTGATGATTATTCCATTATGTACCTCTTTTGCATCATGCTACTCCTTGTCCCTTATTAGCCAAAGTGAAACACAAACTACCCTTGTGCAACTAGGAAAATCTCCAGAACAAGGTTTCCCTAAAAAACCCTGGTTTGCTTCAAATAAAGGGAAATATCAAAGTGTTTGCTGTTCTGATTCCCAGCTGGAAAGTAGAAGTTACATGAAGGACATTGAGTTTCTCTGGTGCAAAGGGAGTGCAAACCAAACCAGAAACACTTTTCCCCACTGTTTGTCTGTCATTTAATGCCTGGAGTGAGGAAACAGCCCCCAGAAAACTCCTGCAGAAGAGAACAGGCATTTTCCTCTGATTGACCTGGGATGGGGTTGGGTTTGATGTCTACCAAATCCTGATGTCCTCACTCAGGCAGAACTGCCCAAACCTGCATGAATAATGGCAGAAGGATGTAATAAAAGCATCAAAATAAAATCCTTTCATTACTAAAGTGTAAACCAACTCAAGCCTGGATGAGAAAGGTGTGTTGGCCTCAGCAGTGATGGGTTTGGCCTCAGGGAAAAATGATCTTTGCTCTGATCCAAAGTGTTTTGCTGGCAGGGGAGAGGGCAGGGCATGGCAGTGAAGTGTTGGATGAATGGGAGGAAAAGAATGAATCCTCATTCTCTGACCATCTCTGCCTTCATCCTGGGCAAATTAGACAGCAGGAAAAATACATGGAATGAAAGCTTTCTTGCCAATAACAACTCTCAAAAGTGTATCTGAAAAGGTGATTTAAGAGGACAATGACACAGAAGTGTATAATGAATCTGGACCTGTGCTGCTGCATTTGTATGGACTTTGCAGCAATAAAGTAGGTTAAAAGACAAATTAATTGTGTGCTTCCTCTCCAAGAGAAAGAGACCAATGGTAGTTTCTATGGCAACTACTTGCAATTCATCCTATTAACTTTCTTATTGCAGGAACAATCAATAATGATACAGATCGCTTTAGGATAAAATATACATGAAGACTTTAAAAAAAATATATTGTTTGCTCTGCTTTCAAATCAAATCTGATATGCTCTTGAAAAAAGCAAAGACAACGTTAGAGAGAAACAAAACGTGGATTTGCCAGGAGGGAAAAAAACCAGGTGAGTCAATTTGTACCAAAATCCATCTTCTCCTCTTAGCAACTCCAGCAAAGTGCTCAGATTAATTATTTTGTGAAATGTTTTGACACTCGTGTTCGCTGTGATTGTGAAGGTTATACCTTATTTAAGGGTGTAATTCTGTGTGCTGATATCTCTGCTCCAACCAGTCGAGTGCATTCACAGCCCCTCAAAGGGCTGGCAAACTACTCCAAAAGGCTTTTGGAGGTGCAGTGAGCAGCATGACTGATGCTTCAGCCTCTCAAAGAGCTACCACTGAGCTCTGTTTCCCTTCATTTCTCAGATGTGGAACGGCAAGAGGGATCCAGGCAGCACTGACAGCCAGGCTCAGCCTCCCTGCTGGTGGATGGGAGCTGCAGGACGCTGGAAATTCTTAATTTTCCCCCATTTTTTGCCAGGAGGTATCAATACCCTGAGGTCTGCATCCCCTCTGTGGCATATCCTGAGACTCCTCTGGCTTTAGGGACACTCAGCCACCAGCAGAAAGCTCCCCTTCTGTGCCTGAATCTGATTTATGGCTGGGCTGAAAACATTTTGGATCTTCAAGAAGGATTTTAGGTTGTGTGGTTTGCCCGTGGAAGTTGGCTGTGTAGGGACATCTGGGTGGGCAGCAGATTTAAAGTGAAAAACAGTGATAAGGACAGTTGCTTGGGTCTTTAAAAATGTTTCTTTCTTGACTCAGCTGAGACTTTTCAATGAGGTTTTCCATCATAACTTGGCCTGTGTCTTTTCCCTTGTCTGCTCTGTGGATGGTTTGGTGTTTCATTGCCAATTCCAAGGGGAGCAGTGAGGACTCCAAGGCACCTGGATGTGCCAGAGGGATGCAGGGGTTTGATCTGAAAGTTGTGCTTTTCTCCAGGACACTGAATTATTACCCTTGGATTGATTTAAGTGTTGCTTCCCCAGGTCTGGGGGAATCTCTCCCTTTTTATTCAGTGAGGTTTGACTCAGACTAACTCCCCACAAGCTGCACGAACAGAGAAGTTCCATTCCCAAAATTTCCCACCCCGGTCACTGTTCCAAGTCCCTTGTCACTCACTATGTCCCTGCCACATCAGCAGCTGATGATCCAAGCTCTTTTTTTGTGCACATGGCTGTAAATACAGCAGATACCATCACTTTCCAGTGGGGAATGTTTGAAAATCCAGCTCTGCTTTGCTGCTGTTTCATTGCAGGTGTGAACCATAGAATATTCCAGACAATGGAATGTGGTTGGTGGCACTGTGTGGGTTGCTGAGGGCATTGTCTGCTCACTGTGTCACTCACCCAAAACAGCAGAATTTTCTGAGGATGCATTTCACACAACCAAGCGCATAAATCTGAGCTGCCTGGGCAGGGCAATGCTGGAACAGGAATATTTCTCTGTGCTCCAGAGAAGTTTGCACATCCTAACTTCACACATCCTGGCTTTACACATCTGCTGCATTTCAGGTGCCACAATTCTGCTTTGTCTCTCCTCACTTACAGAAGTTGGTTCTTCCTGTAATAATTCTAAATTCAGTTCATCATCAAAGGGAGAATGCAAAATACTTTTAAATAGGAAAGTGGAAGATCTTGCACAAGTTAATTCACTTCAAACTGAAGCTTTTGATCTGCTGTCCTTAGATCACTTCATTATTATGAACACAACCAGAACAGTGATATCTCAACCTTCCTTTCCAAATCTCCCCTGCTACTGAGCCATTTCTTTTTTTCCCATGTCGCTTCAATTCTTGATTTTTCAAGTCACAAATATTAATATATCATTAACCAGCTTCAAACTTTGCCTTCATTTAAAGAAAGTGCTGGTAAGAAGAGAATGGAGCTCCTGTGATTACCAAAAAACAATGCAAAAAATACCTCCTGAGTATTTTGGCTACTCTTGTATAAAAGACCAATAAAATAACCAATATGAGAATCAATCTGTAAGTTTGGGGGTTTTACAGAAAAAAGATGAACAGCAACTCCCAGAGGATGCATTTAAAAGCTCTACACAACTCCCTACTCTGAGATTTGTATTTTCCTGCCCTTTTACATTTTTCCCCATACTTTTAGCTTCTGCAGATCCTATAGGGAAAACTGTCTCAGTGCATTTGTGAAGCACTCAGTGAAACAGGAAAGTTCTTCCAACAACAGCAATGCTGAGCAAAGTCAGAGCTTGTTGTGTTGGGAATCACAACAATCTCATCAGAAATTGGATTTGGGGGCTGCTTGGAGTGTGAAACCAACAGCTGAGGCTTCCCAAGGATTGCTGTGTTGCTGGAGGAACCTGTTGGAGAAACCTGGATCTCCACTTGGGTGGAATTCTCATGATAAAACACCCAGGAGTGATGAAGGATGGTGGGGTGAAGGCAGAATTAAAACCCAAAACTGTAACAGCAAGGGGAAAATAAAACGCCTTCTGCCTCCTGTTTGAGATTTGCATTTTGGAATTCATTCCCTCTTGAATTATTGTGCTCTTGCTCTATAAATTTGATGACCTCTGACCAGAAGAAATTAAGTTCAATGATTTTCTGATTTGTTTGAATATGAACCTCCCAGGGAGTGTCATGTAAAGCTGGGATTTTTGGCATGTTAACTTCCACCTTCTCTAAACAGGTGGGTCTTCAAATAATCATATTTTAAACTATTTTTGAAAAGCGTTTTGTATCCAACAAATTACCCAGCAGGTCAAAAGTCTGGTGATGAAGGTCATGCCTTGCCTGTTATTTATTCAGCAGGAATATTTATTTTGCTCCTTGATCAATAGTTTTGTACCAATCCCTCTATTACCTTTAATTCATGTCACCTTTTTATTTTTTCAGTTAAAAATGTGAATAATTGATTTTAAAAATGTCCAAATTGAATAACCACTTGGCTTAAGCTGTGTAATGCCAGTGAAAATGCAGCTCACAAGTCCAGTGGATGTTGAGTTAGACCCACACTTTGTGATATTATCTCAGATTTATGCATCTTCTATTTTCTATTTCATCTGAGCTCAGGTTTGGTGCCTTTCCTGCTGCTCCCACGGAAAATCCTGCAGCCACTCTGGCCCCTGGCATGCACCCAATCTCTCCTGGATTTCCTTGAAGATGCTTCTGTGCTTAAATGATGTCAACTTCAATTGTGCTGGAGATGAAGGTAGAGGAAAACTGAGGGATTGACTCTCTGCTCTCCTGGTTAATGCACTCCGATTTGGGATCAGGAGAGGTGTCAAGTTCAATTCTCTGCCTCAAATGAGGAGGATGGATTTGAACTTAAATCTCCTCTGTTCCCATGATTAACCCTGGGCAGCTGAACGATGCCTTCATTTCTGCCTTCTCCCTCCTGGTTCTGCTCTGGCCAGGAGAACACTGAGATCTCGTCTCCTGGCAGGAGAGGCTGAGGATGTTCAGCCTGGAGAGGAATTGAGCTCAGTGCAGCCTTGCAGTGCCTGCAGGGTGACAGAGGGACTTGGGAAAAGGGCATGGAGTGGGGGTTGGTGCTTTAAACTGCCAGAGGGCAGGTTAGATGGGATTTTGGGAAGGAATTCCTCCCTGGGAGGGTGGGGAGGGCTGGGATGGAATTCCAAGAGAAGCTGTGCTGCCCCTGGATCCCTGGCAGTATCCAAGGCCAGGCTGGACAGGGCTTGGAGCAGCCTGGGACAGTGGAAGGTGTCCCTGCCATGGCAAGGGTGGCACTGGGTGGGATTTAATGTCTTTCCAACCTGAACTGCTCTGATTCTGTGATTCCATGATTTGCTATGAACGGCACAAGGTCTCCTCCAGCCTGGGGACTAAGACATCATTTCCCACAAAGCCAGCCTGAAGCCATGATTGACTCCCCTCTGTTTCCTCTGCAGGTGCAGAGTGCAGCTGTGACAGTGCCATTGTCACAGCCTGGTGCCAGCACCAGCCAGGATTCACTCAGCACTGTGTGACCTCTGCATCCACCCTGGCATGGGGATCCAGGAATCCCTCAGGAGCTGCTCCCAGAGCAGAGCAGAACCTGCAGCCATTTCGTGTATCCCAACCAACAGCTTTGAGCTGAGCTCCTGCCATGGGGACATTTCCACCCCTGTTTCACCCCAGCCCTGTCTCCATGGAGAGCTGGATGTGCAGCCTGTCAGCAGCTTCAGAGGAACATGACATTAATGCTCTGCTAATGTTTCCTCTCCCCTGACAGTGTCAGGAGCAGGACTCCCACTGACACCACTCAGGAGCCTCCAGCCTGCTGCCAAGGCAATAAATCTCTGTTTTTCAGAGGGTAACAGCTCTGTGGGAAGGTCAGAGTGTCCCTCACTCCTCTTGGGAGCAGCCAGAGAGAGCACACCATGGATTCTGCAGGTGGTGGAGCTTCAGTGCTCAAGAATTGCCCAAAATCTGCTCCAAAACCATCTGACCTTAAAGTGATGGGAATTATTTCCAAAGGGAAGCTGGACTGCTTTTCAGATAAAATATTGTGACTAGAGAAAGAAAACAAAGCACAAAAGGGTTAAAAATGTGGTGGAGTAAATAAATGGTGTTTGATAAGATGATGATCTGAGACCAGCTGTTGGTGAAAAAATATTTATTATTATAAATCAGAGGCCTGGTAAAATACAGACTTACTGGAACAACACCAAACAAATTCTGTAATAATCAAATATGCAAAATTCACAGCTCCCTAGAGAATTCAATATTTTCAGGGGCAGGTCCATATCTATTTCATTACCATGAAAACCATAGACAGCAAAGCTGAAAATCCTGTGCTCCTTTCTAAGATTTATCTAATCATTTAAATCATGATTTGTATTGAAGATTTGTATTGAAGACATAAGTGTAAGATTAGCCTGGGTGTAAGATAGCAGTGGTAGAAAATTCCAGATGAATTCTCATCTTCTGGCCTTCCTTCTACTGGGGGAAAAAGTGAGATTATGAAAAATGCTTGATGTGCCAATCTGTACTAACAGGTGCTTGGGCACACCTTAAATTCCCTCCCAGGATTTATTTCCAGCAGCAAAACCACACCAATCTTGCAGGAATTCAGCCCAAATTTGGAAGGATGCAGAAAGCCACACAGAAGGAACAATGCTGGTGAGGAAGCTGGGAGAGAACAGAGGTTGGGGAATGTTTTCCATGTGGGATGTGTGTGCTCATGTGGCAGAGAGGAGCTGAGCTGTGTTTTCTCAGAGGGGATCAGCTCTCCTGGTGTGAGACCCTGCAGGAAAATGAGGCATCAACAGGCCTTGCAAAGCTAACCAATATCACTTTATCCCCCCGAGGCAGAATGAGAGAAAAATAACTCGGAATTTGTGAGAATGGAGAGAAGCTAATGCATAGTTTTTAAACCAAAACCAAACCAAAAAATCTCCTTAGAAGGTTGGGGACAGCAGGGTTGGTGAGGAGATCACAAACACTTCAACCTTCCCAGAACAGCCTCCTGAGCTTTTCCTTTTCCCCATTTACTGCCTGGCAAATTGCAGCATTTTCCTTTGGCAACTCCCCATTGCTCCGAGGGAAACTGCAGCTGCTCTGAGCTCCCTTTTTAACCTGAGCCTGAATGAACCAGCAAATCTGGGGCTGGAAGGGGCTGGGGGTGAGCAGCACACACCGGGAGTGTTTGAACCTCACAACCATCACTTATATTTACATTATTCCCCTTCTCTTGCCAGGAGATCTCTCCTGAGTGTCTGGCAGACCCCTGAGCTCTCAGCCTGTCAGCACTGCAGTGTCACCCCAAAGGGATGCTTTTCCAAGGCATGGCTTAGGACAGTGACAATCCCCACTTTCCCTGGAATTTCAGCAGCCTTTTGGTGCCTCTTCTCCCCCTCTGGGTCCTCTCCTCTGGATGTGTTGAGCTGCAGGGTGAAATAATTCCCCTGCATTTGGGGACAGAATCTTTGACTGGCGTGGAGTTACCCTGGGCAGTGGCTTTAGAGAGGACCTGGAGGTTCCACAGATTCACAAAATGACATTTTGTTCACGCCTTGAGCAATTTGCTAATTACATTCAACTGCACTTAGAGGGAAATCAGGAGTTGTCAGGGTTTTGTAAAGACAAGAAGAAAATTGGTTTGGGCACACCACTGATTATTACAAATACTAGGTGTCATATTTTCCAGGAAAGGTGCAATGGAAAATCCCAGCAAAAGTCATATTTGCAGTCTTCTTTCTAACTTTTTTTGAAGTAAATTTGGTGACCAGTTTATTTTTTTTTTCCCCATGCAGCAGTTTTTTTTTTCTATATTTAAGTATGTATAATGGATCTGCTAAAAACCATCAGAGACCATTAAGCCAGAGAAGCATGAAATCAAGTAGAAATTATTATTTTAATTCTATGCACTTGTGCATAGCAGTATGAACACGGTGCCAAATAAACATTCATCAGAGCTCCAGCTTGTACTCAAGGCAGTAATCTGATTTTCAGTTTGGGAGCAGGGAATACACCCCAGCACACATTCCAGGAGAGATTTAGGTGCAAAGCCCAGCTTGTATCTATTCTGACAGGCAAAGGAAAATGTCAATTACTCGATAGTAATTTTATTATTTAAAAAACTCTTCAAATGGCAGCAGTGGGCCTTGACAGTTCATCTGTGGATGTTGTCAGTCATGTGTGGATAGAGGAACATGAGCTGAGTGTTCTTTAATTTTCCATGATGCTGTTTCATCGTGAGCAGGTTTGGATTCTGGATCTGAGGTCATTCCTAAAGGGAATTTCCTGCTTACCCTGCTGGAGTTTGTGGCAGAGATCCCTGGTGTTTTACAGGCACAGAAAAGTAAATGTGATTTTTTTTTCTGCCTTGCATTGATCCTGGAGGTGTGGCAAAGGTACAGCACAAGGTCATTTGGAAGTTTATTTGACTGGTGATGGACAGCTGGCCAAAGAGGAGGATCCTGCCACCCTAAACAGATTAAAACTTGATATTTGGTCTTGGAAACAAAGTGTTATGGGAGGTAGATGTCAGCCTACTAGAAAATATAATGTTGCTCACAACGTGGATTCACTTGAAAGGTTCATAAATATGGATGTTTACAGCAGTGATCATATGATGGAGAAGGAGCAAAAAATCCTTGACTCTAATAAATGTAAAGAATTGAGGTCTCACCTTCAAGCTGTAGTGAGAGAGGAACTGAAACACGTTCAATGTGGCTAGCACAGCCCTCTCCCGTGAGAATTCTTTTCTCTCTTCTTCCTGTGTTTTATAAACAAAGATAAAGTTTGGATGTTATTAAACAGTTTCTCGGGATGTGGACAGTTCAGTCCTGGCCAATCAGGCCTAGGGGGAGGTTTCTGACTGACCAATCTGGGTGACCTTTGAAAAGTCTATATAAGTTGGAATTAAATAATCAAAGCTCTCTTTTATGCTACACAGAGAACCGAGTTTTCTTTCTCTGCTAGCAGCTCAACAGCAACAGTTCAAGCCTCTCCTCATTCATTCCTTCGCCAGCAAAGTGCTTTCTCAGCTTGCCAACACCAAAAATCTCCTCACCAATGCTCCTGAGCTCGTGCTGAGGTAAGAAGTGAAGTGTTGTCTCCCTTCTCCTTGCCAAGCACCCAGCAAGAGCACTTCACTCACACTGGGAACATCCAAGGGACTTTCAAGCTGCAGCACTTTCTCACCAACAGCTGTCTCAATTATCCTGATAATGCTCAGATGTGATCTGGAAAATGAATCCTTTCCTGCAAACAGAAGTTTGCTGTAGTCTGAGCTAAGAATAGGTGAACTTGTCTGGGTGTTCCTCAGGCCTGTCACATCGTGTTTGCCAGCCACACTCATGAATAGTAATCCTCACACTGCAAGTGGAATATATTAATCACAAGCAGTCTTTTTTAAAGTGCTGCTGCCTTGTCTCCCTGGCCCACCCTGCCACTCTTGCTTTCCTTGCTGGAGCAGCTTGCATGGAAATGTGAATTTCCTGTGAAAATTCCTGGGCTGCTGGTTGAGCAGGCAGGGTGAGCCAGGCTGGGGTTGCTCCTGCTCCCCACTCTGCCCAGGCAAGAGGAGCTCCCTTGAAGGGTTTCAGGAGGAGGATTCTCAGTGCTGTTGGATTCAGGGCTGCTGCTGCCATCCTTGGACTCAATTAATTCATTTTACAGGCAGACTTTTTTTTACTAGGGAGAGAACTAGGGTGCTTTTAGAAAGATAAGTAGAATAATGCTCTGCCACAGGCTAATATAATAATTTCTTGTCTGTTAGAGTGTTTGAAAGCTATCACAGCTCAGGGAGAAGAAAAGGGACCCATCCTTTCTGGATAGGGATTGAAACCCAAGGGAAAAGGGCATTTCCCTTTATGGAATGTGCTGAGGGGAGTCCAGTTTGGGCTCCATGAATCCCAAATTGGCACTTGAGGCACACAGCAACCTTTCTTCACCAGTCTCACTGCACCCTGAAAGGGCTCAGAGCATCCTGGGGATGTCAGCAACCCACAAATCCCACAGACAAAGGAGGAAAGAGTAGAGCACCAAAGATCAGGCCTACAGAGCAGGAAAATACCTACCACAAGCAACTGAAAAGGAGAAAGTCCTCTAAGTATTCTGTGACACTGAAGTATGATCTTGATGAGCATCCACAAAGAGCAGAAGATTGTCTGCAGCCCCTTTCTCCCCAGATAAATTATCTGATGTAGCAAATAACATATTTTATAATTGAAAGTTGAATGTTCCACCACCTCTTCTCCTTTGTTTCCAGGCCTAGGGTGGTTTAATGGACACAGTGGGATACCCTCAGACTAGAACTGCACTGAGCTATTCCTCTTGGATGAGAAGTGGAGAAAACCTCCTATAGTTCCAGTGAAAAATGCAAAATAAAGCAGCTCAGCCCTTGTGCTGCCCTGCAGCATGGAAATAAGTGGCTGCAAGAAGAGGATGAAACAACATTTCCCTGTTTCCCCTGCTTTGCTGGCTCCTTGAGGTCTGTGCTGCCCTTTGCTCTGCCTGGCTCTGGAAGGAGCAGATCCTGTGGCATACTAAAGAGCTGCAGGCTCTTAATGAATAACAACATGGAGATGCAGTTTCCCAGACTCTGTGATTTCAGAAATTACCTGACAGGAGTTTGAGGCACCTGAAATCCCCAGAATTTCCATGTGGGGGAAGAGGTATCTCTCCTCTCAGTTTGTGCTGTGTGAGAAGGGGCTGTGGGCTCTCCTGGTGCCATCACAGCGGTGACATCTCCCACAGGGACATCTTTTAAGGCCACTTGGCTCCTTTAGGACAGTTCCAGCCTGTGGGGTTGAGTTTCCTGACCCCAAACCCTGCTCTCTAAACCACTAAATAAGAATCCATAAATGTTCCCTACATTGTTGTCCTTGCTGGGGAAGTTTGCTGATCCTGTCTCTGTTGAGGTGATTGCCATCAATCAGATTGGCTTCAGAGCAGTGAATCTGCAAAATTCACCCCTTGAACTCCTCGTGTAATTGAAATGCAAGTCATACAAGAGAGGGTCATACCTGTGATTGCCATCAGGAACACCAGCCAGGAAATGGAACAGGGATTAGCAGCAGTATCTTGAAAAATGCTGCATAATTTGTAGCATAACAAGGAAGAATTATGTCAAGAGCTTATTTGGAGCAAGATAAGGAAAGAAATGTGCAATAATGCTTTTTATTAATTTCTGGTAAGGCTCTGTATTTTTTTTTTTCCCCAGCACCATTCTCCTGAACAACAGGTGATATCACTCTCAGTGCTGTGTTGAAATCTTTCCACTCACAGGCAATGCTGCCATGGGCAGAGACTTTCCACCATCCCAGGCTGCTCAGATTTGATTGAACCTGTCAGGTAAAGAGGTTTGGGCTGGTTGTGGGACAGCAATGCAGTTAATCATTCTGTCCTTTAATTCTTGCTGGAAATATCAGCACAGGTTGGGAAAAAGAAGAGAATGAATGGGTGTTTGGATGCCTGGAATGTGTTATCTCCCCAGCATGGCTTGCTGTGCCTTACAGAAGGTGGCAGAGACGAGAAGAAAATTGGGAATTTCGAAGTATTTAATTAATTTGGAGCTTTTCATACCGTTTCCAACAGTAAGAGCAGCCTCTGTTTCCTCCTGGGTTGCCATGGATTAGGAATGTTTTAGTGCTGGCTCCTTAATCCTGGTGCTTATTAACACTCAGCTGGCCAGGGAAAAACACGGCGAGAGATGTTTGGGGGCTGATTGCAGGAGTTAAGATCTTTTGAGCTGCCTGTAAACTTCATTTTAGTCCTAATGTAACAGAGACATCAAAGTGAAGTATTGATTAAACTGCTCTACCAGGCAGGCTGGAAAACTCAGTTTCAAGGTGCAGCTCTGACTATTTTTCACAGCAAACAAGCAGCCCCTGACAGCAGCAGCCTCGGACAGGGGCTGGTGACACTGCCAGCCTTTTGCTGCAAACACCTCGTGGCTGCAGCAGCAGGAGAGGGACCAGGCTGCTGATCTCTGCTCAGAGCTCCCACCCTAATTACCCCCAGGGTCTGTGGGGTTTTGGATGTTAAAGCTTTTTTTTTTTTTTTCCTTTCTGCTGCTTCTTTTCTCTCTTGCACACGGCTGGCACCATCTCTGCTCCACTTCCAAATGCTTTTCCCTGGATCATTCAGATTGCAATCTCTCTTGCTGGTTATTTTTCTTGTGACCTCTGAATTTCCTGACACTATTTTTGTTGACGTGTTGGAAAGGATAAAGCAATAAAGAAAACATCAGAGAACGATGCCAAAACTGCATTTGTCTGTTGGGCTCTTCAGCCTCTTGTGCTTTTTGTGAAGCAAATCAAAATTATTCCCATTTGATGCTTTTCCCCCATCCCAGTTTTTCTATTTGTGTTTCCTTGCTGTGACCTTGGAATTACTCAGTGCTTAGAATGGTAGCCAGAGTAACAAAACCCTCTTTTGCCTAACAGCCGACTGGGAAAGAGCTAAAATTGCTGCAAAAATCACATTGTGGATTTCAAGCGTTTCCTTGGGTCGAACAGCTGTTATAACCATTCACATTACATTAAAATGCAGCAGGGAGCAGAGAGGTTCTGAAGTTTTCCTTTGAAAACATGGAATCTCCAGCTTATCAAAATCCCAGAATGGTTTGGTTGGAAGGACCTTAAAACTCATTCAGGTCCAACCAGGGACACCTTCCACTGTCCCAGGTTTCTCCAAACCCCAATGTCCAGCCTGGCCTTGGACACTGCCAGGGATCCAGGGGCAGCACAGCTTCTCTGGGAATTCCATCCCAGCCCTCCTCACCCTCCCAGGGAGGAATTCCTTCCCAAAATCCCATCTAAATCTCCCCTCCTCCAGCTGAAGCCATTCCCTGTGTCCTGTCCCCCCACCCCTTGTCCCCAGTCCCTCTCCAGCTCTCCTGGAGCTCTTCAGGTGCTGCCAGGAGCTCTCAGCTCTCCCTGGAGCTTCTCCACCCAGGATCTCACCCCCATCTCTCTCAGCCTGCTTTCTCTCTCTCAAACCAAAACTATTTTGGTTCCTCCAAAGCAGGAGGAGCAGCTGGTGAGGAGTTGGGCACTGAAGGGATGAATCCCAGCCTGCTCCTTTGGAAAGCTCAGCTGCAGCGCTCAGCTCAGGGCTTTTTAAATGATATCATCTAAAGCCCTCGGAGTAGATAAGAGGGTGATTGATTGCAGTGTTATTGCTAATAATACTTTAGGTTAAATTGCACTTTTTTTTTTTAAATCTGCCCTATGTCCTTCCATGCTCCTGTTAATAAATTTTAAATCCATCTTTAGATTTGGTGGAGAATTCTGAGTAGTCTGGTTCAGCAGTAAAATCTATTGGACAAAATTTAATCTATGGTTATCTTTCAGGTACAGCATAACACACTAAAAAATGTTTAACTTTATAACAGGGCTGTGCTGCAAGAAAATTCATTTAGAATATACAAAAGCAGCACAATCTTCGTGAAGATTGGCTACATTAATACCTAATTTAATTAGTTCATTAGCAATATAAACATATTTCTGTCTTTACTTTTCCCCTACTAGTATTACAAATGCTGCATCCTTATCTTACCTAGTTTTTTTCTAATTTAATATGGATTTATTCCTAAGCATTCCTGCCATGATAACTGATAACTAATTTCAAATTCTGCTCAAAAGAGGCACATAAACAGACATTAAAACCCACAGCTAACATTGTGAGGTGGCAGTGAAAATTTAATGGTGGAGACATAAATTCAGCCTAATTTTATTGCAATCCTACAGGAATCCTTTTTTTCTAAACATTGCATCAATTTCCAAATCCATTTGTTATCCATTATATCAGAGGATAATGAAACCATTTAATACACTATAGCCTGTCATATATACTTCTCTTGGTGTTTCATTTTAATTTAGCTTACTTAGGAGACACTTAACTGATTGTCATTCTTAAATTTAATAGGCAAAATCTATCTTTATCTTGTTCTTTTCTGTAGATTAATATTAATCTTATTCCGCGATAAGTTTCTACCATTAAGACAAAAAGGATTTATTGGGGGGAAAAAAAAATCTTGTCTGGCAGAATTATCTAAACCACGTGCTTGCTTCTTGGAAAAGGGATGAATCCTCCAACCTCCTGGAATGGGGCAGCTTGGGAGAAGACAAAATTAGGAGTCAAAATTAGCCCAAAAAATAAGGATATCCAGACCACCCTGAGTTGGGATATTAACTGACAGAAAGTATGGATTCCCCATCCCTGGATGGGAATTCTGTGATTGCATGAAGAGAGAAGAGGGTCAGGAAATCATGGAGTTGTTATCCAGCTTTGTGCTTAGGAGTCTCTGCAAATATTGACCCCAGAGCATCCCAAATATCTTGGAGAGCTTTGTGCAAGGAAAAGGGAAAAGATCACTGCTGCCCTGTCCTCCCTCACTCTGTACCAGGGAAGAACCACCCAGAGCTGCACTTTGATGATGAAAACAACTCCAGGAGATTTTTTAAAGCTTCAGGAAAAGTCCAGTGAGGATCTGTGAGGAATGATTTGCTCCCAGCCCTGATTGCCAAGGTTCAAACAGCTCTGGGTGATCTGAGCTGAAACTCTTGGTGCCAATTTGGGGATCCCAGAGAGGGAAACAAGGATGAGTGGATTCCTCACCTTGACATATCCCTAGGGTTCCTCACCATGGCTCAGGAGGACACCTGGGCATGGAGAACAAACCTGGGGTTTGCTCCCAACTCTGTCCTTCCCTTTCTTATCCCTATTTCCTTTTCTCATCCCCTTTACCTCCTGCTCAGTCAAATCCTGGTTTAATCATCCAAAACTGCATCTCTGCAGCCCTGCTGTGAGTCTGTGACCGAGGAGAGCTCCCAGCCAAGCCCAGCCAGCCCAGTGCTCCCCAAGTTTGCCAAATCTTGCAGCTCCTGCTAAGAGCTCGCCGCGCTTCAGCTCCTCCAGCTGCTATTGTGAATTTGGAAATGAGTTGGGGAGTGCTGGGGCAGCTCCAGGAGGCTGGGCAAAGCAAAATGTTGTTCCAGTGTTTAAAAGAGCGAGATGAGATGACCCTGCTAATTACGGGTTTGTCAGGTTGGTACTGGGCCTGGAATGGCTGCTGGAGAATTTGATTAATAAAGGATTAACGGGAGGAATCTAATTAATGCCAATCAATGTGGGCTTAGGGAGAGAAGATCCTGTCAAAATTGCTTTTTTGTGAATGAGATTAGGAATTTTGTTGATAACCATGGTAATGTTGTGTAATAGCCTCCCATAAAACATCTGACTTGGTGCTGCATGGCTGATTAAAAAATAGAGAGAGACAAAGCAAACAGATCACATCAAATGGGGCCAAAACTGACTGACAGGGCTCCAAAAAACTCCAAAATCTGACCTTTACCAGCCATGTGTTTCTTTTGCCGATGGACTCCATGAATTTCTTATTGTTGTTTTGGCCATTTTATTTATGATTTCAAAGGAAAAAAACTCGGATTTATCGTGGCTGTAAATCTTTTAGTCTTTTCTGCAAGGTGCTGCCAGTCCTTGCAGGAAGAGTGGCTTCTGAGCATTCTAACTTCATATCTGGCCAGTGGAAGCTCCATAAATAGAAATATGTAGCCCTTAAAATGGAAAAGTTTGGACCAGCAGGCAAGAAATCCTCCAAGTTTTAATCCCTCCCTGTGAGCACAGACATCAGAAGTGCATTTTTCTAGTTTAGCAGAGGTGAGGAGCTGAAATCACTCCAGAAATGTTGTCAGTGCTCAGAGCTGAGGTGATGAAATGCTGGACAATAAGGGGTGGCTGATTCTCTGCCAAACCCAAGCTCCAAGTTTTCCAAGTTTTCCTGGATAATCTTCTCCAAGGAATTAAATCAGGACAATCTGCACTGGGCAGAGCAGTGGAAATGTCCTCCAGCCTTTCCAGCTGGGGCTGAAATCAGGAGAAAATCCCCAATTAGAGAGGCCAGATTTGTGTTTTGTCATTTTTATGGTGCCAGGGGGGCTTTGGGACGTTGAGGTTGCATTTTCTCTGTTTGTATTTACTGTTCTCATCTGCAGGCTTGAGCTCTTGTACCTTCAAGATTTAGCTTCAGTAGCAAACAGAGCCAGAGCATCTGAATTACCTTCTCGTTTCTTCCAAAAGATTAATTATTAGCCTGCATTAAAATAAAAAAAATTTAAAAAAAAAGGAAAAAAGGGGGAAAAAAGACATCAAATGTGGAGTTGTCTTTATAAATATCTCCTGAGCCTGAGATAAAAGGGATAAGGCTGGTAGGACACCTGATGTGTAGCCCAATTAACCAATACTTTTATATTCAGCTGTTCTAATACAACATTTCTTCAGTGTTTTAATAAACCTTAGCCATATGTTTGAGGTGGTTATTGCAAGGAGATTAAAGCTGAGGTCCTTAAAACTGCCAACAATCTTTTCCTTTTTATTAGACAGTATTGTGTTCTAATAATGTTAAAACTTTTTAATTCAGTGAAATAAATTTACTCAGAAATTAATACAAGAGAACTGTCATTTATCCTTTACCTGCAAGAGAGGAAATTAAAATTGACTTTCCAGAGGATCTTGCAGTAATGCAGGAGCAATTTTCAGACTTTGGCCAAGAATATTACAGAAGCAGTTTAACTTTCTCTCAAGGATTTAAATCTCAGATTTTACTGAATTATGACGTAGTAAAATATAAATAAATGAGAGTATAGGATGCAATTCTGGCCTTTTTATAGTAAATAGGGGCAGAGTGGGATGTGTGGGATATACCTAGAAAAGCCTGGAGCTCACAGAGGTGTTTGATTTGTATTTTTGGCAGAAATTCTGTATTTGCTGAATTTCCTTCAACAATGTCCTCTGTCTCATGGCCACATGACAACTCTTGACTCTTCATCAACACACAGACCTCAAGGCTCTCAATACAATAATAGATTCCAAAATACTTTATATTAACATTGCAAATAAAATTTAGGTGTTCAGAAGTATTAGAATCAAAAGCCAACTTTTGATGTCGTTTAAGAGTTTGAGGGATCCAAGCAGAAAAGTTCTAGCAGAGAACTTACAAGAAATTACAGGAAAGAAACTATAAAGGAAATGGAAGTTTGAGCATTACACAATGACTTTTAAAACATTGTTACCTCTCCTGGGGGTGGCTGATATTGAAGGAAGCAAATTTAAAAGAATGTGGTTCAAGTGATAAAAATCCACATACCAAACTGCAAATTGTTGCCTGTTTTTATTATTCACATTATGATTCCCAAAACACCATTTTTTCCTGGTGCTTTAATTATTTCCTCCACCTTCATTTGAGGCTTGTGAACCTCAGAAACTTTTTTAATAAAAGAAAAATAATCAGTGAGCAAGATTGTTTTGCAGGGCTGATTCTCCCAGGTATTTCCAACACCAGTGATAAACCCTGCAAGTCCATCTGCAGAAAATGTGAATTTAGCTCAAGTCCAGGATAAGCACTAAACCCATCTGGAACTGGCTGTAAAACCTGACATTTGATTCAAACAGGTCGAACTCTCCTCTTTAAACATCCTGTGAGTGAGAAAACACAAACCTTCCAACAGGATTAGATTTGGGGAAGGAATTCCTCCCTCTGAGGGTGAGGAGGGATGGGATGGAATTCCCAGAGAAGCTGTGGCTGCCCCTGGATCCCTGGCAATGTCCAAGGCCAGGCTGGACAGGGCTTGGAGCAGCCTGGGACAGTGGAAGGTGTCCCTGCCATGGCAGGGTGACACTGGGTGGGATAATGGGATGGGATAATGGGATGGGATAATGGGATGGGATGGGATGGGATGGGATGGGATGGGATGGGATGGGATGGGATGGGATGGCATGGCATGGCATGGCATGATCTTCAAGGTTCCTTCCAACCCAAACCATTCTGGGATTCTGGTGGGACACAAAAAATGCTCCCAGCTCTGAGGGCTATGCTTGGAACTCCCCAGAACTTCCCCAGCTGCAGGTGGGATCATGGCCAGCCTCCCTTCCTGGGAATACCTTTGGATTGTGATGCAGCAGAGCTGTGCAAACCCCCAGATTCAGCTCAGAGTGGTGTGGCTGAAATTAATGTCAATAGGGGATATGCACAGGCATCGGGGGGAGTATTGACTTCATAAGGTGCTAATTAAAAAATATTCCCCTATTGTACCTTACCCCACTCTTATAACCAATTTCCTCTGCAGAACTGATTAGCATACTAATAGCATTCCCTCCAGTTCACTGATAGAACTCCAGTGGAGAATATCCATTAAATCTCAAGTTATACAACCTGCGAGGTGCAGGAAGAGAAGTAAAACTTGTTAAAGGCCTCCTTTACTCTGAGATCACTTCGTTACCACTTTCTGCTTTCCAGTGCTCACCTAACAATCATTTCCACATGTGGAGTGCTCAGTTCAATGACTGAGGAGGCCAAAGACATCTTCCATCATGCACTTCCTTCCTAAATGAATTCTTAAGTTTGTCTTCTCCATCTCTTTGTCTGAATCCCCTTTTTTCTCTGTTGATTTGAAGTCTTCCCCTTCCCTTTTCTCTGTGTTATCTTTTCTTTTCCTCCTTTCCCGAGGAGTGGAAGTGCCTGTGGCATTTTTCATCACTTGTACACAGCCCTGCTCCTCTGCTTTAGGAAGGACTCAACCCTGGAAGTGTTTTCAATGAGGAATGAATTTCAGAAAGAGCAGGGCTCTATGAAATTTTGCTACCAGTGCTGCTTCCCTGTGTTTTCTAATTGTTTTCCACACAAAAAACCCCTAAGCATTCACCAGACATAAACTCCCATTTAAAAGAAAAGAAAAAAAAAGCCATTAACACAATCTCAACATAACTCGACAGCGAACAACAAATATTTTGATACAAATGTTCTCAAATAAATTTCAAGCTACAGTTTTTGTAGATCCTAGTTTTATTCTCTGTGGCTCAGCTGGGATGTCAGTAGCACCAGGAATTCACTGGAGGTTTCTCATGGAATTCTTCTCATAGGAACATGTCTCCCCAAGAACAGGCATCTGTTTTGGAGGTTGTAGATGGGCTTCTTGGTCATTCCCCCCTTTTTTTAAGGCACTGATCAGAGAGAGTTGAAACCCCCAATGCCCAGCTCTGTGTAGGTTAAGCCATGGTGCCTTTGGCAAATTCCTCCAAGGCTCTGGCAAACACAAGTGGAAGAGCAAAAATTGGAATACAAAAATGTACCTTGAGGGAGCATCACGATCAGATGCTCATTCCTTCCTTCCTTCAGGCAAGAGACAAAAGGAATCTCAATGTAAAAACTCACATGCAAACAGATATTGTGGTTAAATGGGTTTCAGTTGTCCTGACTGACAGGAAGGTTGCAGCTTCCTCTGACAAGGACAGTGGAGACACGTCAGACTGAGGTGGAAATGTTGGCAGGGACTAGCTAATAACAGCTCCCTGATGGGATGGCAATATCTTTTTACTTGTAGTGAATAAGTGTCAAAATACCTGCTTGCTGAATAACATGAATTGCATGGAGTTATAAAATTCAAAATAGACTCAAGTTTGAAAATCTCTTTTTTTTCCTGCCAAGGTCCCAAACTCTTCTAATCCCTTCGTCTTGACACAGCCCTACTCTGAGAAACCTCTGTGGCTCTGCCTTTTGCTGTGGGGGCTAATATAGAAATAATCTACCTGTAATTAAAAAAGATAGATATCTTCCCTCTCCAAGATTACAGCTCATTACTTCCCCTGGTCTCATGTGAAAAGCAGGCTCATCTATCTTGTCAAAAAAATGAAATCCAGGAGCCTTTCCTCTTTGAAAAGCACAAAGGGTTTGCAGAAGGACACTTGATGGGAAGAAGAGCTCGTGTTTGAGAGAGAGGGAGGGAAAGTACTGCCCTGGCTCTGGTGTCACTCCAGGAGCACCTGGCTTGGGTTGATTCCAAAATCTGGCTGAGGTGGCTTTGCCATCAGCTCAATCCGTGGTGTTCCTTAGAACATGATAACAGATATGGTTTGTCATGTTTTGAATGCAAGGAAAAGTAGGAGCTGAGGAGAATTCAGGGTTCTGAATCCAGGGTTCTGAATTCTGTGTCCAAAGAGGATAGCAAAGGATGTGTCCTTTGCTCCCCTTGGTGGGAAGAGCCCCATGGAGAGGACAGGGAAGATTTTTCTCCAGAGAAAACACACAGGGTGTGCTGTGACTGCAGGGTGACAATGACATGTCACTGTCAGGACAGCCTGGCAGAGCTCAGTGTGCCCTCTGTGCTCTGGGGATGTCATGGGGAGGAACCCAAACTGCTCCAGGGCCTCAGGAAATTGCAGCTCGTGGCAATTGCTCACACAGGACTCAGGCACTTTGTTCTGAGATGCTTCCAGGTGCCTCCTGCCTCCCAAAAGGACAAAATCCTCCCTTATTTCTCAAATTACTGAGAAATTTGGGGCACTCTGGTCTAGTGCAAGGTGTCCCCACCCATGGAAGGAAGTTGGGATGAGATGATCTTTAAGGCCTTTTGAAGCCCAAGCCGTTCTGTGATTTTTTGGTAAATTTAAAAGATGAAATTCCAAAGCAGAGCTGGGTAATGGACGTTTCAGCACCTGCTGTGCTTTACAAACTGTGGGTACTAAACCAAACATCCACAAATTACTTGACACATCTTCATCCATTGTGCACGGATCCATTCAAAAGAAAAAAAATAACACTCTAAATCGTAGATGGAAAAAGGATCTTAGGGAAAAACACATCTTGGTGTGGTTCCCATGAATAACTTCATTTAGTGGTAGTTTGTTATGTGCAATCACACAGAGATTCCTTGTGAAGGGCAGGGCACCTTGACAGCCAAGGACTGGAATCAAACCCTCCAAATGGGGATGATAAAGAAAAGAAATTTTTAAAAAGAAGCTCAGACCTCAGCTGATCGGAAAGATACATCCCTGAGGAAAGCTGGGGAGTGGAAATAAGAATCTGTTGCTAGAATATAGCAGGAGAGAGCAAAATAATTAAGACAACTTGCCAATTCTTTTGCATGTTGAGGCAGCTGTGAAATGTTTTTGGGTTCTCTCGTGAAGCTGTGCTCTGCTCCTGCTGTGTTTCATCTCCAGCTCACCCTCCCTGTGCCCCACTGACACATCAGCCTCATTGGAGATATTTGGGCTCATCTGGAGCATCTTCAGCACAGCAGAATGGATGGGGAAATAAAGCAAACTGTGCTGAGGGAAGAACACAGGAGATGCTCAGGAGTTACATCCCTGCTAAGGCTGTGTGTAAGCTGGGGACAAAGGTCTCAGTGGGATTGGTGAAGCAAACCCACTGGAAAAGTCTCCTGGGCCATCAGTGCTTCACCATGAACAGCTTAACACACACAAAAAGCTGTGAGCTCCTAAAACTGTCCCCAGATCTTCAAATCTTGGCTGAAATAGTGCCTGGGTGATCCCTTTTTGAGCACACAGCTCCTAGCCTCTGATGGGGGAGAGCAGGGAGGAGTTAAAATCCCTGCTTTTGGGGAGCTGTGCGAAGACAAGGTGTCTGTTAACCTCTGATCTCAGCAGGGTTTGTTCTCCACTCAGCAGAGCACTTAGGGATGTGATTGGGAAGGAATTAGAAAAAAATGAAAGACTTAGAAGGGAAGCAGATCTGTTAGTAGGAGCTGTTTGTGAGTAATGAAAAGGGATAAAGTGACCAGAAACAGTGGCAGAGCTGAACTGAGGATGGTAAATGGATTCCTACAGAAATCCTGGGGAGTCTCCTTGAAATGCTCTGTATTTAAGTGATTTTGAGCTGAAGGAGGCTAGATTAGATTGGCTATTAGAAAGAAATTAATCCCTGGGAGAGTGGGGAGGGGCTGAGATGGATTTTCCAGAGAAGCTGTGCTGCCCCTGGATCTCTGGAAGTGTCCAAAGCCAAGCTGGACATTGGGGTTTGGAGCAACCTGGGACAGTGGAAATGTCCCTGGTTGGAACTGGATGAGCTTTAAGGTCCTTCCAACCCAAACCATTCTGGGATTGTAAATATACTTCATTTACAAAAGTAACTCTACCCTATTAATCCTATAAAGAAATGTCCCACAAGAAGATGTAATAAAAAATTAAAGTTTTTAAATCACTTGAATTTCTTTCCCTGTTTTTAATAATTGCTTTCACGTTCAGTTAGGATGTTTTTATTTACGTTTCCTGTTAAGTAAACTGTTGAGAACATTTTAAAAAAAACATTATTGATGGAAAATTAGAAGGGAGAGTGGAATCTCTTAAAGTTTTACCTCATGACCAAATCTTTGCTGAGGAGCTGTGAAGTCAGGCTGAGATCAGTATTTGGAACACCTTATTTCCCTCCCAACTACCTGATCCAAAACGTTTTAATTCAGTAAAGGCTTTCCATGCATCAACACTCAGTCTAGAGTGAAAAGGCCCAAGACATGAGTTTGAAATGCAGCCAGTGAGGCTTCCTCGTTTGTTGTCATGCCAAGTTAAACATCTTTTAGGGGAGAAAAAAGGCTAAAATGTTGCTTTCAAAACTATTTCATCCTTTATACTTCAAAAAGGTTCAATTACATGTCCATTATAGTAGCAAGCAATATTCCATTCAATCAATTTAAAACCTGACATATATCATAGGTTACTTCTTGCCAATAAGCAAAATAATTGAATGTATTTATTTATTGGTTTTTTTTTTAAAGAAATTAACATAAAATAATTAGCACTGCTCCTTCCTACCAAGGAAAGCACTGTGTGTGCCAACATAAAACATTTCATGTGCCAAAGTATTTATGATTTGTGTTGTAATTGGAGAAATTTGGACTTGCAGGAGATAAGCAGTCAGTGGTCTAAGAGAGGAGCAGCTGGTATCAAATTCCCCTGTTTTCAGCTGTTATCAGTATCTTGTTTTCAAACAGAGGGGGAAACACAAGAGGAGGAAACTCCAGAAAATGGGAGCTTTTGAGGTTTGGTGGTATTTAGAGAAAGGTGATTTTTTTTGGAAGATTCAGTGCATTTTTGTGGGTATTTATCCACAGATCCTCCCAGACTCATCCAAGATCCCTGGAGAGGATGAGTGATGCTGGCTGGAGACTCCTCTCTCCCAGTTCCTGTCAGTAAATTACCAATACTGCCTTTTTTAGGATGGGGAGGGAAAAAAGAGTTGTGAAGGGATGACCCAAAACAATGTGGAAGAGCCTTTAGTGCTGTGTCAAACATTTGTTTTAGGTTTGGGATCTGTGTGACCTCCTTGGCAGCAACCTGCAGCTCTGAGTTTGGAAATGAAACCAAATCTTGAGGTGTTCCAAGCAAATCCAACCTCCCCCCTGGCTTTTTCCAGTGTGAACTTGATTATTATTGACCAGATGGCAGTAATGACAATAGAGAAATAAAAAGTTGGGTGTTTTTTGAGGGTTTCCTTGGGAAGGTCATCATTTTTGAAATGGTTTTCTTTTGCTTTTAAGGGGAAAAGGGAGTGAGTTCTCGGGGATGAAGGGATGGGGATGTGGTTTGTTTCTATTATTTTGCACTTCCAGAACTGTTTCTAGAATTTATGGAAGTGAGAGGAAGTGGTGTTATTTCAGCAGTGCACTGAGTGCACAGCTGACCTCCTGATAAAAGATTTCTGTCACTAAACCCACAGTGAGCTGAAGATTTGCAAGGATATATTCCATATACTCTCTCCTGCTGATTATTTTTTCAGCTTATAGATTAAAACTACTTTTTTGTGTGTGTCTTTAATGACCCCTGAGGTGAGCTAGCTTAGGTGTGTAGGATATTGGGTAGGAAAGACAAAATTCCACCCACTGAAAAATTTCCAAATTCTTTTAACCACACCTGCCATCAATGTGATTGAAACCATCCTCTGTATTTATTACAGCAGAGCTTTATTTTTCAGGATGCAGCTAATGTTTCAATTTTTTTTTAATTTTTTTTTGTGTACAGCCATAAAAGAGAAGGTTGTATTCCCCTCGTAAGATTGACTTAATTCCATTTTTCTCTTGTGTCTGTTCGGCTGGGATTTGGCTGCTTTCATATTTCACTGTACGACTTGGAGGAGAACAAAGGCTGCAAACTGCATGGGGAAGGAGTGATAAAAAATAAGCATGATGTTTGCAGGGAATAATCCCTGCGGAATAATCACTGCACACCTTTGATTAGAAAAGGAGGGAAATGTGTGGAAAGCTCTGTGAGGTAGCAGAGCAGAGGGATGGGGATTGGTTGGACATTTTTCAGGGTTTTTTTTCTCCCCACTTAAATATGCTTAAGTGCAAGATGGTAACGCTGCACCTGAAAATATATGTTTACAGGTGAAAATATATATTTATATAAAGAGTGGAGTTGGTGATTAGTGATTATTTGGAAGCAGAATGTGGATGGGTGAAAAAACTCCTTCTGTTCCACTCTCCTCTTCCTTCCATTCTTGACTCAGTTTTACTCTGAATAATTAACAGGAATAATGAAATCCCTCTTCACTTTTTAAATGAAACATTTGCAAGGTCTTTGTTTGGGGTTGGTTTAATTCTTTGTTTTGGTACAGCTGCCAAAATTCAAGGGGAAAAAAAGGTCATTTTACCCACTGGCAGTTGGAGAGTTTAACCAAAACCACTTCAGGAAGGAAAGAAGGATTTTTATTTGGCTTTTTTGTTGGTTATTTGGGTCTTTTTAATTCATGAATCTTCTCTGCCACTGCATAAGGGCTGAATACAAATTTGGTTTATTGGCCATTTCACAGCTGTTGATTAAAATGGTTCATAACAAAACTGCAAATGGGCTTATTTGGAGGAGTTTTGCTCACAAGAATAGTCCAGCTTCCTCCCAAGTCAAATCCTGACAATACATAGGGAATTCAATGGCCCAGTGGTCAATTAAAATAATACATATGCCAAGTTCTTTCCAATGCAAAGACAGGGGAAGGGAGCAAATGAAGAGAGTGGATAAAAGGTTAATTAAAAGTCAAATTGTGTCTCATAAAGCATCAGGCACAGAACAAAAGCAACGCAAAGCCAAGAGGATAAAATAAAAGAATAGCATAAGATTATACAAAAATTAAATAAAAAAAAAGTAAAAAGGAAAGGAGGAAAAGAAAGTTTTCTGTAGATATCAATATGACCAATAAACCATGCTCCAAATGCATGTGGAAGAACCTCATAAAGTAGAAAGCCAGGCCTCCAGGAGACAGCCAAACAAATTTATTGACTGAGGAAGCAGCCCTTGATAAATAATTAAAGAAATTATTTGCCTCATTGTTCTCTGGGGAGCTCAAGGGACAGCTGCTGGCAGCTGCTATTCATCTTCATGGATGCTGCAGGCAGCCTGGCATGGAGCACTGCAGGGTGGCAGCAGCCAGGCACAGCTCTGTGCTCCATGGAAATGGACAATCTGAGGGTTTTTCCCCAGATTTCTGCCTGTGGAATTTGGACATTTTCCAAGAGCTGGAGTCCATGCCGTGAAGTTTGGACAAGTCAATTGAAACTTGTGTCTCGGAGAAAAAAATAGAAAAAAACCTCCTTTCTTCATTTGTGTGAGCTAACAAGCAGAAACATGAAAAATAAAATCCTTGAGGGCTGCAGCAGCTGCTGGGTTTTATCAGAATTAATAGCTTGAGGTGAATGTGGGGATCCTTCACAGCCCTTCTTGACCTGCTAACTTTGAATTAAACTGCATTTTGCTGTCACTGTGATTTAACTTGCTGTTGCTTGCCTTATGATTTAAGGATACACCTGAAAATAGAGCTTGTAAGAGGAGCCTGGGTTTCAGCTGAGTTGCTTAATATGTTGATAGCAAAGTCTACAGTATCCTGACTTTCCTCACTTTTGGGGGAGTCCTTGTTAAAAGCCATTCCATTATATCCTAGTCTAAAAAAGCCTTTGAAAGGCCAGGAAATAATGTACTGCCTGCAGAACTGGGGGTTGGAGATGTATTGAATGTGCTGTGTAAATGCACAGCCTTATTAGCTGCAAAAGAGAAATGGGAGGAGGGAAATTTCCACTGGCAGATGAAATCCTGGGTCGTGAGTCAAGGATGCCTTGAAGAACACAGCCAAGCTGAAGCACATCACTTGCTCTTGGGAAGAAATCTCAGACTTTTCCTGAAAAGAAACTTCATTTTCTGCACCTCAGCCTGCAGGAAGACATGGAACTGGCACAGGAGGAAGGAGAAGTGTAAGGAGAGAGAAAACTCTGTTCTGCACCTGTGTGGAACTGTTTGGCTCTTCCTTTGCTGCTCCAGCTGCTCCCAAATCCAACTGCATGGCTGCAGTTATCCTGATGGGGAAAATGATGGGGAAAATGATGGGTTTAGAGCAGAAAGCCAAGGTTTCTGTTCCTCCCAGGACCTCTCCTTGTCTGCCTAGAAATCCTGAAGGTCTCAGGGCAGAGGAGAGTCAAGCCCTGGGCGCTTTTCGTGAGGCAAACAAGACACAACAGGACAAAACTCCACCAGGGACATCCCAAAAGAATGGCTCAACATGATAAAGAAATGAAAAAGCAGGGGGTTTTACTTAATTTTTTTTTTTTTTAAGAAAAAAAGTGCTGTAATGGGAGTGTTTGACCCCTTGTAGATGTTGCCAGCTTGGAGCATCCTGAGGTGCAGCATTTCCCACCCCAATCCACAGCTCACTGCACACCCAGGGAACAGGAGCTGAACCATCCCTGAGCAGCTTTTCTCCTTCTCACTGACTTTTCACCAGTGGAACAGGTGAGTTAAACCCCTGCTCCCAGTGCTGTTCCATTCCATTGGTTTCTCTCTCAGGTCTAATCTAACTCAATACCTACCATTTAATTTCAACAAGACTGCATAATGTTTCCTTTAAAAAACGTGCTTTTGTTCCACAGCACTTCATTACAAAATCTGAGTTTCTCACTCCCTTCCTTTTGTCCCTTTTGCTTGTTTTATCCCTTTTGTCCCTTTTGCTTGTTTTATCCCTTTCTTTCCTCTCCTGCATTGGCACTGGACAATAACCAACATACAAAGCAAACAAAATAAAACACTTTTTCCATTTGTGCCTCACCCAAATCCCTGCAGCTTTTCACTTCTGCTCCTGCAAAATGTCCAGAAGTCACCTGAAAAACCAAACGTAGCAAGGAGTTGTACAACTACATTTAAAGAATTTTTTTACCTGGTGAGCCCAAAAAAACTGTAAATATCTGCTCTGAAACTTGTAATTCACCATTCTGGCTTTGCTTTACAACCTCTAAAGTCAGAGAGGAGGATTTTTAAATTTTTTCCCCCACTGTAGATACTCAGGAGAATTTTCCACTTTGTCACTGAGCCTTTCAGCTACTCCAGCAATGAGCTCAGTAGGGGAAGAGCTCTGCAGACAGATGAGATGAAAATGTTGGCATCATTGCACTGTATTAAACAAGCTCTATGATTACACTTGCTACAGTTCCTCTCTGAATTTAATGGAAAACTTTATATTGATGGAATGCCTGATTAATAGGGATTTATAACAGAAGCTCTGTTAATGTGGAAAGCATATAAATCTCATATATCTGTATCTATTGCCTGTCTTCCCAAGATTATTTTCACTTGGTTCAGGCTTTAACTCCAGTAGGAAACAACTCTGGTGAACAAAAATCCAATGGCTGTACCATGAATGCAGCAGGGAAATTTGCAACTCAGTTTTTTTTTCAAAATCCCTCGAGTTTAATTGAATGAAAAAACCAAACAAATGTTTATCCTCAGCTTTGGGAGGTGTCAGATTCAGCAGCTTCACCAGTAGGTCATGCTGATAAAGGGTTCTCCCTGCCACCAGTGCAGCACCTTGGCTCTCCCTGAGTCTCTCAGTTTACCAAAAAAAAATAAATTTACACAGGGTAAATCTTTTCAAATCCTTAAATCTTTTTTCCCCCTTCACAGCTTTTCCTTTTGCAGAGCCATCCATGGATTTAAATTGGCATAAAACTGCTCTGAGAGGGCAGAAAAGCAGGTGGGTTTTTGTCCTGACTCCTCCAGCTTTGCCTCTGCCCAGCTCCTCGTGGCTCTGGGATCAGCACTGGGATGGATTTGGGATCAGCACTGGGATGGATTTGGGATCAGCCTGGATAGCTGCTGCTCCTCTGGAGAGACTTTGCAAACCCTCAGTGCCCAACCAGCCAAGGCTGTGTGGTACCATCACTGTCTGACTTGGGGCATTTGGATGTTAGAGGCTTCTGATTTAATTGTGAAGCCAACCAGAGGTATTTGATATAAAAAAAGTTAATTTAGCAGCCAGGATATATGGACTATTTCATTTTCCAGCCCTTTTTTTCTTCTAGATCTTAGATTTAATCAGATTTTATGAATCTTACTGGAGCTTCCCTGCTTCGTGCCAGAATCCAATTCAGGCTGGATCCATACATGTCTGAAAGCAGGGCTGATGGAAAGGGAAAAAATCAAACTCAAATTAATAAAGTTTTCAATTTTCAATTAATTACATATTTTATTGATAGGAACAGAAGAAATGCACGTTCCTGCTAAGGCTTTTTGGCCTGGCATATTGGGGTATTGATCAGAGTTGCTGAGAGGAATAGTTGCCTTGGTGGGAGATTGGCTGAATAAAGATTTCAGAGCTGGGACTCTCCAGCACTTAAAAAGTTCCATTACTCAAGGTCCTGGAGTATGAAGATTCTTGCAGAGGATGTGTTTTGCACTGAAATGTAATTGAAACATATATCCTGGGCCAGAGATGCCTCAGACTAGTGGGAAATAAATACCTTGCAGGTAGACAGAGTTCCTATGGAGATAGGTAAATGCTGTGCCTATTAAAACATGGCATATTAAATCAGCTACATCACTGCTGAGCCAGAGTTCCAGGCAGTGCTTGGCCGTAAATTCCTTTCTAAAAGACAATTTTGCACTGCAAAAGTGAGAGTCCAAAGGTTTTTTACTCCAGGTACAACATTTGGGGCAGAGTAAGCACTGTCAAAGGGGAATTCTGAATTAATGGGGTTCTTGGTTGGGGTTTGGTTTCATTTCCCTTCTTTAGTCAGACTGGTTTGCATGGGAAGCACAAACACAGTCACAGTGTAAGAGGCAAAAAAGGTGTGGCATGGAAAAGGGAAAGAAAGAAAGGAAAGGAATTCTTGGCCATGAGTTGAGTTTCATCCATGAAAATATCTCTAATTTGTATTTCGGCACTTAGGATCATTTGAAAGCTCCATTTATTCTACTTTTCTTTTTCTGCAGATGTGTGCATAGCAAGAAAATAAGAAAG
Source organism: Lichenostomus cassidix (assembly GCF_008360975.1). Classification (NCBI taxonomy): domain Eukaryota; kingdom Metazoa; phylum Chordata; class Aves; order Passeriformes; family Meliphagidae; genus Lichenostomus; species Lichenostomus cassidix. The sequence goes on from NC_139493.1 coordinate 2,804,224, forward strand.
TAGGACAATTATTCCAAATATAAAACTCTTTTGCAATTAGTGCAGGAACCAAAAAAAAAGAAAAAAAAGGTGCTATTTGTGCTATTTTAAAAATTCAGTTCTCATCTTTATCTCAAACGCTGATGTCTTAAATTCTTCCAGCACAAATCTGCAGTCACTTTTCACGCTGTAGTTTTAAAAAGTATATCTAAGTGTCTAAATTAATACCCATTATTCCTTTCAAGTGCTACTTAAGTGAAGTTGAGAGCAGTCTGAGGCAAACACTTGAGGAAACTTGGTGTCTCTCTGTCACTCAAAGTTAATGTGTTTGCAAAGAGATGGAGCAGCTTGCTGATTTATTCACAAATATATCCCCACAATCTATTTTCCCCCTTTTCTTTTTCTATTACCAGATAGTGGTGCAGAGCAATATTTTGTGTGTCAGGGGAAGAAAATGTTCTGTTCACATTGCCTTCCCCAGGGTTTGGGTTTGCCTGTCAGCTGGCCAGGAGGCAGAGCTGAGAGTGGGAAAAATGCCACAGAATTCCTCCCCCTGGGAATAACTCCCTGGGAATCCTGCACAGGAAGAATCCTCAAAACACCCCCAGGATGGAACCCCAGTGCAGCACAGCATCAGCAGCATGTTCCACCTTTATTCCTTCACTCTCACCCGTTTAAAAGGAAAAAAAAAAGGTTTTCTTTCCTTTCCAAAGCACACTGAAAAGCAGCCCCTGCTATTTCAAGCCAAATGACTTCTATCTGTGCTGCTGGGGAGGTGCTGGTTGTCTTTACAGCTGGTTTTCCCTGCTCTTGGGCTTTGGAACACAAACCCTCTGCAACACAAAGGCTGTCCCAGATGGATGGATGAGCTGCAGAGCTGATCCCTGTCCCCTGGCTGGGACTGTGCCACCACCACCCAATTCCTCCCCCTGTGCCCTGCAGGGTGACAATCTCTGCTCCAGGGCTGCTATTCCCTCTCTGACACCACAGACAGGAGCATTTTATTTCATTCTAAGCTTTTATTTGCAAAAAAAAAGTTATCGTTTCTTTGTCTTGAACGAGAGCAAACCCACCATAAATCCTGGGACAGATGGAGAGGAGTGTTTGGAGACTCCAGCAGGGATGGTGCAGCACTTGCTGTGTCTGCCCTCCTGACCAGTGAATTACAGCCCCTGGAGGTGGATTTGTGAGCCCAACAAGGTGGGTTTGACCCCCAGCCTCATGTTTGGCTTCTCCCAGCTGTGTGCTGGAGGCCTGCATGGCAAGACAGATGCTGTTTTGGAGGGAAATTCATGGTGCTTGAAGGAAGGATGTGGACGAGAAAAAGAGCATTTATTTGGGTTGTTATGGGGCTGTTGTGGGGCTGTTATAGGGTTGTTATGGGGCTGTTATGGGCTTGTTATGGGCTTGTTGTGGGGTTGTTATGGGGCTGTTATGGGGTTGTTGTGGGGTTGTTATGGGATTGTTATTTATGTTCCCTGCTGGGAGCTGAGCTCTGCAGGTGGGACAGGACAGTGTGGTGAATTTGGGGAGGTGTGAGCAGAGGTGCCCTGCTGTCACCTGCCCTGCTCTGGGACAGCCCTTTGCCCCCTTTGCCAAGGAGGAAATGCCCTGCTGGGCTCAGCAGGCAGTGGGATGAGCTGGGCAGGGAGGCAGAGCTGGTGACAGCCCTGTGACCAACACAGGGACAGCCCAGCGACCCCAGAGCTGCAGCTGACAAAGATGAGGCAACACAGATCCTTTACACTCTGCCTCTCTTCCCACACACCTGCAGGAATGACATAATGAACCATTAAATAACATCCCCAGCCCGGGATGGATTTGCTGCTGGGTAAAATCATCCCAGCTCCCCCATCAAGACTGGTTCTGGGGCAGAGGGAGCTCCTCTTGCTCCTGCAGGCTCCCATTCCTCGTGCCTGACTCTGTTTCAGTGATGAACATGGAAATTGTGGTGGTAAACAACTCTTTGATCGAGCAGAAAGAAAGATATTAAAATAGAGTTTTGCTAAAGTGAGGCTAATTCAAGTTTGAAATGAACATTCTGACTATTAAAATAACTTATTTTGGAATTAAATGGACTTTCTGCTCTGTGATACCCTTGAAGAAAAAGCAGTTGACTTGAAGGAAGTACAGCCATAGAGAATGGTGGATGAATTACTGAGTAAAGCTGTTCAACTCTCATTTTCCAAGGTGACAGTGATTGCAGTGATCTGAGAATCAGGAAGTTGATTATTCTCATGTCTGTTCCTTAGTTTAGAGATCAGTTTTGGAGATGTTCAAACATTTTGTTCTGAATAAGCAGCAAGTAGTTATTCCTATGCTGAAAATGTTGAGAGACCAAGAACTGGTTTTATCCCATTTTATCCCAGTTATGTTTACAGTGAAGAAGAAAATGTTGATCTAAGTAAGAGACATTACAGAAGCCTTTTCCTGGGAAGGAGAACAGGAGAAAAATAGGAAAAAAAATAGAGAAGAAACAGTAACAGGTAAACAATAGCATGAGAAAAAAAAAATTGATAGGTTTAATTATCTTAAATTTTACTGTCTTTTCATGCCGGAAATATTTTGTTGCTGAACACAGTTTTTCATTTCATCATTCATGCTGAAGGACAACTCTACTATCTTTACTTTGTAAAGGGGATGAACGAAAACTCTCCAGCTCCTGCTGGCTGGAAATCAATGACAGTTTTACCATTATTTCACGGGAAGCAGGATCAAAGTTTATAATAATTTTTGTTGCTTTTATAGTTAATAAATATTATTTAATGCTGCAGTCGTGTGAAGAAAGATCCCTAAAATAAGATAGGAAAGGTAATAATGTCCTGCTTCTCCATAGTAGTTGTAGTTACAAGAAACAGGAGAAGCAAAAAACTAAAATAGGATTTTGATGTAGGTAATAATAATGATAATTAGGGACAAAAAACCCTTGCCTGTTCCTGCCAGTGCCTGACACCTCAGAGAGGTAATTCAGAAAGAACAATCCACCAGGATAAATCACAGAGAGGCTGGAATGGAGTGTTGGGATTGCATGAGTAAGACTGAATAATCTGCTGCCTGTCTGCTCCTGGCTCCTGGCTCAAAACTCACTGTCTGCTCTTACTTGCACAGCGAATTTTTTTTCCCTAGGCTTGTTGGCAGCATTACACATGCAACTCGTGTCACTGCACTGCCTCTGCTCTGCTTTTCCTCCTCCTGCATCATCTCTCATATTCCAGGGAAGATTATTTCGAGGTCCAAAACCCAAAATCAGCTCCCGTTTCCCCCAGTCAGCATTCATGCCATCCTCTAGCAGGAGCACAGATTCGCTGTACAAGTTTGGGTTTTTGCCTCCACGAACTGGTGGGAAATACCTGGGGGAGGCAGAGCAGCTCTGTAATAATCAAGGTTGCTGGGAGACATCGAGCTCGACCAGCCAGTGCTTCCTTCTGGGATCTGTCTGCTTTTCCCAATGTTCCCAGACAGAAACATTGCTTCCCATCTCTTCATTTCCATCGTTCTGGGGGCAGCTTTCCAGGTGTGATGTGCAGAGAGGATGCACTGTTGGGTTATGACTCATTTCCAGAGCCAAATACCTGGTTTTAATGCCACATCTGCACGATCTGTGCATTCCTGTGGACGTGACTGTGCAGTGCATATTTAAAATCCTGTATAAAGTCCACAGCCAGGAGGACAGGCTGTCAGCAGCTGAACTAATCCAAGCCTCAGCTTTCACTGAGATTCCTCTGAAGTTTGGGTCACCTTCATTTCACACCAGGATTTAACAGTTCTTCCCTAACCCCAATATAGCTCTGCTTAATTACAAGTCGGGGCTGTTTGAAGTAGTTGGGAAATTATTTATGCCTGATAGCTGGGATTTCCTAAGGAGCCTGAGAAAGTTCGGCATTAAAATCTAATCAGACTTTAATGGGAACCAGGTACTTCAGCACAATGAACAGTTCAAGCTTACAGAAAATCCTCTGGACTACAAACGAGGCTAACAGCTCCGAAATGTGAGCAGGGAGAGCTCTGCCTCCTGCTGCAGATGCCATTGAAAAGATTGAGGTTGTTTTCCAAAATACACAGCGGAGGAAAACAAGCATATAAACATAATAATGGCAGCCTATGAAAAATACAGCGAGGGAAATTCCTTTTCACTCCATTCCCAGTAAATGGGGAGAGCGTCAGTAGCTTTTTTTCCTCAGCCCTCTGAGATTGAATTTTGCAGGGCTTTTTTGTTTTTTTTTCTTTTCCAAAATGTTCTGTTCTTTGGTCCTCAAGGAATTCTTAATCAAGCAAAAATGACACCTGGATTTACAGCTTCTTCCCTTCCCCCACAACTTCCTCTTCCTCCTTTTTTTGGATAAGGCTGATTTTATTCTGAGACACCTTAGAGAAAGAGCTGCAGCTGATTTTGGGGGTTTTGGAGGTTTCCATCCATTTTCTGAGAGCATTAAGGAGGTGCTGGAAAGTTTCTGGAATCCACAGGCAAGATGTGGATAAAAATGACCCAAAATGGAAATGCTGATGTTGATGGCAATCATTTTTAATGGAAAAACTTAGGTCAGTGAAATAACTCAGCAGAATGGCTGTAATGTTTTATTACTTTCACAGTCAGGTATAATCTTAATTTCAAATGTGAAAGAACATATAGCAGTTAATGGAAAGGGTCTAATTCTTGGTCCATTAGTTTTACCTCACTGAGTTAACTGAAATCAGCTGATAATTTACCTTGGGATTCAGAGGGAGAGAGTCCCAATCTTTATTAATGGAAATGAGAGGGGAATCAGCCTAAAAGTCTGGGGGGTTTAAGTAAATTGTTTCTATAACTATTATATACATTTTCATTAATTGTACTTGGAAGCAGAGCCTGGGTGATAAAATCTTCCCAGGGAGCCTTCCTTACCTGTTCATCTTCTCCAGGTTTGAAAAATCATCCCCTTCTATTTCCAAACAATGTGCAGTAGTTCAATGTCACAGACAAATGTGGCCTGCAATATTTAGACATAAATTATCCCATCCTGGAGTCCCAAACGGGGAGGAACATGCAGAGTGTTTCCAATTCATTTGAGGTATGATCTGAGTGCATCCATGCTGAATTCCTGATGAGTCCATTCCCCTTCCAGCACACAGCTTTTTTACAGGAGGTTGGATGAAGCACTCAGATAAATTCTGTCTAAATCTCTGAAGGGGTATTTTTAAACCCACTTAGGTGTTTTTGAAGAAAGGGTTGAGGTTTTGGAGGAACATACTCTGAAAGCAAGGAGAACTGGAGATACCAAACCTCCACCTGGTGTGAATCTCTTGGGCTGCATGTGGCTGTTGTGATTTCTGCCAGCTCAAGAGCCAACAGTTGGGTTTGAAATAGGAAAAGCTCAGAGCAGCGTGACCCCATGGCATCTCTGCTGAGCCACAGCAGGGCACAGTCCTGGCAACTTGAGGGAACAACACCACATGAGTCCTCAAAACCACTGTAGTGGCCAAGGGGCCACTAAACAGGCCATGGGGAGCTGGGCTTGGGCTGCTCCTGCCCTGGATCCTCTCCAACTTCAGTGCCCTCCTTGCACCTCCACCACTGTCCCACCTGCTCTGATGAGCCTCCAGCTCACCCTTCTCAGATCCCTCCTGCCTTGGTTGTCTCCTGCTTTTAAACCAACAGCTCCTTTATATTTGCTTCCTGAGGATGAGGAGAGTCCTTTTCCTCACACACAAAACACTGGGTGCTCCATTCCCTCCCTTCCTGGAGCACAAACTCCAAGGCTGCACTTTTGAAGAGAGGATGGGACTGCAAGAGAAGGAAAAATTGGGGGGGAAAATACTGAAAATGAAGAGTTGCCTTTGGGCAGATCTTGCAGGCACACACCTCTGTTATTAATTATTTCCCCTCTAATGATGCTGTTGCTGAATAGAACCAACTTGGCATCCACTAATTGCTCTCCAAAAGAACAAATTACTCTTTTTAAGGATGATACAACTTGTATAGCCTCTATAATTGCTGAACCTAAATTCTCCAACTCACCAGAAAAACCGGAATTACAAATGTCCATTGCATAGTCCCCAAATGCCTCACTCCTCCAGATTTCCCCCAAACGTGGATCTGTGAGTGCTGCACTCACCTGCCACACTCCAAACGCCCAATATCCCAAAAGGATGGCTACTTCCACAGCCCCCCACAGCCTGCAAACACTTACAAACACCTTCAGCCTCAGATCTCCGACGACTCCCTCCGGTTTGCGAAATTAAGCACGCGCATAAACGCTCCCACCATCAGAGCCTTAATTTGTGTTCCTTGGAACTGGCAAGGGGCCCATTTGCTGCGGAGCTCTAATTCCACCAGACACTCTCTGTGCTCAGAGGAACACATTTTAAAAATGGAGTGTCTGTATTAACAAGCACTTCCACGAGCAATGAAACTAATGAAGCTTGCTTTCTTATGGCTTTGTCTCTCGGCGTTGGATCCTCTGGTGCCCACTAAAGGGAATTTCAGCCCAAGCTCCTCACACAAAGGAGGCATTCATAACCTCCCCTTCCTGGAGAGGAGGAAAGGGACAGGAGGAATGAAGGTATTACTTTTTTCCCCCTGTTTTCGATACAAAAGCAGGATGTGTTCCCAGTGCAAGCTGTGGGTTTCTATTTTTGTGGCGCTTGGAGGAATACCTTATTTTTGAGATGGTTACACAATCCCTGAAAATTGGTTGGAATTGGTCATGGAGCTCAAAAGCTGCATGAGGGAGGACAGGACAGGAAGAGGAGGTGGATTGAATAGGTTTTGGGGGTTTTAGGCAAACAGGATTACACTTTTTAAATTCTTGTCCAATTTCGTGGTGCATTAGGATGATAAAGCAGATGTGAAGAAAAGAGCAATTTCCATTACAGTGCCAGGAGTTTACACTTCTCTCCTAAGACAGGTGTAAGGAAAGTGTATAATTAACATCTTCCAGTTTGTATAGTGCATAAATCTCCTTTGGGACACCAAAAACTAAACTCTGCTGTTTTGGGAACAATCTGGACTTCCTCAGCCCCCTTCCCTGGTTGGTTTAAAGGGGATAACTGTATATTCTGACAATAACTGTATTTTCTGACAAGCTATAATTCCAGAAGGCTGGGAAGGCATTTCTGAGGCAGAATGCACCCATCAGTTGAGATTTCTGTTTCCAAATGTTCAGCAGTGAGTCAGGACTGTTTGAGTTTGAAAAATGCCATTAGGCATATTCAATATTAACATCTCTGGCTCCAGCAGGAAACCTCCAATTGATAAATAGACACTTCATTTGAACTTGGCACAACCTTCAGTCAGCTTTGCATAACTGGGCTGATATTACAGATTGGAACAGAGGAGAATACATTAAAGATGGACCAGGTGACATCAATTCAGCAACTTGCTAATTTCAACGTGAAATATTTCCCCATGAATAGGGGAAGTGTGTTTACTTCAAGGAGAAGGACATGTTATGTTTGAAGAGGCAATGGAAATGTAACCAAAAGCCTCCCAGAAAAATATTTAGAGCTTGTTTCTTCCCTCACTGTGATATATATTAATGATACATTTCAAAATCTTCCACCATTTCTTAGCTGCTTCTTTGCTTTCAAGGATGTCCCAGAAAAGTCCTCTCCTTGTATGATTTAATATATATTAAGTATTTTACTGCTATAAATCAATTAGGGCTTAACCCAAAGGCCAAAGAAATCTTCCAGGATGTACTTTTAAATTTATATGATTATTTAATATGCATATTTTAATACTAGTGCAAAGGCATCTGAGAGAAACTAATAGGAATTAATAGCTCAGCTATAATTTCAAACCCCAGGACTGAGGTGCTCTCTTAGATCAGATTCTTAAAACTAAGCTGTAATTTGATATCAAGCCCAGGGCTGGTGGCTGCACTGCTCTGCACCACTGTTCATCCTGTACCGTGAAAGCATCAGTCTCAGCTCAGCAATTTGTCTTTTTCTGATGTGAAAAAGGCTCATCTCTGGATCAGACCTGTCCCTTTATTATTAAGATATTACCCATTTGAAAAACAAGATTGCTATCAAGCCTAAGCATATGGAAAGAGCGAGGGGAGAAATGCACATGGCAGCCAAGAGAGGCAGAGAGGAGAGGTTACAGGAGGTGATGTTATCTATTAGAAGAACAAAGGAGGAGTGATATCCCTGGAAAGGCTGATAGAAAATCAATTCCATAACATGCCATTAGTCTGTTCATATCAGACAACTTAAGCCTGGAATCTTTGCTGTGCACATAATGCAATATTCAGCATTTGGAGTGTGCCCTATGCAGAAAGTAAATCAACTGACTTTTTTTCCTTTCCTTTTCTTTTCTGCTCCCTCCCAAGGAGAGCAGCTGTAGGAATTAGGTACTTTTGAGCCCACATATCCCATGCTTTAAACAAGCAGGGAAGCAGCAGAGGGAGGATTTCATGGCAGGAAGATCTGTTGATCTATCAACAGATATTCAAATAAAGCTGGGAGTAGACTTTCTCCCGATATGGGGCATTGTAAATCTCTGAGTATTAGTGAGGAAATTTTTCTGGGTGGAAGAAATAAATCCTTCCAGCCCTCCATAAACCATGCAAAGGAGGTTTCTACCACTGCACACTTGCTGTTAAATTTACAGTTTTAACAGGGCTTCAGATAATCTATGGATGATGGTGGCTCTGAGCACAGAATGAGTCAGTCTGGGAGCAGGCAGGCTGTGCCATGGGCACATGGAAATGGGATTGCACCCCCTGTGTGCTGAGAGGGACCCAAATCCCACCCCAGAGTGACAACTGCAGCACAAAGCCACCCCAGAGCCCCCAGGGCAGAAGCTGCAGGGAACTCAAAGTTGGAATCTCACTGCCTGTTTGCTGTTGATGCCTAATAATTTTTTGCCTTTTCTTTTATATGCTTTTTTTTACATTTTTATACTCTTTCCTATTTTTTATATCCTTTTTCTATTTTTGTACTTTTAGCCCCGCATGCTTGTAATTTTTGTAGTTTGATATTCTTGCTTAATTTTAGGGTTCTGCAAAGCAGAAAGACTAAACATTCAAAGCAAGAAGCCAGAGAGCTTCGTACTATCTCAGAACATATATATATATATATACACAAAATCTTTTTCTACTATCTACATATTTAAACTATCTTTTCTCTGGAACATCTTTTGTAAACTGAGCTCTAGTCTCACTTAAGGGGAGTCATTAGAATAGAGAGACAATTACTTCATTTATTAAGTTTCTTATCGGGAGATTTTAAGTAGATATATTAATTTGCGAGGTCCATAAAATTGCACACATGTTACACAAGGTGTACATCTCGGTGTGTTCCACCTTTGAAAAGCTGTGCACCAAAGATCCTATTAAAATACCCAAATAATACCCTTTTACCCCTTTTAACTGACTCTGTGCCATACTTCTCCCAGCTGAAAGGCAACACCACCAGGTTCCAGCAGCCATGGAAAACTCCTTCCTGATGGACTTCCCAGGGAGCACATTTTTAACACAACCCTCACTTCCATCTCTCCCTGCCACCCCCTCCTCTCCCCGTGCCTTGCAGTAACTTTCATTTTCCCATCCTTCCCCACTCTTTCTGCCAAGGCAATCCATTCCCTCGGGATGAGCAGTGGCTCTCAGCAGCTGCTTGCAGAAATGGTGACAAACTCCTGACAAGTGCCCACCAAAGGGGACGAAAGGTGATGCTTCTCCTCCAGGACAGAGGTCAACCCTCACAGCCTGTCACATCTGCACATTTCCCAAAAGTTTAATGTATGCAGCAGCTCTGGGTGACCCTTTCAAATCCTTCTGCGTGGAGCTGGATGGAAGGCTTGGTTTTTCCTTGTGGTAAGCAAATTCTATAGATTTCCCAGGAGAGCAGCAAATTCTTCTTAAATGAATCTTGCTGAGTCTCTGGGAAAAAAAAAAAAAAAAAGTGAGTAGTTTAAGCTGCTCCTATTTTAGCTGGAATTGTAAAAGTTCTTCATCCAGCAGTTACATCAAGAGATAGAGCCTTACCTGCAAGTTTCTTCTGGGGGGAAAGGCAAAAGTAATTATGTCTTAATGGATGAAAGGAATATTTTTTTTCATATGTATTATAAGCTCAGGAGCTCTCTGAGAGGAGCAGGCATGGAGTGCATGGGCAAGGTTTGCCACAATTCTGAGGGGAGTCCATCAGGGGCTGTTTTTATGAAGTTTAACACCAACTATATTTCTTACGGAGTTATTTTCCTCTCCAAGGATAATTTGTCAGAATCAGACAGGCTATTCATTTCTCCCTGCCTGGAAATGCCTGGTGTGTGCTCCAGCACCCTCTCCTCTAGTGCAGGGGGGATCATAAAAGCAGCCCAAAGTCTCATTAATTACTAAATAATCTTTGACTAGTTTTTTCCCCATACTAATATTTAGAAAAAAAAGTATTTTCTCTCCCTTTTTTTTTGCCACAGAATGCATTTTAATGGTCAGACAAGCACTTTGAACAGCTCAATGCCCTAATTCTGGATACAGAAGTAGAACATTAGGCACTACATGATCTTCACAGGACTTTCCTCATCTTCTGGCTCCTCAGTGGTGCTCTGACAAATCTGCACTTGGTTTTCATTTTCTGGGTCTGGATGAGTTTTACTTCCCAAGGGGTTTAGGCAACACATTCTGGGGTTGCCAAATGCTCCCTGCCCTCCTAACAGGAGTTCATTTGCTCTTTAATTAAACAGATAAATAACATGCACATCTAGTGCTGCAATGTTTTCTCTCTCAGAGTTGTGGCTGTCAGGCTTCTGTCAACACCTCGTGTTTAAAACCAGAATTTTCTCTGCTGATGGGAGACCACTGAGCTCCTCTTTCAACAGCCTCCCACCAGCATGGGTTAGTCCAGGCTGTGGCTGAACAAACTAACCTAAGTTTAAAGATATGGGGTCAAACCACTCCAATTTTTATCCAAGACTTACTTTTCATTTTCCACTCTCTCAATCCAAACAACTGCAGATATTGCAGAGTCAGCACTCACCCACTGGAAATTGGGAACAAAGTTTCCAGGGAACGTTTTGAAAGTAAAACACCATTTCAAATCCTTTCTATACAATATCCTTCAAAAATATTGCTGAGCACAGGGCTGTGAGACAGCGAGGAAGCCAGGAGGTTAATCTGGTTTGTAGACACAGTCATGTGCTGGGACGGCAGGAATAAAGCTGATTAGAGAATCTTAATTGGCTCCTACCTTAATTAGGAGGGAGATCTGCCACCGAGCGGCGTGTCCTTTGAATGCTGCCCCAAATTGGTGCCACAACCCTGGCTGGAAATGCCACAAAACAAACCGTCAGAACTGCAGTTTGATTCGAGGTCTCCCATCCCTTTGTTTGCCCATCAAGCTCTGGGTAAACTGCAGCGCCCGAGGAAATAAATAATGAATTACAGCCATTAATAATTCATCCCATTTCTTGATCTCCCTGTTTCACATCCAGTGACCTACCTGGCCTCCTCCACGGCTACAAAGATTCGCCGCCGGCAAATGTCTTCTAATGGTTGCTTTTACCTCTTGTTTACCAGGATTGTTGACCCCCATTCGCATCCCATAATGTAATTTTAATGGTGACTTTGTAATCAAGGAGTGTCTGGGAGAGAGCTGGAGCTCAGAGCTGCTCTGCCTGGATGCTTCCCTGCTGCTCTGCATGGGGACAACAGCAGGATTTAGTGCTGGGAACACGCTGAGAACCCAGAGGCTGTCAGTTCCAGAGGGATTGGCACAGAATTAGAAATATTGCCCCAAAATCTGCCCCAGATTGGGTTAGAGGAGGTGACTTGCTGGTGTTGAAGCAGAGCAGGTCTGGGTGATAACCACCAAGCCTGGATCTGCCCAGAGGGTCTGGCTGAGCCACACACCAAATTCCATGGAATCCTGGAATCTTTGAGGCTGGAAAAGCTCCCTGAGCCCAACCTCAGCCCTGCCAAAGCCACCCCTGCCCATGACCCCAAGTGTCACATCCACACATCTGCCAATGCCCTCCAGGGATGGAGAGTCCACCACTGCCAGGGCAGCTGTGCCAGGGCTGGACAAACCTTTCCATGAAGAAATCTTTCCTAATATCCAACCTGAATCTCTCCTGGCACAAGGGATTGACTTTATTATGCTTTTTTTTAAGGCTGGCTGGGGGCAGATGATGCCTGATGTCACCATCTCCTAAAAAATCAGCTCTCTGAGTGTCAACCTACACATCAGGGTTTGTGTCATTCACAAAATGACAAGAGTAGGAATAATAGTCTCAGCTGCAAATTAATTATTCCTGTTGTATCAATAATTACAGCTACTTAGACCTAGGAGAGGCAATGTTATCTACAGAGGGATTTCAGGAAGAAAATTGAAAAGTAGTGAAGATTTGAACAGGAAAACCTCATGTTCTTTTTACAGAATTATCTCCAAAGTCAGAGCACAGCAGCAATAAACTATTCTGAAATTAAGTCATAGGCACTAAGAAATCTGGAATAAACACTACCCAGAAAGAAATTGATTCAGCCTTTGAAAGGAAATTACAGTTATGAATTCATTTTTGTTGACAAAAACTATTCTGCTTGACAGCTTGCTGAGGTTCTTATGAAAACACAGCTCAGGGAAAAATGATGAGAAAACAAATCCTGGGCACAGCAGAAAACTGAAGCAAACTTTGGAAAGGGTGAGTTGATTCCCATATATGTGTGCATGGATACATTGCTGATGTGACCCCTATGCAGCCATGTGTATCTAATTCTGATTATTTATACACAAATACACTGGATTTCTGCAGGATAATCAGAATTATCAGGATAATGAAGGGGATAACAATTCCCTTCAAATGGGAAAGCCCATGGATTTTAGCAACTTTTAGTGCTACTGATTGGATTTCTCTGGGCAGAAAAAACGAGAAATCAGGAGAAGGGGCAAATTCTAGATCTTTCTAGCTCAAACCTGATTTAAAAAAAGCTGGTTTTCCTCTTGGGAGAAAACCTCCAGGAGATCCTGCAGTTCTCAGGGTGCACAGGCTGCCTTTGGCTCCTCAGCAATGGGATCTGGCACACTGTGACAAGCAGTGAGAATGCTGTGTGCACCCTCTCAGCAATTTCATTACCATCAAATTAGTCATTTAATCAGGATATCAGCTTGAAACAGAAAAAGAAAATAAATTCGTTTTTTTTCCCCTTCCTCCCCACACCTGAAGAATCCACTGATGAATGTATGAGGTGCTGAGGTGATAATAGTTGTTAGTTCATGCTGTGCCAAAGCTTCATTAAGCTTCTGCTGAACTCTGCTGGTAAATCCCTCCCTGCCATCCATCAGCACAGAGCCTGAATCTGCTCGAGGTATTGATCAGCCTGCTCTGCCCAGAGCTCAGCTCCTCAAAATCCCATCTATTCCTCCTCAACCTAGCCCAGCCAAGGAGAGAGCTGCTTTCCTACCTTTCCAGGCACCTCCTGAATCTCAACTAGTTACTGTACAGTATTGGAGATGGGAGGGAAAGCTGCTTTCTGAAGTCAAATAGGAAGTTTAGGACAGAGCAGGGGAAGAAACAAAACCTTCCTGATCCCAGCCCTGCATCCTCAGCAATGACCTGTTCCCCTCCTGCCTCACAAGGACACAGTTTGAGCAGAAACACAAAGCAATCCTTTATTTCTGTTTTGTTTTGCTCAGTCTCAGGGCCATAAATCACTGCAGCATTTGGGAACGACCCAGTGACCCCACAGAACCCAGCAGGGTGGTTTTGATAACTTGATGGCTGAGCAGCTGAGTTCCCCTTGGCTCACTCTGAGCTCTCCCTGCCTCCCCATTCCCAAGGAAATTCTCCTTCCCTTTCCCACTGATCCTCCCTGGTGTGCAGCCACTCCAGGGGATCCTGACTGAGCCTCTCCATGAAGATGGAGCAGGGAATCCCTCATGCCCCGAGCAGGGAACTGTGGTTATCCCAACAAAACGCTGCCCTTCTGAGGCAGGAGTGGGATAAACACAGCTCTGGGAATGAACAGACAAGGGGCAGAGCAGAGCAGCTGCATCCGGCACTGCTTCCTGCACCCAAAAATGAAGGGAATGCTCGTTTTCTGCTTGACTTTGTTGCCTAAATTGCTTTATGAGGTGAGCTAAAGCACAAAGGAGAGAAAAAAAATAGAACAGGGAAAACATTATTTGTTTTTGCTGACTCTTTCTCACCAAAGTGAAGAATTCAGCTGCATGACATGCTTTGGAGGGATGACTTTCACAGTCCTGCTCCAGGAAGAATAACTCTTCTTTCCTCTCCTGTGTCTCTACTTCAGCAATAATTCAGTAGTTGCTTATGCAGAATAAAGAACAATAAATTCCCCAATTCTCTCCCTCTCTGAAAAAATTGAAACCCAACCTCATCTTTGAGAAGATTGTTCAAATCCCCATCATCTGAGTGACCCCAGCATTTAGAGAGGTGATGAGGCACTGGGCACTTCCACCTGGCCACTGCTTTACACCTGGGTGGAAGAACACTTTTGGGGGAGTGTTTTTGTTGGTTTTGTGTTTTTAATTTAATTTTTTCAGTAGCAATTCAGTGAGATGCTGCTCCAACTCTCTCTTCTCCAGCGGCAGCATTCACAACTTCACTTTCTCATTGCCAGAGCTCATGGCTCACCTTCCTCATCCTCCCTATCCTCTCCTCCCATGCTGAGCTTTTGTTCACACCAATGTCCTAGGATTGGGGAGAACTGAGGATTTCAGGGTGCTGGGAGCTCACACCATGCCTGCCTTCTTCCCTCTCCTGCTGGAAGCTACAGGATATTCTATAGCCTAGTTTTATTTTTATTTTTCCTCTTCCAATTTGCTTTTTCTTTCCATTTTTTGGTCCTCTTCACACCCCCCCTGGAGCACGGTGAGAGGTGCTGAGCCCTGAGGGCTTCCAGAAGCACAGGTGGAGCACTGCAGGGCTGAGGAGAATTTTAATTAGCATTTCTTCTTGATATTTCTGCTACTGGCTGTGTAAATCTCTCTGTTGGATCAGCCTGCACTCTTTCTGTGGAGACAGTGAACTCTGATCTTGTGAGCAGGAGGTGGAAAGAGAGACAAAGCAAAGCAAAAAGAACAGTTGTTTGGTGCCAGATTTTTTTCCCCAGATTTTTTTCTAGAAAGAGAAGGATGAGGCCCCCTTTGCTGTGTCATGGTGAGGGGGAAGGAGTGACCAGGGAAAGCAGAGTTTCTGTCCCTTGTGAAAAGTGAGAATGGGGAAGAGAGCTAATCATGCCCTAAATATTTATATATATTTTTTTTTTTTTTAAAGAACACATAAGACAACTTAAGAAAATTACTGCTGCAGCACTCAGTAAATTCTGTTGTTTTAACTGCCTTGAAATGAGCTCAGGGTTGAGTCTGGTGGCTCCACTTGTCTCCAGCTACAAATCCTGCACTTTTCCATTCTGCTCCTCTGGGCCTTTCACCTGCTCTCTGCTAAAATTTGACTCCCAGCCTCAGCTCACATCGTATCTCATTACTAATGTGATTATGGCTGTTTCCTCCTCTGATTTTATCTATTCCTGGCCCCTGCAGTAGAATTGCAGCATTGTTTGCAAAGAGGAAATAAAGCTTTGATCAAATCATAATCTCCTGTACAAACAGCGAATTTCCAGAGCAGGGAAGTCCAGCTCAGCTCAGCTCAGCTCTGATGTGAACCAGCAGAGGTTAAACATCAACATCTGCCTTCATTGACACAATCAATCCTCTGCTTCAATCTCATGTTGTGTTTTATTAAAAAAAATATATATTATCCAGGTTTCCACACTGTGCAAAAATCCTCCACTTGCAAAAAGCAGATTTTATTTATGTATATTTTCCCAACCACAGTGACTATTCTGGCTGAACCACTGGCAGCTCCATCAGACCATTTTTCCATGATAACCCAGGTGTTTACAATAAGCACAGGTGTTTTGCAGGAGCAGCAATGTGAGCACAGAGATGGATAAAATCAAAACATTATCACCCATTTAGGAAATTATCTGGAAAGCCTTTGTGGTGGGGATGGGACAATCAGGATATTGTTCATGTCACACCATGAGGCCCTCAGGATGAGGTTCCTTGTGCTGGTAAAAGCCAAATAACAAAGAGGTTGGATTGGGAATTCAAGGCTCATCAGCCTCATCTGTCTGGGATCTAATCCAGTGCAGATCTTGTATTTATTTCAAAGGAATTTTGTAGGAATCGTTCTTTTTAGGAAGAAGAATTTCAGGAATGCTTCTCTTCATACAAAATTAGGAAACATTCCCTAGGAGTCAAAGGTGGCTATGGGTCAATATTACCTGGCCATGCAGTGGAGGCACAGCTTCTCCAGGTGGAAAAATCTTCAATATCAGACTTTAAGGAAAAGGGATAAAAGAGACATGTGGATAATCACAGTCATTGTAGTCACCTGAATGGCAGCTGCCATCCCCAGCCTTACTCTTGTCCCTTCCCTTCCATGGTACTTTAAATACTTGCTACTTGTATATTTGACATTTTTCACAGATTTCCCCATAGATCTTAAAACTGAGCATTTCCATGGCTGGATGTTGGCTGTAAACACATTAATCATCCTGCATCTTCCCAGATCCACTTGCAGGATATTCACTATGCTGGGGAGTTAATGCTTCTTCAGATGCAGAAGCGAAAACTTGCAAGAACATTTAACTTTGATGAATTAAACTGTATTAATTTAACAGATGGTGTGCTGTGACACCCACCAGGCTGAGGTTTAGATTTGTGATACTTTAAAGAGGGATCACTGCCTCTGTTTTGATATAAATTTTGGATCTCTGCACAGCCAACAGATGTTCAACTCAGGCTTTTTTTCCCCCGTTTTGTTTTGCCTTCAACTCGTGGTTGGCAAATTCTGGACTTCCAGGGGGTTGATATTACTGCCTGATAAATCTGAACCCTTGGTAAGGAACTTTCTCCCATTGTGTGCAAACAAACCCTCATCTTTAAGTATCGATGCACAAGAATTTCGTGGTGAATCTCCTTTCTCCTAGGGAAGTGTTAATTAGTGGAGTGAACTCCTGCTGTATGTTGGTTATTTTGAGAGGAACCTTCTGGGAGTTCAAACATTTCTTATGAAAAAATTAATGCAGAAAGAAGCAAGACTTTAACTTTACAGTCTTTATAGAGGGACTGTCATAACAAATGGTTTTTCTTGCTTTGACCCACACCTATGCTCGTGCTGAAATACTGTGGTAGAAATCACATCTTACACTTATATATTCATTATTTTCTCATCCAGAAACAGCCAGGGTTGGACTTTTCCAGGGTGCATTGATGCATTAATATCCTGTATTTCCAATAACCTGTGCAACACCATCAAAAATTAGCAGATTTGATTTCTTTAAGTTTCTCTCCTCTCCTTTCCCCCTGCTGTAATATCATGTAGTAACTGCCTACAGCTCCAGCTTTTGGGATTCTGAGCAGCCTGAGATTTCCCCAAGCACTCCTGATCTCCAGGAAGCAGAGTTTGCTCTTTGTTGTCTTTTCTGATTGCAATGACTTCCGTGGAGTAGATATCCCTGGTGAGATCTCTCTTTTCCCCCACTTCCTGTTCCACCAGAGGTTTCTAGAGGATTTTTGGTATTTCTGTTATGGCACAGGATCAGAACTAATTTGGCAGCAAGAGTGTTGGGTTCCCTTGTGGGACACTCATGTTCTTCCACCACAGTTTTTCTGCTTGTCTAAAAAAGATCTCTCCAAACCTGGAGTTTAGGTGGATTTTAGTGGATGATCCACCTGGAAACACTCAAGGCCAGGCTGGAAGAGACTCTGAGCAGCCTGGCCTGATGGAACACATTCCTACCCATGGCAGAGGGGGTGGATTGATGGTTTTTAAAGGTCCCTTCCAACCTAAACCATCCTGTGATCTATAATTATAATTGTCCTGAGCATTCTTGGGAGTCCAAGGCTTATAAAATGAGCAGGTTTCTTGTCTTTGAATAACAGATTTGTTCAGCAATTTTGTGAATGTGGTGGAAAAACAAAGCAATGAAATAATGGCCTCACTAGAGAGAAGGAAGGGATAAAGGAACCCATGGATTAAAGCCATGGATTTGCAGGCAGGAATGATGATGTAGAAAGCAGAAATGCACCAGGAAACCTCCTTAAGTGGTGCCTGTAACACATCTGGGCTGCCACTGCCTGGTGTGTGGCACCTTCCTGCAGCCCCTGGTGTCACCTGCATGTCCCTGCCTTGTCCCTCTGCCTCTCCCCCTGCTCCTCCCCTCTGCCCAGGGCTCTGGTGGCAGCCTGGGAACATCTCCTGCTCCTGGAGGAACATCTGTCCCCTCTCATCAGCCCATTCCTGCTGTCAGCCTCCCAGGCTGCTCCCCCTGCTTTCCCAGCCTCTCCAAACTCCCTGGCACTGCTCGACGCCTCTCATGATAAATGAGTTATAAGCAGTGCTGGCTTCTCTCAAGATTTACGAGATTTAGCTTGCTTTGAGCTCTTCACAGAACTTACAGATGACATCCAAACACAAAAGCCCTGATTTGTGAGCTGGGCTGTGCAACGCTCTGCACGTGATTTTTTTTTTCTATTGAGGAGAACCCTTCAGGGCTCCCTTCTGCAAGCTGGCCTTCCAGGATTGTAGAATTACAGTTCCAGGCAGGAAATCTGCTGGAATTTCGACCAAGCCTGGACCCAGAGCTGCTTAGTAACTCCCAGTGATTTCCCAGGCACAGCTTCCACATAACCAGCCTCAAAGTCCAAGCTCTGAGTTTGCACATCCCCTCTGCTCCTGGCATGCCACGAGGCAGGAAATCTCACTGCTGCATTTCAAACAACGATTATGAATGTATGTATCCAGCAGAGAGGGTGTTTACTTGGTTTAGCTCATGCTGCTCTGGAAGGCGTTTTGTGGAATTAAAACATTGCCAATTTAAATTGGAATTTCAGTGGGGCATTGGGCAGGGAGTCTATTAATATCAGTTAAATTTATAGAAGATAGAAAAAAACCCTCCAAGTATTCACATTAGAATTCGGTGATTTATTAAATGGTGGATTTCAACCTGTCCAGACTTTCTATAACTAAACCCCATGAAGGAGGAAGGGGAAAACCCCAGGGTGGCATCACTGGTGGGAACCAAGGGAAAAGCTGCAGTGGAGGGAAGGCAGAAGAGAAACTGGACAGTGCTTAGCTCGTGTCAGAACTGGAATTAGCACCTGAGGCTGGGAGAGCTGATATCCCTGCAGGATTACTTTAAATCAGGATTAATTTTCTGAACTGATTAAGAAATTGCTGTGTAATGAAAATTCAGTTATGTACGTAAAGGACTTGAAATGTTAAACAGACTGCTGAAGGCAGCTAGGCAGGCAGACCACAACAGAAATAATTTCTTTTTAAATGCATTTTTCTCTAAATAAAGAGAGAAAACAGGAGCTAATCATTCAGACAACTGTATTGGATAGGTTTGGGAATTGTGTCACTTCCTTAACTAAACTGCTCCCATGCAGACAGATAAATCACTCTGTGGCAGTGCCAAAATGTGACAGCACCACATTGCTGCTCCTGCCTTCCAATGCATTCCTTGCAGGATGCCAGGCTGACAGGGATGCTGGGGAGGCACTGCAAGGAGGAGAAATGCAACCGGAAAGACAAAATGCAACCCTTTAACTGTTCTATCTAGCATTATGTACTTGAGGTTAAAAAAAAAACTGTTTGAATCACATCAATGCGTTTCTATTTTTACAAGGAGCCCTCTAAGGAATTTGTTTTTGATGGGAGACAAATCTCTAATTGAATTGGTGCCTTTGTGCCAAAAGTGCCTCCAAGTGATGCAGGGCAGGACTCAGCAGCCTCAGTCTGGCATGTGGACTCTTGGTGCATCCAGTTGTTGTTTGTTGTGGTTTTGGCTGTGTTTCTGCAGTGTTTAATCGCCAAAACTACATGGAATGTTGCAGTCTCTGCCATGGCAGCACAGTTTTGAACTGGGGAGACTTCATCCCAGTGTGTGACAGCTCAGCCTGAGCAGCTCTCTCAGCACAGCCATTATTTTGCTCCTGCTACTCACACAGCATGGCTCTGCAAGCCCATCAAACCTCCAAACCACAGATATAAACCCCTCAATTGCCTGGAGCCCCAGCCAAGGCCCAGTCTGGGTAATTGCATTCTGGCTGTTTAAAATTCACGTCAGCTCTCAGTCTGCTGTTGTTTGGACTCTTCCTGCCTTTCTTCACCCACCATCTGCACGCTGTGAGGCAGGAGCTGCAGCTTCTCTCACAGGTAGTTAGTTGTGTTCAGTCCCTGGAGCAGGGCTGGCTGGGGGATGGCCAGGCTGCTCCAGGACCATGGACACCTCAAGTGGCTCCTCGACTGCCTCAGCAGCAGCTGCTCCTCTTCCTCAGCCAGGGAAGTCACCTCTGCCACCTCACAGTGCCCTGAGCTCTGCCAGTTCCGCCCCAGGAAATGGCTGAGATTTGTTTATTTTCCTTCTTGGCACCAAATCCCTCCAAAAACACAGCCTGGATGGAGCCTTGTGCATTGAGCTAAACTCTGTCCCCTGCCACCTTGGCAGGCACAGCTTGGAGAGTGCTGCTGCCCCATCACCCCAGGTTGTGTTGATGCCATCAGTGCCATGAGGAGCTGTTCACTGCCTGAGAGGTGCACAGTGACCCTGCAGGGCTGAGCTGTGATCAGATTGTTGCTGGCCTGGCTCCACCCTGGCAGTTTAATATTCCAAGAGAATTCACTTAGCAGGAAAGTGAAATTTGCTGCCAGAGCGATGCAGAGCTGAAAGGTCCCAGACAGCCCTGCGGAAAGGTCCCTGAATGCAGCTGGGGAGGGGAAAAAAAAGATATATTCTTCCCTTTCATCCTGAACTTTCCATGAGGCAGTCAAGCCAAAGTTGAAGCTTTCCACCAGCTCCAGATAATTCATGGCATGAAGGAGGAAAGTGAGATATAAGATCCGTTTCTTGCTGGATATATTGCTGATGAGCAGAGGCTGAAAAGCTCCGATGCACAATTACGGGGAGAGAGTCCTGGAGCCAACTGTAATTAAAGTTCTTCTGACATTACACTAAATCCTGAGCAGTGGTGCTTTATTATTCCAGCTTCCTTTGACTGGCATGGCTGCAATGCCCACTGGGATGGGGAGAAACCCTCCCTGTAAAGCCTCTTGTCTGCTCTTCTTTTTTGTGATTAGCCTGAGCCAACAATGCTCATGAGAACCTCCAGCCACTCGAGGGATACTCAACTCTGCTTGGAGTCCTTCATGCCCAGGAGATAATTAGCCAGAAAATAAATAAGCCACACCTCCCTCTGCTGAGCCCTGAGTCTCACTAATGCTTAAAGTTTGCTGAAATCTGTGTTAGTAAACAATGCCCAGCACCACCAGTGCTGCAGTGCTTAGAGCTCCTGGTGGGAGTCATTTCCTGGGTTTCAAACTGCTTTTTGGGATTTTTTTTCAGGTGTAAACCAAGGAGAGAAACCCCTGCACCTCGTTCACTCGGCTAAGAAATGTAGAAATGCAGTCCAAAAAGAGGAGCCCGTGTATAAATAACACAGGTATGACATTTCCAGTGTTCTCTATGATATCTGTTTACCTTGCAATAAATCTTGGCTCTTAAATATTAACGGTGTAAACACTGAAGATTTGCACTATCTCCAAAAGCAAGATATCCGGTGACATTCAGATGTCACTCTCCACTCCAGGCCACATATTTGCTTCTCACTTTTAAAGCAGTTGTAAAAATAAGCATTTGTAAATATAGATGGAAAAAAAAACCCCGTATATTAAGATAAAAATAAAAATTGAAAAAAAAAAGTGGAGAATTCAAAAGCAGGAAGGGAAGAAGGCATAGGAAGCAGTTCAAAGCTGCTGGTAAGAGATTTAGAAACTTTTTCACTTTTGAAGGAAGTTCTCAGTTTGTGACATGTGGCAAAGCAGGGCAAACAGGGTGGGGAATTAGGGTTAATTATCTCTGTCCAAGTAATGGAGATGGCATTTATTTGTATTGCTTTGATTCTTGGATTGCCCTGACATAGACAATATTCTATGGGATATATTCAATATACACCATATATTCTACGGAATATATACAATGTTTCTATGGAATTACACATTTATCCAAAGGTTACCTGTAATATCTGGAAATGGTGGCACTGACAGGGCAGTTTGTTCTCTAGATTGTTCCAGAACTGGACAAAAACATCTCTCAAGCTTCTCTTTTGGTTTTTTAATTTTTTTTTTTTTTGGTTTTTTCTTCTGGAAGAACATAATATTGCGCAATCTGTGAAATTATCCTTAAACTTCTGGTTTGATCAGCTGATGTCCACTAAAAACAAAAACAAAAAAAACCCCAACCAACCAAACAAAAAAAAAAAAAAACCAAACAAAACAAACGGGAACAAAACCCCAAGATAATTTAAAAAAATAATTAAAAAAATTAAAAATGAAAGCAAACAAGACCCAATTAATAATAATACATGTAAACACGGACAAGCCAAGAATCTCCCGATGAAGGGAGAGTAAAAGTCAGATTACTGCAGGAAGGCACAAGTGCTATTAATGCTGCTGCCAACCATCCAACAGCTCCTTTTGTGCCTTCTGCAGGGAACAAACCCTCAAAAGGAGAATCAGAAGGAGACAATCATCTCACAATTCCCTCCACAGGCCCAGCTGATGGTTTGTGATGGTTGTATGAATTCCCTCAGTGCTGTTTGGGATCCAAGGCCACCCCAAAGCCCAGCCTGGCTTCCAGCCCCAAACCCCAAACCTGGATTTGCCGAGCTGGCAACAGGGATATCATTTACCCAATCCTTCAGAAACAGCCCCTGGCTGATGGGCACTGCTGGGAGGCAGCTTGGGGAAAAAATAAATTAAAATATTGGGTGTCATTGCTGCATTGGATGGGATTCTGTGAGGTCTAAATGCTGCAACCACTCTGTCATGAGGATATTTCTCTAGAGAAATATAAATAAAGAGGATGATCTGGGAGATTTAGCTTGCCAAGGAGCTAAGAAAAAGAGGAATGACTTAGTTAATAACTAATTTTGGTTAGTTCTGAATGTTCTAAAAACATGCCCAAGATCATTAAAAATTAAAGCGTCAGCAAGATGATAAAACCATATGTTTTCAATATGCTCTCTCTGAAAACTTTTCAGGCACAGTGGATGCTTTTCAGTGGGTTAAAATCCTGTGGAAGAGAGTCATTCTGAGCTCCTCCATGAGGCAAAAACCATTGAAATGGAAACAGGCCACCAGCAGGGATGGGTTTGCCAGATAGATGTGGATGGGAGCAAAAATGGTTCAAATATCTAAATTACACCAGATGTTTCTGGCCAACCCTGACCCAATGAGCATGAATAGCTGCACTGAAAGGCAGGAATAAACACACTCTGAAAAAATTCACTTTAATTGGCTGACTTTGGTGCCTAAATGATGAAACTGATGAGACAAGCATGCGCTAATCCCTTAAAACTTTGCATTTC
Organism: Lichenostomus cassidix; assembly: GCF_008360975.1. Taxonomy (NCBI): domain Eukaryota; kingdom Metazoa; phylum Chordata; class Aves; order Passeriformes; family Meliphagidae; genus Lichenostomus; species Lichenostomus cassidix. The sequence goes on from NC_139493.1 coordinate 2,827,576, forward strand.
TTTTATTCCAGTGTGGCATCATCTTCACCCAGGAGCTCTTTTCCTCCTCTCTGATCTTTTCATGAATCTGTTCTTTCAGTTTTCAGTTCTTCCCTCTTGCACCATCAGAGTGGAGGCAATGAAATATGTCCAAAAGGTGACAGGAGCCCAACAGAAGCTCTTTTGCTCCACAAAATACCTTAATTACTGAGGAAACTTTAATTAAAAAATAAAAAAAAAAAAAAAGAAGCTAAAACGTTTTATTTGATGAAGAGGAGGAGCAGAGGATGAGAAACCCCTTGATGTTGTCAGAGCTCAATCCCACTGAATACACCCTCCAGACTCCCCCAATTATTCACAACACATTTGGAGCAGATGTCCACAAAATAAATTATCTGCTGTCTGCCAAAAACTACTCCTGGCAGGGAGTGCACCAGGTAAATAAAAGGAGAGGTTGGAGCCATGAATAAAACATGAATTGAGCAGCTCAGGGCGTTTTGTTCCTCGTAAATTCCGGAGCACCAGTTGAAGCCACAGAGGGGCAGAAGGCAGGGGAGGAACGCCAGATGAGGAGGTGTTGGAGGAAACACTCTTAACAAGCATTTCCTTGTGTTCCTGGCTTTATCTCCGTGCCAAGGCACAAAAAGCACTTCAGGGCAGCACTTTGCAGCATCCACCACGGCAGAGAGAGAATTTGGGCTTCCAGCAGCAGCCTGAGCCCTGGAGATCCTGTGGGACATCAATTTGGATTCTCATATCTAGCAAAAGTTGATAATTTTGCTGTTCTGCTGTTGGCAAGGACGTGCCTGTCTAATTTAGCCTTAGCTTGATAATCCAATGAAAAATATCTAATTTCTTGCCCTTTCTGCTAGGAATGTGCACCGTGCTTTGTTAATGAAGGCAGGATGTTCTACACCATTAAAATCGTGAAAAAAAAACCCTACAACAAGGCTGAACATTGCAGGGAGTAAATCTGCAAATGGATTTGCTATTCCAGAGGCAAAATTTAGGTTTTCAACAGTCAGCCTGATGTTGGCACATCTAGTTCTGAGATCACCTTTTGTGGTTGGCATCATTTCAGGCAGGTTGATAGAGATTCAAACCAGAGAAAATACCAATTATTTGAGAGGAAGTGGCTTCCCAAAGCCTTTGTAGAGTTAAAGTTTGCTACTCTGTATTTTTTCACTGGCTAATAAAAAATTTATAGTGCTTTAGGAAAAGGTGTTGTCCTTCATCCATATCAAAATTTTACTGTGTTGCACAAAATGTGCTGGTTTGTTGTTTCTAAGGGAAAGACCTCATAAAATGAGGCTGGAAAATCTAAACATCAAGAAATATGAATGAATCGTTTTGTCTTAGGGAATGGCTTGCCACATAAGAGAGAGAGAGAGAGAGGAAAAGATGGGAGGACAGAGTCATTTGAAAATTGTGATTAAAAGAAATGTATGGGCAGGTAGGCAACTCCATAAATAATGGAGCAGATTTATTCACAGTGGGTTCATTAAAAGCAGTGATAAATTAGCGCCAAGCAGAATTCTGCTCCTTTGCAGTGGTTGTGACCTATTCAGTGGAACCATTGTAGTTACTAATTCATACAGGATTAGACATAATTGGGATGGCCAATTATAACAGTTGAGTTTCAGAAATGACAATGTTCCCTTTCCTTCAGGGATCTGTAATTTATTCCGTTACCTTGAACCTGCGTTCCACAATCTGCCAAAATAAAACTCGCCAATGTTCTGCTAAATCCTGCTATCTTTGGTTCATACTCTAGGTGTGAAGGAAACATGTTGAGAGGATTAAAAATATGGGAAAGAATTACCATTTTAATACATTTTACTTGTCCACCAAGAGACAATAGAAGGTTTTCAGCCTCAGTAAATCCACTTCAATAGAGGTAAAGAGTTCATAAAAAGTTATTCTATCCCATTGTCTCTATGAAAGCTATAGTTGCTCCATGCTAGAAAGGCCAGGATTAGTTTACCAAAGAAATCTGAAGGTTTATTTTCTTTTGCAGGGGCAGCTTCCCTTACCATGTTTTATTCCACTCAAAAACTTCCTTCTTGCATGAACTCAGGTGAAATCTTTTCTATCAACTGCCAGCAGAAGTATCAACACTTATCCAAAGTGTGGCTGATGCCACGTTTCCCTGCACTTTGAAATTCCCAACACAGAATTTGGCTAATGGCTCTGCTTTCCTCGTGTCGACTCGAAAAGCTGCTGAGATATTAAGATAATAAGTGTTTGAAGAAAAGGATCTATTCATGCAAAATCAAGAAAGCGTTGCCAGGAGAAACCTGAAGCTCTCAAAAGGAGGTTTCCTAGGAAAAAAAAAAAGGGTCTTCCAGAGAAGAATGGCTTGCACATGTTTGATTCTTTCTGACTGTTGCTGTCTCCTTGCTTTTGTTGGTGTGGCACTCAGCCCTGCCTGCTTCAAAGCAGGAATTTCCCTCGTGAAGATTTTCCAGCAGCAGAAAGTGGAAAATTACTCACTGGGATGTCCATTCTGTGTTAGAAATATTGGATGAGAGAGAGATGTGTGAGCAGCAACTCAGCCATGCAGATAATGGGAGAAGAGCTGGACAGGGGTTGGGGTTTGGGGGAATTTTGGGTGAGCTGGAGAATTTTGGGGGGAGAGGTGAGAGCTCTGGGGTTTCACAGCTCACCTAAAAGACAGGGAAGATGATGATGATGATGATGATGATGATGATGATGATGATGATGATGATGATTGATAATGGTGATGATGGTGATGATGATATGGTCAGCTTGCTGGAACTCAGAGGAAAAAGGGATTTTTCTTACAGTTTTTTTGCCTGGACAATGCTCCTGGGCACAGGCTGTGGTCCTTGGGGTGTCCTCTGCAGGACTGGACTTCAGTGACCTCGTGGATCCCTTCCAGTTCAGGGTATTCTGGGATTTACTTTCAGTGGAACAGTGCAGATGTTATTTTGTGGGTGTTCAGATGGTGTGAACTGCAGAATGCGCACAGAAGTACTTCTATACATTTTTCCAGGCTTTGGGAGAAATATCAACATCTCTAAGATGCGACTGTAAGATATCTTCTGCTGCAACAGTGAACAGGACACCACCAGCCTCTAAAAAAAGGGGATAAACTGAACTTTTTCTCAAAGCAAGGCTGTTCCTATGGGGTCAGCAAGCCTTTAGGATCACAAATGATTCCACAAGTAGTTCTGTTGTGACCCTTTCTGCCTCCCCACAAAGCCAACACACCTGGACTGTCAGCCCAGCCCAGGGACAGGCTCTGTGCTGCTGGATATGAGCTGAGATATTCCATGGATATGAGCTGAGATATTCCATGGATATGAGCTGAGATATTCCATGGATATGAGCTGAGATACTCCATGGATATGAACTCAGGAGCTCCTGCTGCCTCGCTGCTTCGGCTGCCTCTGAATTCAGTTTACAAGGCAGTGAATTGGAACAAAGCCAGAGACATCCCCGAATGTCAGAAATGGGATCTTTGAAGTGATTCTGGATGCACAGCCAGCCAGAGAAGTTCAGTCCCGCTTCAAAGTCATGATGCAAGTATTGTAATGCAGATTACATCGATTTCCTACCAGGGGCTGACAGCTAGCAGGAGTCTTTTCAAGATTCTCCACGGCACCCATGGAATAAAGAGCTCTCTGCATGAAAAGGAAGCTGTATTTTCATGCAGATGACAGCTCATAAAAATAGTATCAATGTTATCATATATGTAAGGCGAAATTCAATTTTGTGCAGTGGATTTTATGGCTGTGTCAGGGTTCAGCTTATAGTGCAAAGAGGACTTATGTTTGGCACTTGAGGACATGTTTTAATGGTGGAGCTGGGTGGATGGTTGGAGTTGATGGCCTTAAAGGTCTTTCCAACCTGAATGATTCTCTGATTTTATGATTTAAGCACATAGGAAATGCTGCTGGCTCAAAGACCTGCTGAAGCACTTGATGATTATTTGTTTTGTAATTAATGTATTGCAGAGAGGCAACAGAAATGCTGATTTGCAACATCCCCTCGGTGAGTTTGCTGTGGCTCTGAACTCTCCTTGGGCAGGACTGGTGTGCAGGTATTTGATGAATGAGAGCAGACAAGATTCTACAATAAATACCCGAAATACCAAACCAATGACTACTGAAGCATAAAAGGAGTGCTGCACTGGGCCATAATTCAAAGCAGCATTCCATTTACAAATGGAATAAGAGTAATAGAAGAGATTAACTTTCATAGGGAATTACAGTTTGGGTGTGTGGAAGTGCCTGTTTTTATGAAGTGCAGTTTCTTACAGGCTTTATGTTGCTGCATCAAAGTGAGCAGAACGATTTGAGACTGCAGCTCTGCTCAGTGATGCTCTGTCACTGGGGATCAGCCCTCCCAAGGACTGCTCCCCACTGGGACCAGGGCTCTGCAAAGATGTCTGGGTGAGTTTAAAGCCTAACCATAACACAGGCACTGCAAACTGCAGGGTGTGCTCATTTTTTTTTAATATTTTTATTTGCGTGTAAAGGCAGCTGCAAGCCTTTGGGATTTCACCTGAACACTGGCTGCAGCTGGATGCACAGATTTGCAGACAGGAGGAATGTTCTCCAAAATCTGCTTCTGCACAGAGGAGGTGGAAGTGGTTTAGGTGTGTCCAATGCCATGAAATATGCTCTGGCCTCTCCAGCTCCTCATTATATGAGGACAAAGTGATGCAATGTGCAAGCAGGGACACCTTCCACTGTCCCAGGCTGCTCCAAGCCCTGTCCAGCCTGGCCTTGGACACTGCCAGGGATCCAGGGGCAGCACAGCTTCTCTGGGAATTCCATCCCAGCCCCTCCCCACCCTCACAGGGAAGGATTTCTTCATAACATCCCATCTAACCCTGTCTTCTGGCAGTTTGAAGCCATTCCCCTTGTCCTGTCACTCCAGGCCATTGTGAAATGTCCCTCTCCAGCCTGGACAATAATCCTGCAGTCCCTGTGGTTTGCTTCCTTCCTGATGAAATCTCCCAGCCTAATAACCCTATTTAAAACAAACAAATCAAACACACAAACCTCTCCTAGAAGAAACCTGAAACCAAAAAAGAGGCAGCAAAGAAATCTCATTGCTCAAAGGATGTTCATCCAAAAATAAGATATCAAATGCGATTATGCAGGGGAAAGGAAGAAAGCAAAATCATTGCTTTGCTTCTCCCTTCCTCTTCAGGAACTTCTCTATTTTTTGATGCATCTGTTTTGGTTTTGTTTTTTTTTTTTTAATTGCATAAAAAGCCAAATATTCAGATTTGGTTTAACTCCACTGAAAAGAGTGAACACAGAAAGAAAATTCCTGTGGACAGCTTAAGGCTCCATTCCCCATGGAAGGCTATTTTTCAATGTTCACTCCTTCTTTAGAATAGGCATTCCCTTTTTTCCCCAGATAACCAGTGAGATAATGACTTGCAGAACAATTTCCAACTTTCTTAGTGACAAAGACATTAAAACAGAATTGGCTTCTCCAGCCTAATTGAATAGAGGAATTAATTTTCCTCTATACTTTGCTGCCATTTTGCTCCATCGTAAATCATTCCATGTATTCCAGGTAAGCTCCATACCATCTATTTTTCCAAATACCCAGTTCTGAGCTGATAAGGCTTGGAATGCTGCAGCCTCCAAATGTGCTACTGTATGCAGAGCACTTGCACAACTTCCAACCCAAACTGGAAGCCCTTAACATGATGGACCACCTCGAAAAATTCTAATTGAGCTGCTCACTGTAATAGATTGGGGGAAATGAGGTAAAACGTTATCACTAATCTTCGTGCTAAGTGCATTCAATCTCTGGGTGTATTTCTAAAGGCAAGGGAGGATATTAGCAAAAAGATTTATCCAACAGTGAAGGGTTTTTTCCCCATTAACCAACTTCGAAGTTTCAAAGTTCTTGCAGTTTAATTGGGGATAGTGGAATTTAGGGGAAATAATTATAGACATGACTTCACAGGCAATATGCTGCTATTTAGCACAAAATACAACTGTTTGGGGCTTGTAATTGAACCAAGACAATGAGGGAAAATTCAGATAAAATTAACTTTCATTGGAAAATGGGAAAACCATAATAAGGAAATTTGGAACAAGCTGTCAGAGGTTTAATCTGAGAGGAGCATAAACAAATGCTTCAAGAGCAGACAGACAACTAAAACCAAGTGGCCTTACAGAAGGCTAGGGGTTGTTTTTCTCCAGGAAAAGAAAGAATTTAATGTCTGAAGTCAAAGTTAGACTCAATCAATACATCCAGGGCTCTTGAGAAATTTTGAAAATAGTTTCCTACTTGTAGTGATTTAGGGCAGTCAGGCATATAAAAAGATTGAATCGGTTGGGAGAAATCAATGACCTCCCCTCGACACCCCTCCCCAAGATTCCCACTGAAATGAAAACTTGCCAATTACAGTGGGAGTTTTGATAAGGCCAGCAGGAGAGGGATGTTCCAGACTCGAAGAAATAGCATGTGAAATGCAATATCTCTTATTTTTTGGCGCCATTAAGGAGTGAGACAGAGGCCTGCTGAACATCTCAGCTTAAAACTGCAGCATGTCTCCCGTGGCAGATCAGGGGTGGTGATGCAAAGCAGATAAGCAGAGTTTACACCTGCATGGGATAATCATTCTCCATCTACCAGGGATGTCTGCAGACTTTTGCTTCCCCACCCAGCAGGGAACTGAGCTGCTTCTTCCTTGCAGCCTTTGGAACTCTCTGTCAGAGCTCCCTTCGGGCAAAATGAGACAAAAAATACCCCACTGGGGAAAATAACAGATCGTGGATGGTTTTCCTTCACCATTTATCACCAGGATCATTGGTTTCTCTTTCTCTCACCATGCTGCTCTGTCTTTTGTCATGCCAAGCACACAGGTTCCGCTGGGGCAGATCCACTGGTGTGGGGAGCTGGTGTTGGCTCTGTGATTCCTGAGGCTTTTGACTGCAGAGCAGGGCTGCTCCCATCCCCTGGGCTGAATTTCCTGGAGGTGTGCATTACCTGTGCTCCTGGGGGGATATTTTCCCATTTATTTTCACCAGTTGGTGCAATGTGGGAGTGTTCCAGAAGTGATGGATGTAGGAGGTGATGGGGAATTCGATCTGGTGAGTGCAGAAGGGAAGTCCTGGCTCACAGAGGGGAAAGCACCGAGCCCAAACAAGGAATGCAGGTCACTGTAACACTGCACTGCCCTTTCCCAACCCTCTCCCCCTTTTCCATAACCCCTCCTTTCCAATTTAGACATTTCACTTTGGGGCAGCATCCTTCCTTGGCTTGCTGCTCTGCGCCACTTGCCAAAATATCTCTCGGATAGTTGAAAAAGCAACTCTTGGGGATGAACTTCTCAAACCTCAACATAACCAGGGGGAGAGTGGACCCCAAAAAAACCTGATTGCTGTGCCCTCATGCAACCACTCAGTGATTCCTCCTACAGGCAAAGCCCATTCCCTCTTCTCTTGCCTTCCAAGAGCAGTGGTTGAGGGAAAAGCCAAGCAGCTGGGCTTACAGGATCTCACAGAGATCCCTAAAAGCTGATAATCAGGTTTGACAGTCATGTCATAATTGTTAACAATGGTACTGGAGACATGCCAACAACCTCACACTCTGCTGCTGCTTCTCTGGGTGAGAGGAATTGCTCCACGAGTGTGTCTGCAAACCAAATTTGACATCAAGGGATGTTTCATACAGAGGAAACAGAAAACACTGGATTATATTGTTGCCAGATTATGCAGCAGCCTCGAAGGGCAAAGTAATGAAAGAGGCTGCAGTGACACCACATTAATATTTGGTATTTCTGCTCTCTGTGCATTCCCATTTATGATGCTGTTAAGGCCTTCAGGAGCTCGATGGAGGAGCCTGGTGGGCAGGTTTGGCAGTGGGTGATGGGCAAACCCTGCTCTCTCTGCTGGGAGAGCCAGGAGTGATGGATTCCCATCACTGGCGATATCTCAGCCCAGCACAGGCAATGCTGTTCTCTCCTCCTGACACACCGCGTGGGGAAAAGTTTCCAAAAGTGTAATTTGGAGCTCCTTGTACTCCTCCTGTGCACAGCCATCTGTCCTGGTTAACATGCAGCCAATAATGGACCTGTCAGAATAAATCACAGCAAATGATACTTTTCCATGTGGGTGTCACCAGTTGCAGAGCTCAAGGCTCTGGGATTGTCTCAGGCCGATGGAGGGGACCAGCTCCTTGTGAAATTTGTTGACCCTCAGACAGCTATAACTCTCAGCAACCTTCACTGTGAAAGGAATCAAAATACAAATCAACACCATAAAAGGTGACACATGAGAACGATGTCCTTTCTGCCTGGGTTTGTAATTCCTTCTCAATGGCTCTATTAGAAGTCGTATCAGCAAACCCATGCAGATCTCTGCACGAGCTGTTAATGATTATAGACTGCTGTTTACCTTATCAGGGAAGCTGTCAATAGGCCTAGTTAATGAATTTTTTTTTTCCCTTGTCATGGGAATTTTATTTAACAGTTTATTAACTCCCAATCCAATTCGCTAGAGGTCTCAGCAGAATTCTGGAAGATATATTATGCATATGCTCATGCTTTCTTCTCTATTTAGACAATTTCTGGTCCAGAATTATTACATCAATTTCCCAGCGCTGCAGATACAACTCTGACCACTCCAATTATCTGTCTGCTCCACAATATAGCAGCAGTAACTTCGAGCCATGATAAAGAAGTTTATTAATTTAGCTCCACTAGTGCCAACCCTTCCACTGCAGTGCAACAGCAAGCGACCTGCCCAGGGAAGAAACCTTGCCCTGCTTGTTTTTTGGCCTTTCTAAAAGGACTTTGTAAAATTTTCAAGGATGAACAGTGGGTCCAGTGCAGAATCTGCATGGAAACTTCCCAAAATCCCTGCAAGAGCAAACAAGTATTTCATCAGGTGAGAAGCTGCTATTTCCTGAGCCTCAGCAGTCAGGTTTGCTGGGGACTGCAGCAGCACTGAGGCTCTTTTTTTCCCATCATTTCCAAGGGCTGGAGTTTGTTTGTTTACACTTATTGGTGTGTGCTGTTTCCCCCTGAGTGAGCTTTCACTGGCAACTCCGAGAGAAATTGCTGATTATAAACCTCTGACTTCACTCCTAACCATATTCTTCACAAGATTGCTCACAATTTTAATATCCTCAGCATCGGATCCATGGAACCTTGAGGCAAAACTGGGTTGAATTTCAGCTGACCATTGTGCCCTGGGGTTGCACAGTCACCTGGGATGTCCAACAGCCTGGCTGGCAGGAGAAGAGGGGCAGCAAAAAGAGATGCTCAGAATAGATAAATTTGGAATCTGGTGGGCAGTGTGGCATGGAGGAGTCACCTGCAGAGGACCTGGGGATCACACAGCTGGTCCAGGGCTGAGAAGGGGGAAAAAAGGGGAGTAAAAGCTCCTCAAGTGGACAGAAATGAAGTACCCAGGCAGGACAGCAAGGAGCAGAGGGAGGAAAAGCTCTCCAGAGTTATTACACACTGCTTGTGTGTAACCTCCAGCATGATCCTCACTCTGCATCCTTCACACGACAGGAACATTCCCAGGGATTTCCTCTGCCAGGTGAAATTGGTCTGGGATGCAAAGGGATTGCTTTGCCTGCAGAAAGAATGGTATTTTTCAATATTTGGAACAGATTCTGTACTTCTCAAGGTACTGAAGCAAAACAAAACTCCCTGAGCTCACGGCAAGTCCAGGTGCTGCAGCAAACCCAGCCACGGAAGCTGAGCACGTTTTGCAGGTGAGGTTCTGCTGTCTCTTTGAAAATGTTAGTTGTCATGAGCATTATGGCACAATTACAGCCATCTCCTGTCATCCTGCATTGCTGTGCTCAAATACCTGTGACCCCAAACTCAAAACCTGTCTCTGAATTACAGAAGGCAGCTGCCAAAACTGGCAGCTTAAATACCATCACTCCATCAGCTGGGCATCAGCCGAGGGAAAATGCCAAGGAAATGTTTCTGCAGGGCCAGGTAGGCACATGACAGCCAGGGCAGAGCTTTGGGGATCTGTGGGACTCCTGAATCCATCCCAGCCAGGCTGCAGAGCCCAGTATAGCTGACTAACTGGGAGCAGGTTTGGTTTTCTTTCCTGCTTCGAGAGCTCGAGCACAAACCCCTGAGAGTCAGTGGGATATAAACCCAAAACCTCTGATTAGATTTTCTGCTGAATGGGGGGAGGAGGAGAAAAAAAAAAAGGCAATTCCTGTGCAGAGCTCCCAAAGCAGCCAGCAGTGACCTTGCAGAGCCCTGCTGTGCCCAGGGTAAAGGGCACACTCCATTTCACAGGAATAGCCAACCTGTTTGCCAGTCAGGAGGGCTTTTTCCTGAACTGAGAATGAACTGTTGCACTTCATGGATGGTTACTGGTGCAGATGGCCGGGGTTATGGAAGGGCAGAGATGGATTGCTGATCTTTGGGCAAGGAAAAAGGGAGAATGGAGGGAAATGGAGCTTTTCTCAAGTGCAACCAGCAGCCAGCGTGAAGCAACTATTTGAAAACTGCTTCAAAGCCACTGAAGTCAATGAGAGGTTTGATTTCCCACTCATTCCAGTAAGCTTTTAATCAGGCCAATAAAGGGGAGACAAAACCAGACCGATGGAAATTAGAGAGATGTAATCAAAACACGTGTAGCCATTTGGAAACGGGACATAAAATGGACTTTTTTCCTTTACACCGTGTTTAATGCTCGTGCTTCTGAAGGTATTTATTTATAAAAACAATCAGATTCTTGTTGGCAGACAACATAATAATCTAATAACTTTTGTAGACTTATATGGAATGGTAACCATAAAAGACAGCACCTATAAATTAAGGTTCAAAAGGTGAGACAGAGACAGAATATTAAATAACAGCACCTTTCCCTAAGTTGAGTTAACTGTTCCAGCAAAATTTATTGCCAATCTGGCTACAACATCTGCAGAACTAAAAGAATTGTTAGAGAAAAATGAAACTTGTCTTTCTGCCAAAGTTTGGAGAGGCTTAAACAGAAATTAATATCCATAAGAAATCCTGGAACATTTTTGAAAAATTATCTGTCTGGCAATTCCTGCTGCTTTTCAGAGAAACAAAAAAAAAAGCATTTTAAAAGGCATCTTTCAGAGTGCAGCTCAAACTTGCTGCACAGCAATGATGGTGCTTTGATACAACTGCTTTCAAACGTCTCTCCTGTGCTAAGGTAAATTGATGCTAATCACTCTTATCTCTATCAAAACAAATCTGCTGCATTCTCTACAGAAACAGACACCAGGCTCTTGTATCCTCCCAAAACACTGGTGATGCTAAATATAAGGGATTGGATGCTCACACAGAAGCCCATCCGTGTGAGCAGGTTCAAGCTGACACTTGGGGACAGTGCTCTCCTCTGGATCATAAATCCTCTCTCCACTGCGTGTTCAGAGCAGGAATTCCTGTGCCAGAGCAGGAATCCTGCAGCTGATGGGCTGCAAATGCCTAAAAACTAATCAACACTCGCCCAATTTTGTCTATAAAATATCCAGCTGCTTACAGTTAAACACGCTAATGGCTCTTCCTTTCAAACTCTGGAATCCTCCAGCTCCTTTTAATTACTAGATTGGAAGAGATTAATGGTACCAAGAATTCAGTCACTTGATGACATGCTGCTTCTCTTTTTATCGCTGAAATCTGATGCCTACAACTTCCCCTGTTTGTGATAATAGACCATGGAGAAGAAGATAATCGATAGTGTTAAATGTTTCAATCTGAATTCACAGCCCTCGCAGGGCACCTCTCAGAGAACTGGGCTCTCTGGGCTGTTCCTCATCACTCAGCAGGAGGCACAGGTTGGATTACCAAGCAGCACTTGCTGAGGGAGATGCCCAAATCCCTGGCTCAGGGTGCAGTGCCAGCACTGCTGGAAAACCTGGGTTTCAAATGGCAAGGGGCAGAGAAGAGAACATCAGTTCTGTCAGAGCAGCATTGGTGCAAACTGAGCTCCCAGTGCTGGGCAAGGGTAGGGCTCAGATGCTGAATTCATGACCTAGAAAAATAAATTTTGGTTACCCAGAAGCTGGTGGAGAACTAGAAACCAGGATTATATCAACTCATGGATGGCAAAAGATGCAGCATTTGTGCAGCATGAACATCTCCAACACAGAGAGCACTCTTCATTCCTGGTCAATCAAACTGGGAGAAATTCTCTCACAGCATTTAAGGATCATCAGGACTGCGAACAATGATTTCTGTTCATAATGCTTTGGTTGTTATGACACCTTCTGGCTGTGGATTTCAGCTAATTAACTGTAATTACTTTATCCACAGCATCTTTAGCCCTGGTTAAGGTACCACCATCCCATTGTCCATAAGCACCTCTGCACAGGGCAAGTTCCCCTGTGCCCATAAAGACCAACGTGTTCAGACTTTTTCTTCCCAACAGAGTGGCAGGGACAGATCTGAGGTGCTCCTTGGCTCTGGGATTTCAAACTTGCACAGTCCTCATGTGCAAATAAGTCCCTCATGCATATTTGATTGCTGCCTTGGGTGGCAATATCCCTCCTTTAATGTATGTGCACATTGTGCAGTTGCTGTGGGAACTGTAACTTTGAGGTTTCACAATTTAAAAAAAAAAAAAAAAAGGAGAAAGAATGTATTTATAGCCTTTATTTATTTGGCTTGTGAATCAACATGTTAATATTGATGCAATGGAAGAAGAAAGGAAAACAAACTTCCAAACAGAAAGCGCAACATCAAACACTGATCTGTTTATTTTTCTCTTCTGCAAAGTTCCCATAACAGCAAAATCACAGCCACAGAAAGAATTATCAACCAAAGGCCAGACAAAAGAGGAGAAAGCAAGCTGCACAGAGATGAGGAGCTGAATTAAGTTCTCAGAGACCAAGATTTCCCAGACACAGGTGACAGATGCTGGAAGGTGCTGTGACACATCCCAGGATTTGCCACCTCCAGGTGCTGCCCAGGAGCCTTGAAGCTCACCCAAGTGCCACAGACTGCCCAGGTAATCACAGCACTGCTTTCTGCATTCATCAGAGGGCTGGCTGGTCACAAACTGTGGGATCCAGGTTTGCTTGTAGGTTTTAGTGTTGTCTGAGCTGCCCTGAGGGGTCTGTGCTCTGAGCTGCCCCAGCAGCTGGCCCAGCCCAGCCCTGCCCTCACTGATGAGTGGGACTGGGATTGGTTCAATGGCAGCTTCACCTCAGGGTGAGCTAAAATCACAGATGTGTCATGGAGGAAATAGAAAAGTGACCTCCTAGGTGGCTCTGTGGGTGAGTCTGCTCCTGGCAGTGAGATGTAAAGCACTGGATCATTTACTGAGCCAGGGAATCTCAGGAAGGATCAGCTCCATCCCTCTCCCCTCTCAGGGACAGGCCAGCCCAGCTCTTCCCTCTCAGATGTCCTTCACCTGCATTCCACCACAGGAGTTACAGCCACAGAAAATGCCTGAATTCTATGAAATGTGGAAGGAAGGGAAGATCTTTCCCCTCTGGCTTCACAGAGGGCTGGATTGTGCCAGAGACAAGGAGCTGGGCAGAGCAGTGGGGAAGCAGCTCGGCTGTGGGGTGAAGTGGAATGAAGATCTATGAATATCTATGAATATCTATGAATATCTATGAATATCTATGAATATCTATGAATATCTATGAATAGCTGACTGACCTACATGTAACCAAGGACCATCAAGACCTGGGCACTTGGCTAATTGTTGCTAATTGTGGCTAATTGCTGTAACCAATTAACAAGCTGGAGTCCACTAGTGAAGCCCAAAATGCCCCATGCAGTTCATTGCAGCAGCAAGGAGGGATCTTGTCTGGAGCAGCAGCCTGGAGAGAGTTTGGTGTTCCCAGGCTCAGGGATAGAGAAGATCAGGGCAACAGAACTTGGTTTTGTCTCTGAGATACTCCTGTGATACACAGAAAAATATTCTGCTTTCCACTCATTCAGCAAAGACACACAGCAGATTCTTAACTTAGAGTATTAAAGGATTTTTTTTGGTCCAAAGCAAGGTTTTTCCATGAAGCTAAATATGTTCAAAACCCACAGCAGTTCAAAGCAATAGTCATGCTTGAGACACTACTATTTACTTTTATTGTAACAGTTCAGTGCAGAGAAGTTGGCAGAAAGAATTGTGCTGTAAGCACAAGCCTATCCTCTGCTTTCATGTGTGATTACAGCTCATTTTGGCAAGGTAGTTTTCTCTGCCAATGAAGCACTTAATAGCAGCCTGAGATTTCTGAAGGCTGACCCCGTGCTATTTGTACCCACCTCGCTTCCAGGTGCCATTCCTTATGAATAAAGCCACTTAGAGGGGACATTGTCACTTAATTCTGTGATTAATTATTTTGATTCTGCTGGTAAACAAACCCTTCCCACTGCAGAGGGACAATGCTGGAGCCAAAGAAAGGGAAAAGAGGACATTGCCCCCCTTCTCTGCTGATTATTAAGTTTTCTGGGATGCAATTATTTATTTTTTTTCTTCTCTGATCCATGTGCTCTGTGGCATCCATTTAATCTGCAGCCTGTAACTACATTTTACAAAAGGTGAAAAATGAGGGAGCTGATGTGTTCCTACAGGCTGAGAGAAAAGTGTGGAGCTGCCTGCCAGCACGGGGCTGCTCCCCACAGCTCCTGCAGACATGAACATTATTGCCACTGCGCTGAATGGAGTTCATATTATGGCACAAATATGTCAATTAGGATTGCAATTAGCATCCGTGACTAATCCTGCCCATGCTGGGAAGCTGCAGCAGGAGAGAGTTCCTCACCAAAGGGGATGGGTTTGTTTCTTTGTTGTTCCATTTTTGATGCCAACTGACAACTTCAATAGTGGGGGATAGGACAGGAAATTGTGAGTTTTCTTGCAAACGGGAGGTGAAGGGTTGGGTAGGAGGGTTTCAGCAGAGGGTGAGGTCTTGATTTCTCCTGTATTTTATCAAATTCCATATTCAACTTCACATTATGCATCAACTCCTACAGATTTGATTGAAAATGAATGTTCCAAAGTTGCTGTGAACTTCGTAAAGGTTTCTTGTCACGCAGCTTTGTTCTCATGGTTTCCAGCAGCACAGCTCCTTAGAGGTCTGATGAAAATGAAGTTCTCCTTAGCTGTGTAAACACACCATCCACACCATCATCTTCTCCTCTTGCACAGCCTTTTTATACTGCCTTAACAGCAAATGGAATTTTTGTTCATAAAATAATATCTGTAAGCAATTAATGGGCTAAGATTTAATGACAAAAATGATTCGGTCTTCAAGGGTGAAGCACAATTAAGGAAAACCCCCAAGGAACAACAAAAAGTTGATTTGGGCACTCTGTTTTGGTGCAACATCTGGAATTGAGGTATTTCTTTCTCTTTTTTCATTATTTTCTTTATGCCAGTAGAGGGCACAACTGTTTAAATCACATTTATTTCCTACACTGTGGGCCATAATAAAAGCAATTTAAAAATTCATAGGGAAATAACCCCATCTATTTCCAATAATGAACATTTCGTGGCATTTTCCTGTACTATCCAGAAACTGTTAATAGCAAAAAGAATGTTATTTAAACGATTTTGCATTCCAGAACTGCAAGAGTGTTTGAGTGTTTCTGTCGAGTTTACTATCAGAAAAAGCAACATTTTGGGCAATGGGATTAAGGGAATGAAAGATAATGAGATGGAAGTGCATGATTGGAATAAAACCAGTGTTAATTCAAACCCAAAGCCCCATTAATTTGCCGCTCTTATACAATAGGAATTGGAAGATTAGTGACTTTTTATTCAAATTTTCTACAAAAACTTGCTAACTTTCTGTACAAAACCACCTCTGCAATGGGAAACAAAATCTAGGGGTAATTTTTCATTGTATTATTCCATCTGACATCCATGTAAAGGGAATTAGAGAGGCTTGGGATAAACCAGGGGCTTGGAAATGAGAAAACAACAGTTCTACTTTTCATGCACAGCTTAGGATCCTTTCATCCCAGAGTTTATTTCTGGAAAGGCTTTGAAAAATCCTCAAGTCAATAGATTAATAGCTTACCTGGAACTGTAAAGGAAAAATTAATTAACAGAAAGAACATCCAGTGGGACCAAGTTTAATAAAACAGAGAAAAAAAACAGTAACTTGTTTTCTTCCACTTTCTGGCCAATACCTTTAAATTTTTGGAGACAGCTCGGTGCAGGATTTCAGGGAGGAGAAAACCTGATATTGGATTGATTCTAATGCTGAAATGAGAGATGTTATCTTCCAGCCAACCAGCACTGTCAAGGCAAGTTTGACAGAATGACTGAAAAATGTGGAAAATTGCCAGCCGAGGGTGGAATTGGTGTTTGGGAGAGGGGCAAAAAAGGATCAACAACACAGACTTGGAAAACAATACATAATATTATCAACCTGAATGCTCTTAGAATCTTCCTTTTGTTTTAAAATCTGCTTTCCATATGTTGAGGTTCACAAGTTTCCTCACGCTGAGCTGCAGGAACATTCTGGCTGGAGGTCACTGACATGCTGCTTCCCTTATTTTTCCTCTTCAAAGCCATTTGCACAGGGTCATTTGTATTCATTACTCACGCAGAGTTTTCCCATCAGGGTATTTATAGATCTCAAAATTATTAATATTTGATTTAGGGAGGTATTCTTCACCTGGGCAGGAATTAAGGCTTGTGTTTTCATGGAGCTAAATGCAAATAGTGGCTGAAATACTTCACCAAATCCAAGCTCTTGGGGCTCTTTTTTTGCCTTGTTTATCTCTCAGGTAGGCTGGTTTTCATTTTGTTTCTTTTCCAGGTCACTGTTATTTATGCTCCTTGTTTTATCTGGCTGCATCTGATCCTGCTGGCAAAGTCTGGGATTAAATGCATTTACCTTTCCTTCCCCTCAGACATGTCTGGGATGCCTGAGCTAACTCATGAATGAAACTGCAAAATGCTAAAGCCAGAACCCACTTTGTTGTATTAAAATTTAAAGCATCAGATGATTTTAAAAGTTCTATATACAGAATTATTCCTTGGATGCATGGAAAGTGCTGTGGAAGAAACAGGGATGAAGGCAGTTCCTGATATTTGTGTGTTGACTGCCATGAATTCCTCAGCTAGAATGCAAAGCTTTGGGAAAAAAGACTAAAATCCTGCATCACACTTGCAAACAAGTACTGTCCCATTGCAGAAATCACTTTATAAATATGGCTTAAGTTCTTTTGAGTGGAATGAAAAATCCCTGTGAGTCCAAGGAGGGAAGGAGGAGTAGCTGCTGTTTCCTCCTCCTTAGCATGCTGGTGCCAGTAATCACATTTCAGAGCACTTTGAAGGAGTATCTCTTTGCTGGGCAAATATTTCCTAATCAGATTTTACTGGCAGTGGCTGCCTGTGCTTTGGTTTGTGTCTGCACCCCCTGAACAGCAAATTCACAGCCATGGGTTGGATTCTTTTATCCTCTGTAGGTTCAGCTCCTCAGAAGTCAGTCAGAGCCCAGGAGAGGAGTCATTCCAGAGAGAACCTCCTGCCACAACAAAACAACAAGATCTCAACAAAACAACAAACAAAAGGTCTCATTTCTTTAATCAACTAAGCCGAGCTTTTGGTAGGATTACAACCTCTCATTTAGAAAATGTTCTATATTTAGCAAACTTGAATAGCCCATCAGGCAATTTGTTGGAACAAAGGATGGCAGGGGTGGTGGGAATAGAATTTTGTGTTTAATTGCATTTGATTAGGAAAGTTACCCAGCCCATCACTCAGCTTCCAGGACAGCCATAAAATATCTCTGCTTCCCACTGAATTGCTGGCCAGGCCTGCAGGCATCAGGCTGGTTCCTGCTTCAGCTCAAGGTTGCCAGTTAATAGGTAATGATAAGAACTGATCCCTTGCATTTTAATGGATGTGACAAAATCAGGCAGAAGTACTGCAAAAATAACTTGAAATATAGGGGAGTGATCGTATTTTAATGCCTGGTAGCTGCAGATGTTCAAATTACTGTAATGCTATTAAAATGAGGAGCTATTAATACACAAATATCTCAATGACACACAAAAGCGGAGTGAAAAAAAAAATACCCCAGAAATAATGGCAAAACTAAAATTGCCTGTTTATTGGAATTAGCCTTCAATCACTCCTTTCTAATGGGCAAAAGGCTGCACATCTGACAGTACCACTCTCATTGCTCACCCTCCCAGAGTTCATAGATTGCTTTTATGCCTCCATCTACCTATATGGGAAATCATTTCCCCATTTTAATTTTCTTTCACTGTGATTTCAAGATATTGTATATCAGCTCGCCCTCGCTGGGCACTTAACCTTCCTATTATCATTTTCTTTCTGTGCTCTCCGGCACAATCACACTTACTCCACTTTTTTTTTTTTTTATGGGGTCTGGAATAGTCACTGTGTCCTGCTCCAGCTCCTGCCTGCATGAAGGATATTTACATCCCCACTACACCTCTGCTGGGGTTTTTACAGAGGTGTAAACCCTTAATGCAGACTCTGCACTTTAATCCGGCCGCAGAATTAATTTCCTTAATGCAGCCAGAGCCTCTCATTAGCCTCCCCCTTCCGGCCCTTCCCTCCTGCTGCTCCCAACACCAGTTGCTCTCTCCGTTTATTAGCATGAGCAGCACCTCGTGGAGGCAGTGAAATGGGAATTTTAAAATGCTTGGTGATTTAATCAATCGAGTTTGATGCCAAAAAAAGTGTTACCATTGACTGCAGTAAAATTGGACCAGGGCTGTGCTGGCTGCTTCTGAGAACAGAATTATTTTAAGGTAATTTCTCTCCCAGGCCTGTGGAGAGCAGGATTACCCAAAATGGGGACAAAGTCCAGCTGGCCTTGGGCACGAGGAGCGTGGCTGATGTTGGGGTCACTGTTGGTGACTACAGACCAGGAACAGGAGTGAACACAGCTTATCCTGTGACAAAACCACTCCAAGGAATCTCCTTGTGCTGTGGGGAACTGCCTTGGCTTGTCATACAGATATTCCCAAAAAACCCAATCCAGCTGTTACAGCTGACCTGGATCTTGAGAGAAATGCAGAATTCTTAACAGTGCCTGCAGATCAAGGTCTGAGATTAGTTGGTATCAGTGTCGGCTTAAGGAGAGAAGCATCTCTTAAAAATTAGGAAGATTAAATTTACATTAAGCACTTATCTTTAAATAAGAATCCCATGAGTATAACCAGAAAGAGTCGATTTGCTACTCATTTAACTGCATCCAAAACATCATATTCTTTGCCCCTATATTTTTGTCCTTGACATTATTATGCCTGAAAGTGTGAGTGGAAAAGCTGGGCTGCTATAACCTTTACACCTAGAAGAACAGAAAACCAAATTTTCAACTGTTTTTGAATTTATTTTTAATATTCTACTTTCTAGTGGCTGTTTCAGATGAAGTTAATTGAAAAGAAAGTGACAGTAGGGATTGTCAGTGGTAAGAGCAGACTAATGGTCCATTGAGCCCCACTGACAAGATCCCACTTTGACAATGTCCTGGAGGTGTTGTACAAAACAAGTTCAGCTTCAGCTTGAGGTGAGTTTCTTGGTATTTCTGCCAGTGGTAAAAGAAAGTCTTGGAAAGCTAAAGCAGCTGAGAGACAATTCTGATAGATTTTCCTTTTCTGGAGGAATTTCTGGTGTATCTGAGTCTGCTTGTTACTGGTGGCTAATTCCCATCTCAGATTTGAAAAACAAGGTTTGGCAGAGCAGGACACAGAAGTTACATGGGCAATCCACGTGGTGAAAACATGACCACGGAAAAATTGCTTGGAAGTGAACACAGCAACTCTGGCAGAAAACAGTGAGGGGTGTAGTTAATATAGCAGCAAGAGCTCAGTTGATAGTTCAGCTCTACACCAGCTGCCATCAGGATGGACAGGGTTAAGCTGGGTCTTCAAAATAAATGATAAATTGGGAAGTTTAGCTATGATCTCCATGTACCTGCTCACACCTGTGCTCGTAAATCAAAGCAGGGTTTTTTCCCCACTTTGATTCTTAGGAAGCATTAATTAGACAACACTCGAGCAGCAGCATTGCTGATCTTCACATCTAATTTCAGAGACCTGTCGACAGTGATGTCTGAATGACAAGTGGAAATGAAAAAAAAAAATCATTAGCTGCAAGGAGGTGAGACTGGCAATTAAGTTGTTATTATTGAACGTGAATATTGCAGTGGGTTCAGAAGCCCCAGATGGCAGAAGGGCAGCACAGGCTCAGGGACTGTGTGAAAACATCCCAGGGAACCTCAGAGAATTCACTGTCTGCAAATTGCTGCTCCTCAGTAAGTATATGGTGATACTGCAGCTCTGCTGTGTTTTCTGAAATGAATACAGGAAAAGCACTTACAAACCCACTATTTCTGCATGCCTGGGTTGCTGGAAAATAAGTGAGGGAAAGAGTGGGTTTTGTCCTCTTTAACTTGTCATCGCCAAGATTAGAGTCATCTTTTCAACCTCACAATCTCATAAAGTGCTTCTCTGACAAACTTAAAATAAAAGCATCTTTTATGTGGCCTAACTTGATACCTATGATCAGAATTTGAAGTCCTTGACTTAACTGAAATTGAAAAAATATATTAGTTGGCCAAAGGAGTCCAAAAATGGGGCTGGGCTGGAGGTGACAAAGGACACCGGGGAAGGCAAGCTGCAGGATGCATTTTCAAAATTTTAACAGCCTCTGTGGTCGGTCAAGCATAAAAACACAGGCTATCCTTCTCATGCTGGCCTTGCACAGCTAGAGCTGATATTTCCATGAGGAGAGCTGTGCCACAGGTCCCTGACCTTGTCAGCTCTCATAAGGCCAAGTGACTGGGCTGCTGTGACTACGTGACCAGCAGAGGTGTGAGGAAGCCAAATCTGCATTTGGGGTTGGTTTGCTCCTGGCTCTGTGCTCAGTGCCCCAGAGAGGAGTTCATGACTCCTCACTCCTACCTGAGCTGGAGCTTGCTGTGGAGCTAAGGCTTGAGCCCAGTCCTAGCTGAGACTTCATGCAATAATAACTGAAAGTTAATCTTATCTTCTAGGCAAAAGTGGAGTTTTAGAGATGTGGTGGAGTTATCAGACTGTGATACAGCAGCTCCAAACGGGCTGAGTGCTGCTACAAACCTCTGAGCTCAGTACATGGTAACTCCTTAAATCACTGGAATTCCATCATCTCCACGAGTCCCATTTGATCACACTCTGCCGATTAAAAATGCAACTTGTTTTTCTGAGATCGTTTATTTTCTGACATGCCTTCCTCAGAGCAGTGCCACATTTCATTATAGAGGTGGCTACACTTCAGTGCTGGACATTCCTTAATTACAGCCTCACACATGCATGGGAAAGCAAGGGCATCTCTTCAGGTCAGGGCTCCTGCTCTGAGTCTGGGTCAACAGATGCTGTGTCAAGTCACTACTGATCCCCAGAGGACATGTCATTGCCTCTCAGCCAGCAGATTTCAATAATTCATGCCAAAACTGGACAGAAAGGGAATCGGAGGTGGCAGGGACTTAAATCTCACTGTCTGAAGAGCAAACTGTTTTCCTCATGTCCTTTCTCCTCATGCCATGGGAGCAAAGCATCACCACCCTGTCCAAGACTCCTTTGTGTACAGGAGGACAGACATCAAGTCTTTTCTCCCTTCTGGGAAGGTCCCCAGCACAGGAAGGGCATGGAGCTGCTGGAGCAAGACCAGAGGAGGCAGCAGGATGAGCAGAGGGATGGAGCAGCTCTGCTGGGAGGAAAGGCTGGCAGAGCTGGGATTGCTCAGCCTGGAGAGGAGAAGCTTTGGGGTGACTGAATTGTGGCCTTGCAGGGCCTAAGAGAGATGACAAAAAACATGGAGGGGGATGATGTGACAGGATAAGGGGAAAGGCTTCACAGGAAGAGACAGTGGGTTTAGATGGGATATTGGGAAGGAATTCTTCCCTGGGAGGGTGGGGAGGCCCTGGCACAGGGTGCCCAGTCTGTGGCTGCCCCTGGATCCAAGGCCAGGTTGGACAGGCTTGGAGCAGGCTGGGACAGTGGAAGGTGTCCCTGCCATGGCTGGGGTGGCACTGGATGAGCTTTCAAGTCCTTTCCCAGCCATTCTGTGGTGCTATGATTGCCTCTCTTGCATCAACACTTCACTGTGGCTGCAAAGCCAAAACCATTCTTAGCAAAACTCAACTGAGGCACAGGAGGCTAATGCACACTTTATTATAACACACACTTCACTGTGCTTTGGAATGCTGGATGATAATTGAGGTTTCAGGAAATTTAGCACTATTTGCTATATAACCTAAAAAAAAAAGAAAAAGAGGAATTCTGCTCAGCCTTAATTACACCACCCAGCTCTAATGCTGTGATCAGCCGGAGCCACATCCAATAAAACAATAAAACCCCCACCCGGCTCCTGCACAGCGACCTACGTGAACCTGCCTCTTTCCCTGGGCTTCCAGCCCAGAAATGAGATGGAGTTTTTATTTAAGCGATAACGCCTCAACTTTCCCCGCTGGCAGCCCCGGGAGCGCATCCCTCCTCGGCGGCCTGATCAGCGGGGCTCTCGGCGGAGCCACCGGCTGCCTCCGGAGGGGCTGTGGGCCGGGCTGTACCGGGCTGGGCTGGGCAGTACCGGGTTGGGCCGGGCTGTACCGGGCTGGGCCGGGCTGTCCAGCCCCGGGGCGGTGAGCAGCGGTGGGAGGAGATCGCTGCAGTCCCGCCCCGCCGCCGGGAGCGCGGCCAGCGCGGCTCAGCACAGGAGCTGCAGGATTACAGCGCTGGCTCCGCGGGAAGGGCAGCGCTGCGGAGCTGGGCACAGCCTGGGCTGCAGGTGGGCAACTTCGGGCAACTAAGTTGGGCAGCGCCGAGCTCCCCGCCACCCTCGGCAGGGACCGTGCCGGGGACACCGAGAGGGCTCCGGGCGGGGGGCAGCGGGCGGCGGTGCCGGGCTCGGGGGTGCCGCGCCGAATTCGGGGATGCCGTGCCAGGCACCGCGGGGGATGCCGTGCCAGATTCGGGGGATGCCGTGCTTGGGTTCAAGGGATGCCGTGCTTGGGTTCGGGGGATGCCGTGCCGAATTCGGGGGATGCAGCGCCCCGCACCTCGGGGGATACCGTGCCAGATTCGGGGAATGCCGTGCCGGGTTCGGGGGATGTCGCGCTCAGGGATGCCGTGCTTGGGTTCAAGGGATGCCGTGCCTGGGCTTGGGGATGCCGTGCTTGGGTTCGAGGGATGCCGTGCCCCGCTCGGAAGATGCAGCGCCAAGCACGGGCGCTCGGTACGTGCCGCTGCCCGCCTGGGTGATCCTCTCTGCTGGCATTTGCGAGGCTCCTCGGCTGCCTGCAGGGAGCTGCTTGTCCCACCAGCCCGCCCATGCCCGGGCTGAAGGCTCCCCAGGCTCCCGGGCTGGGGATGCGCTCGGCTCCGGCGGCGGAGCGTGCGGCTGCTGAGATCTGAGCTTAGCGTGGGCTTTGGGCTCTTTCCCCCCCTAAAATTGTTCTAAGCGAGTCTGGAGTTGTTCAAGTCCTAGTGCTGTGCTGCTGTGGCTTTGCTTCTAATTAGTGCTAATTGTGCCAAAGCGAGAAGGAGTACAGAGCTCGCCCTCTCCGGTGCCGATGGGGATCCGGCGTGTTGGTTTGAAACAACCCCGCACCGCGCCAGCCAAGGCGTTTTGACAAGCGCTTTCCTTTCCCTCTCTAGCGCTAATTTTGCTCTTTCTGCACGTCCCTGGCGGCCGCTGGGTTTTGCCCAGGCTGTGTCAGAGGCAGAAGTTTCCCACAGCCGGGGAGAGCAGCTGAGCTCCCCAAGTTCGGCGATGTCTCGGTGGCTCTGCTCAGCCTCTGCTCTCCTCCGCTCTTCTCTCCCTCTGCCACAGCCTCTGCAGGGCTCTGCTGCTCCTTCCCGAGCCACTCATTTGCCTTCCCTCTGGCAACTTTATTTTGGTGTTCATGCCTTGCTGGGTGCGAGCTGCCGCTGTCCCCAGCTCCGTGCTGTGACCTTGCTGCCGCTCGGGCTGTGATTAACCCAAATCCTAGCACCATTTTGTTGTGTGCCTCGGAGGGAGATCAGCCCATTCCCGATGGGAAATGATCCAGCGATAGCCTTGGGTGGGAACTGGTTAGTCAGGATCGCCTTACTGGTGCCACTGACACAGAATCGATACTGATTTTCAGCTGTCCTCGAAGTGCTTGTGATACACGAGGGGAAAGAATGTCAGTATATCTGAGTGCAGAAATAAAATCCAAGAGCTTAGGAAGGACTAGAAACTCTCCAAAGTATTGGCTGTTGTATTTTGCAAGAGAAACTTGAACTCTAGCTTAAGCTCCACACCAGGCTTGTTTAGTGATGTATTTTTTAAATATATATGGAATGTATGAACAAATTATTAAAATCAGGAATGGAAATGCTGAACTTGTAAGCATCAAAAGCGTGTTGCTACCCCGTGTGGAATTGTTCCAGAAAGTTGTTTATTATGCAAGAGACTTTCCATAGTAATCTGGCAAACGAATTTGTGAAAGCGTTTGAGGGAAATGCTTTGGTGGAGGTGTTTGATTCTTGCCAAAATGCTGCTGCCTTGGCGTTGGAGCTGTAGGTAGAGCCACAGAGTGCTGTGAGCTCTGTCCTGCTGGCCCTCCCTGCTCCTCAGGGCTCCTACAGCATCCTCACTACTTTAGCTTCTCTCTCTTACTCTCGGCGTTGCCTTGTAGTGCAGGGAATGAGCTGCAGGCTTGGAGCTGGAAGCAGTGCTGTTTTCTGGGAATAAACCCTCCTCAGAGCACAGGATCTGTGAGTTGGCATTGGCTCTGGGGTTTTTCCACAGTGGGTTTTGTGCATGGCGCCTCACTGAGTGGAACAGGTAGGGCTTGTCTAGTTGCTCTGAAACTTGGTTTTTTCCGTGTTAAGGCAGTTAAACCACAGGATTTTTGGGGGTTTGGAGCTGCTGTGGGGTGTTGGCAAGCTCTGGTTGGTCATTCCTGTAGCCTGGCACTCATTCAGCTCCAGTGCTGGCGACCTAAATTGGGGTCTTGTCCAAAATCCCGTGCCTGATCCAGCTGGCTGCACGCCCTGCACACCCTGGAGCTGGGTGTGATGTATGGACCTACTGAAACAAGTCGTTCTTTAAACTCCCAAAGACCACGTCACCGTAGCTAAGGAGCTGTGCCATATTTTCCTGTCGCTTTTCTGTAGTGCTTCTGTTGGAGTTTCCACCCACAAACAAATGCTTCCAGCCACTTGTGCAGGGGCGGTGGTTTTGGTTGGTTGGTTTTTTTTTTTCCTGAGCAAGCCTTTCTGTCTTTGATGTTGTTTATGTTTATGTTCTTGTGGTGTTTCTTGTGGGAATTTTCCCGTTGCAATACCGCAAGAACATCTTAATGTTGTTGTGATAACAGCAACGGGAGCTTTCTGCAAACAGATTCAGTCCCTCTACTGTTCTTCCTGGAAAGGGCTGAGTCTTAGAAGTGATATAAGCCAATGGTTTTATATGTATGGAAGTGATTATCAGGGCTTACTTTGATAGCAGAAGACACAGATTAACTGCAGTCTGCAAACAAGATTTTTCGTGTATTTGCAGTGGTGTGAGGCTGTGTGTGAGGAGCCAGGAGCCTGCAGGGAGAGGGAGGTTGTTAGTGATGAGGAATGGCTGGGGCTGGAGGTGAGTATCTCTCCTGAGTGTATAAAGAAGACTTTGGGTGACTTGAGAAATAATCACAAGCCTGGTCTTAGTTTACTAGAAAATCAAGGAGAATGGGCAGTTTGTTCATCTGTGACGTAATTTTTATGTGTATTGGTTTCCATCCTCCTTGCTGCTCAGCTTGGAGCTAGGTCTGTCTTGCTGTGCTATAAATCCATAACCTCCTAGTTCCTATTTGGGAACCAGGGAACACTGGATTAGAGTCCCCTGGGATGCCTGCATGCATTAAAGTTGAACACTACTGAAGATGCAAGTGATGAGAAATGACTTTTTCAAGGGACTTGTTTGATGAAAGCATTGCTTCAGCTCGTGTTGTGCATGGCTGATGTCAAGATGGATTAAGTGGCAGCATGCTCTGAAATTAGCTTTTGTTTTGAGAAGCTTAGGGACTTAATGTTTTGGTTCTTCAAAACTGAATGTGCCACAGAAATTGACTCTGGAAATGGACTTGCCTTGGTGCTCAGGCAGAGATAGCAGCTCTTTTCCCATGTATTTTTGTTTGTTTTGTTTTGCAGCTCCGCAGCTGAAGTTTCCTTCTCTCAGCCAAACCAGGGATAGTTCAGCCAGTGATTATCCCACTGAAAAACAACTGGAATGCAGAAAAATGGAACTGCAAGAGCTGTAGTCCTCTCTTGTGCCAACATCTCCACCTTATAGAGTTGTAGCCCAGACTTTTCAGTGGAGATTTGATGCTCCACATTTTATAGGATGTGGTGTAGGAAAATGAATTACAGGGAAAAATTAAACAATCATTAATTATAATGTGCCTTAACCAGGAAAGGATTAGGGAAAGGCTGCAGATTTGCATGAGCTGAGATGTACTTTTCTGATTCAGTGCCCAAAAAGCCACACAGTTCTCTTGTCCACTGAGACAGATGAAAAGCAGATCAAAGTTGATGTCCTTTTAAACAAAAGGGTATCCAGGAGAGCAGTGTTGAGGTACCAAAAGTAGGAAGGGAGGAAGAAAGCTTTGACTGCAGTCAAAGTCAACGAAAATTTACTATATATAGATATATGTATATTTAGTATGCTGTCTAATACAAAGAAAAGACTTAATATGAAGAGAGGGGAAGTGGCAGGAGTTCAAAAATTTTATGGATTCTCAGTCTTGTGTTTGACTGAATGAAGAGTGAAGGTGGTGGGCAGCTGGTGAAACAATGCAGGTAGTTGGTATCTTTTTTAGTATAAAGTTAAAATCTGTATGTTGAAATTTTGGTGTGAGAAAATACCAGTTGCAATTCTGGTCATAGTGTTTCTAGCACTGGCTTTATTTTGAAAGAGCAGTTAGTTTTGATACCCCTAAAGTTTCACTTTTTAAGTGTCATATAGTAAAATTCTTTAAAATAAGTGATACTTTCCTTTGGTATAGCTGATGTGGGAATTTTCCCCAAATTACAACATCCAGGTATTTTTCTCTTGAAAAATAGATGTGTTGACCAAGGTAAAGAATTATTAACTGGCAGAGGTGTTGCATTTCCAGCCGAGGGAAGCAGCAGTGGGAGAACTACAGAAGTTGTGCAATCCTTGGACAATCCCACCTGCAGCTGGTGCTCCTCTGGAGAAACTCACCTAATGGGAACAGCCAGGATTTGAAACCTGCACATGTGTTTTGGTGTTTTGTTAACCCTGATTGCACACAGGAGGAGCTTGCTCTGTGTTTGAATCACAAAGAGTTTAAAATCTGGGCTGCAGAGCTGCCAGGGTGAAAAGCTCCCAGAAAATCAGACACAGCCACGTGGGCTGGGAAGGCTTTTTTTGAGTAAGTGGCTCAGGTGAAAGAAAGAGAAAAGCAGGGATGACCAGACTTGTCTGGGAGGCTCTTTTTGTCAGCCAGTTGTTGGTTGCTGTAAAACACAAATAACACATTTCTGACCTGCAGTTGGAGGGGGCAGCACAGACTGTGATGGCAAGGAGTGCATAGGTGTGAGCGTGAAAAAGCTTAACAAAATCTCTGTGCAGGCCAAATCTGACAAAAAGAAAATGCCACCAACCTCGCTGAGATCCCAGGGCACCATGTGCTCCCTGATCTGTGGCAATTCCCCAGCTGGATGGAGCAGAGCTGCTGCATTGCCCTGCCAGGTGTGGGAGCAGCTGCTCTGCTGTTCTCATCCCAGCCTGCTTGCAGAACAGCCCAGGATGGCTAAACGGCTTCAGCTGGTACAGATCAGTCCCTCCACACCGGGTTTGAATGAGGAATGCTAAATAAAACCACTTTTAATGCAGTCACCTGTGCAGCGCAGTGCCAGGGATGCTGTGGAGTCAGAGCTGTTCTGCCCAAGTGAGGAGTGATGGACAGCACTGCAAGGTATGAGCAAAACTCCTGCATATTACCATAAATCTGTTCCTATATCCTGTTCCTTTGGTTTTGGGATCTATGGTTGAGGAAAGATAAACCTGTGTGTTCAATTTTATCAGACAAATGAGAAATCTTGAATTTTACTGTGGTTTTAAAAGGATGGTTTCAGCCTCATTGAAAATTTAAACAGTTAAATCTAGATTATTTTTCTACCAACACTAAGTAGTAATGGGCTACCATGGTAATAACTATTCTAAAAATGCTCTTCTCCCTATTCCTGTTTTTTGTGTATTGACTTATTAAAAAAAAAAAAATCCTACTGGCTTTTCAGCCCTGCTGAAATCACAGTGCCATGTTGGTGATGTGGGAAGCATATTTCACTTCAATAGGCCTTGACAATTGTGAAGAGTATTACTGCTCAACGTGCTCAGGCCTTTTGTGAAATCTAAAATATAATAAATTACAGCTGTTTGTGGCTGTAAGCCTCTCGTTGGAGTAAACTGGTGGGGAAAATCAACTGGTTTTCCACCGTCTGGCTTAATGTGAAGCATGTCCAGCATCCCTTCTAGCCGTGCTGAGGTCAGGACAGTAATTTCCAGTGTAGTGCAGTGCTTGACTACAGAAGGAGCAATTCCTGTCGAATCCAATCCAGGGTGGATCAGTAAATGATGAATTCTGTTTAGCTTGCAAGCATACAGATTTTCATAGTTCGTTTGCAGAAGGATCACGCCTCTCTGCATTTGAAGGCTTTCCATTTGTTGAAGTTGGCATCTCTTAGCATTCCTGGTAAAACGTGTGAGATGAAAAATACTGCTTTAATGGCATATTGCTGTGAGGTGTTTTATGGGGAGAAACCAGGACATTCAGCTGGTGTGGTGGATGCAGAAACCACTGTTTGTTTCCCTGCATATTGCAAAATGGTTTGATTTTATCCTGCTTATAGCACTCACCTGGATGTCTCTGTCCTGCCCAACCATCTGTCCTGCTGCCTGAGGATTGTTTGTTTCTAAACCCATTAAAATGGGGGTTTTTTGCCTCCACCCAACCACTTGTCTGTGCCCTCCCTGAGTGGGGAGAATACTTGATTTTTAGGAGATGCTGCAGCAGGCAGTAGCCCTTGGTGGTCCTGGGCGATGCAGTTTTTGCATCAAAAACTCATGCCTAAAATATCAGCGTTTCCTGCAGTGAGTTTTTCTGTGTTTAAATGGAAACCTCTTTGTTGCCTGCTGCTGCTAGTGTGGTGCAGGTTGTTGTGTGGGCAAAGCAGAGTGGGAGGAAAGCTCTCTGGGTTATTTATTTAACATCTCGGCTGAGTGTGTTGGTGGAAGCTGTAAATGACAACAAAAAGAAAAGGCTGGATATGCATGTTTGCTTTCCCAGGGTGGTTTGTAAAGCAGGGTGTAATTAGTAGCATTTCTGCCAGGTCACTGCTGGACCACCAGCACCTCTTTCCCTCTGAAGTGCTGTCCTCAAGGAACAGGCTGCTGGCCAATTAAATAATAACAGTGGAATGATTTTTCATTTTTAAAACCAAATGCTGTAAAGAAACAGGATGAGGAGCCATTAGCATCTACCCTGACACAGGTGCATTCCTCTCCACTGATAAGATCAGTAGAAAACCCCAAGTTTTTATGGTTTGTAGTCCTTCAGCTGCACCAGTTGGAGCATTTAAATGCATGTTTTTAGCAGTGTGCCCCTCCTCTGGATAAAGATTTATTGATGCTGCAGAGCTGGTGTGTTTGTGTGTGTGTCAGTGGTGTATGACAAACATCTGAGCTTTTTACCCCACAGAAAATGTTCTGTTGGTTTAAACTCAAGATCTCATCTTTGATCCTAAAGGAAGGAAGGTGTAGCTGTGTTTTCTTGCCCAAATGTCTCCCTGCTGAAACTGGTGGAAGTTGGCTGGTTAAATTCCTGCTGAGCACTTGAGTTTTTTGTGTTAGAGCTGAATGCCAGTTCACCTGGACCTGTCTTAGCCCAGGGCTGCTGTTCACAGCCCCAGGAGCTCTGTGCCATCCCTGCCTGGCTGCAGGGAAAATGAACTCAAATGGGTTTTTTTTCCCCCTCTTGACAAGAAGAGGGGCAGCAGCTGCTCATGTGCAACCCTTTCCCATTCCTGGGCATTGAGTCATTTGTTTTCTACTCTTGACTAAGCAAGAGTAAGCTTTTGTCCTAGGAGGAGCTAAATTAATGTAAACCAGAGTTACATTCCTCTTCTCTCCCATTTCCCTTTCTCACATAGCACTACTTCTCTCAGTGATTGTCTTATATCTTTCCTAGTCTAAAAATCCTGTTGAAATTATAGTGGAAAAAGCAATGAAGCCTCATAGAGAACTGGCAAACTGTTTGTAGAATCAAATACAGTTCCTGAAGTGGCTGCATACACATGGTAGTTTTCCTTTTAGTTGTGGAGCTTAATCTGTTTATAGATCTTGCAGTTTTTCAATTTCTCGCTGTAATTTTTGTACCTATTTGATTTTGAATCTCACATTGACTATTTTTGCTATTGTACTGCTAAAGAAAACAAAAATTGCCGTGGCTCTGACGAAGAGCTGTGTTTCTAATGCTTTAAAAGCTGTGGTTTATAGTCTCCTCGAGCATCTCTTTTCCTTGAGAAGCTTAAAATGTAAACAGCAGAGGTGTTATACCTAACAGTGCTGTTCTTCTGTGACTGTTAAATGAACAGGCAGAGTTTCATCCCCTTTTCTCCTGGAATAAGAGATGGTGGGTTTTGCTTGGCGCTTTGTTTTGTAGCCAACTCTTCCCTGCCAGGTCATTGTGCTTCACACACTGAAATGGAGGGGCTGGAAGGTTCCAGGATTCCACTGGTTGCACCTGGAGAGTTGTTCTGCAGGTCTGTGCTCCTCCAAAACAGCTGAGAGGAGTTGAACCTTGATGAAGAAACAGCTGATCCTCTTCAGCAGCCCAGGGGAGAGGGGAGCAGTGCCAGCCCTGGGTGTGACACCTTCTGCAAGTGCTGCTGGTGGCATTTGCTGCCTCTCCAGGAGGCACTGAGCTCCAAGAAAGGACTTTTCCGAGCTTCTTTCAGGTTCTCCTCAACAACTGCCAAGAGGACTGGAGTGTCTCTTTCTTGTTAGTTATCCATTCAGCTTGGATGGAACTTAATCCAGGCTGTTGTAGATCCTTAAGACTTTGACCTTGTCCCTATCCTGTGCCATGAACACCCTTGACTAGACCCGTTGTGGGTTGATAGGTTTATTTTCAGATGAAGGAGGAGCTGAATAGCTCTCAGAAGGTCTGTTTGGTGACTGCAAGGGCTGCAGTGCTTCAACTCCTTTCTAAAGCTCTTCTGCTTCTCCTGAAGTACCACAAAGCAGCTTCTTCATAGTCAGCCTGCACTTGGAAATGTGAAATAATCTCTGAAATGGTTCACAAGCTGGGCTTACTGTGCCATTCCCCACATTGTTCATGGGAAAATCGAGGAAAACAAGTGTGGGATTCACCTCTACTAAACTGTACCTGGCTTTTTCTGGACAGATGCTTTATGGGGAGGGAGGTTGGGATTTTTTTTGCTTATTTCCTTAGTAAGAGGGCAGAATGACTGGTGAAGTGTCTTCCCCAAGTGTAACTTCACCTGAGCACTGTTGGCTATCACTTGCTGAATGTTCTCCAGAGTTCAGAAAGTTGCATAAGCTCCTTCCCTGGAGTTAAGCAGCTTAAGGAAGTTGTCAAGCTCCAGCACCTCGTGCTTCCTCCTGAGCTGTTTTCACCCAGCCTTTCCTCCCCCAGCACCTGAACATCCTGAGCTTACAGATTTTGATAACCTGCAGAGTTAGCTGCTCGTGCCTCTGTGTTGCCCTGAAAGAACAAAAAAGTTCTCAGACCTTTGCACAGTTGTGAATATAAAATAAAAACACAAAATGTGTGAAACTGATAGAAAACAGTGTCACAGTTTGGGATTAAACCTGAATTTTTCTCCAGTCTGTTCTCATTCTTAAACGGTCTCTTGATTACTTAATGCAGAATAGGCATCAGTTCTGATCTGAGTCATTGAATCCCCGAAATTCCTCACCAAGTACCTGCTGCCTTTTTGGGAGCTTTGGTCATTGTCAGAATAACTGTTTCCAGCCTGAAAAAAATTACATGTAAGTCTTAAACATATAAATCCCTAATGACATAGCCATACCTCCCCTAAATGGCTGAGGATGTTCTCTGTCCAGCAGATAATAGTCCAGAGTGACATTTTTAAGAGAACCAGGCTTGGGATTTTTATCTGGAGCATATGACAACACCCAGAATGTAAAAATGACATTTTTTTCCTCCCTGCAGGCAACCTAGCAAAATAAGGAGAAGAAAAACAGTCTCGTCTATCCTGATGTCCCTTTACAATATTGTACCAAAGGCCATCTTCTCCCAGCCCTTGGCTCCCTGCAGCAGGGAGAGAGGAATCAGCAGTTCCTCTGTATTTCCAGAAAAATTGGAAGTGCATTAGTCTGGGGAAAAAGCACAACAGACAGTTAACTGTCTGTAATTCCAATGCAAATTTCTTTTAATTCTAGATTGGTAAGGAGCCACATTTTTCTATTCCAAAAGACTCAGCAGCTTGTCCAATAAGTCCAATTAAAGGTAGTAATGGACAGTCCATTCTCAGATTGATTTATTTCTGTGCTTCCCAGGAAATAGCATTGCAGAGTTGAACTGGTTAAATGACACTTGGAAAAGGGGCTGAGATAGAGGCAAGGATGGCAGCAGAGAGCTGATGTGGTTTTCTGAGCTTTCACCAAGGAAATGTTATTGTTGCACTGATGGAAAACCCATTTAGTCTTTATGTTTGTAAAGTTTAACTCATAGTAAACTTACAGAGAATCCCAGGATGGTTTGGGTTGGAAGGCTCTCAAACCCTCCCAGGCTCCAGCCCCTCTCTCCAGATGCAGGAAGCTGCAAATTTGGGCACAGTTGTTTGTTATTTATCTGGTTCCTTTCCAAATCCATTATTCTGATCAATTCCATGAGCTTTCTCTGCATTGTGTGGAAGACTTGGAAAAAATACAGCTCTTTGTTTCACTGGGATATGTTTTACATATCTGAGACTTTTTGGACTAAAAGGGGTTGGTACTTCTAGAAACAGAATCAATTGACAAAGCTCTGTGCTTGTTTTCTTTCTCTCCATGATATCCAATATATATAAAGCCAATTAATGTTATAAGAAGGTGAAAGAAGTCTTGAAAAAGTCTCCTTTAATATTAGGCTTTGAAAAAAATCCTGCTTCCCAGATTCATTGTGGCCAGCTGAATTTAATGATCTGCTTAGTAAAAAAAAAAAGGTTGTGAAAGCCTTTGTAGAATTAAAATTCCTTTTTATGAGTTAAAAACATGCATTGCAGGCACAGCTTTGAGTACTCTTGTACAAGGTTTTTTCGTAGATGAGTTTATACTTTGTTCTTGCTTTAATAGCACCACTTCAAGCCAGGCACAATATGTTCTTTAAGGCTCTGTTTAAACATGAGCTCTGATTTTCACCTTCACTCTCCTGTGCAATGAAGGATGCAGAAGTGTCCCAAATATTTTAGCAGCTGCATCATCTTTTGGGCCATGTGTAATAAATGTGACTGCTCAAATTCTGTATTCAGCTTAGAATAATCTTTCCCTGTGAGGGAGATAAGAACCCATCCACTGTATGTGTTGACACACACAAATATCCCCTCTTCAGAGAGGATCTTCCCTTTTGATGATGGTAACTCTGGAAAAATGAAATGCAGAAGATCTCGAGTTCTGTGGGAACATCTGGGGAGAG
The DNA here is from genome assembly GCF_008360975.1 of Lichenostomus cassidix. Classification (NCBI taxonomy): domain Eukaryota; kingdom Metazoa; phylum Chordata; class Aves; order Passeriformes; family Meliphagidae; genus Lichenostomus; species Lichenostomus cassidix. Next base: position 2,861,185 of record NC_139493.1, read on the forward strand.
CTAAGGGATGCTGCCCTAGATCTGAGAGGCTTAGGAAGGAGTGTTAACTAGGAGTGTGCTTTAGCAGAGAAAAATACAGATTTAGTGGTGGATTGGATTTATGTAGCGTGGCTCTAGTCTCTGTTTATAAAGGAGCTCTGGTGTCTTCTGGCCTCTTCCTTCCTGTCCTGGCTCAGGACACAGCAATGTTGTTAAACCATATAAACAGTTTAAACCCAGTGCTCTAAATCAAGGTGGTAGTGCATCTTGCCAGGGGGAATAAAGCAGCTTTGTGTGCTTGTAGCCCACTGCAGAAGGGCTGAGCTTTCTGGTTCAGTGGGTTTATTGGTTTTTAAAGAATTATGAATTTAGTTGGAGGTCATTTCTGGAAAAGCACTTTCTCTTGGTCTGCAGTGCGCGATTAATGGTGAGAGCAACGCCGAGTGCATTAAGACATGAAGTGAACCTTGGAGATCTGAAAGAAAAACAGCATCTTCTCAGGCCTGGGGCTTGTTGCTGCTTTGCTGTTAGACATGGTGCAGAAGAATTGTTGCTCTCTGAAGGAAAGTGATATTTGGGGAGTGGAGCTTTTTGGTTAGTAAAGCTCCCAGTGTAGGTTTGCTGGAGCTGTATGCAGACTCGCTTTGTTGCCGTGAATAACCTCAGAATAATATCATCATATTATTATTATGAAATAAAGCTCCTGAACCTCAAAATTTAACTTTGTGTTTGTTTCTCCATCCCACACCATGGGCTCTCTCTGCATCACCCTTCTGCAGATTTGTTTTCCTGCCAGGGCACTTTGTGTCTTGGTACTCTTCATACTTTACAAACCAATTAACCTCTCCCATCGACTTCTCCTTCCATGTTTTTCAGACCTTTGGCAGACAGAGATTCCTAATTTGAATTTAGTTCCTGGGTCGAGAAATTGATTTTTTTAGTACTTTAGATACTCTTGGGTTCATTGCCACTGAATGTTATCTCAGTGTAGCTCTCTGCTCCTTCCAGTTTGTTTGGGTTTTTGGAGTTTTTTTTTTTAAACCAAAGCTGTCAAACTTACCCAGCAAAGCCAGTGGAGTCTTTATCACATCTAACCTTGTACTGATATTTAAAGAGATCTTGTTAAGTAATTTAATTACTTGTTTTGTTGGTTTTTTTTCTCCCTGAAAGTGAGGCCTCATTCCATGGGAAGGATAAAAGAGATGTTCCACAGCTGTTTGGCTAAAACATCTGGTTCTTTCTTTAATGCTTTTGGTGGATCAGCCATATTTGCATGTATTAATCTTAGGATAGACTATAACATTCATCTTTTAGTGCCAGTGGAAGAAAACTGAGTGGAATTTAACTTCTAATTTCTGCTTTTTCCAAATTACGGTTTTATGCTGAGACTTGGTTTCCTGGAGGCACGAGGAACAAAGATACCCAAATAATAATTATAATATCTAAATTACACAAAACTGAGATGAACTGCTGTCATTTCATTGATCATCATGTTTTCTCCTTTTTCCCCTTTCCATCGCAGGGCTCTGGGTTCTGTCCTCCTCCAGCAGTGAGTTAATGAAGCAAATGTGTATCTAAACTAATGCTGGAATTAACTGGATTAATGAAGGGGAGCAGGGATGTGGGGAGTGGGAAGAGGTGGTGAAGTGTTAGTTAAAATGAAAGTATTAATTAACAAAAATTACCATGTTCTGTGGTATTAATAATAACCACAAAATGGTTTTGGTTCTCTTGCTCTCCTGTCATGTGCAAGCAGATCAGCCACACATCCCCTGAACATCTGTAATGACTTTCCCATGGTCTCCAGTGGCTTTTCTGCCTCCTGCTTGGGTGGGTTTTTTTTCTCTTACAATCTCACTTTTTGATTAGTATCTGTGCTGCTGGTTTGAAATTTGGCTGAAATGCAGCATTCAAGTTCTCAGGCAACGTCTCGCGGTTTCTTTTGTGAAACGGAAAGAAAAACTTTTGCATAGAAATATTGGAGCATTTTATTTCTATTCACCAAAGAGGAAACTCTCCCAGACTGAAGAACTTTTCAAGTGAAACTTCACAAACATCAATGCAGATTAAGCTGCCTTGGTCTCAAGTAAGACGTGGAAGGGAAAAAAAAGTGCTGAAATGGGTTCAGCTCTAACCACTGAGCTGTGACTTTGAGCTTTTCTTTCCTTTCACATCAGTGCTCTGTGCTGCAGGGGATTATTTTCCTGCATGTGACTTGGAGGGAGATAATCACAGACAGGATAGATTAAGGGTACCTGTGGCCATATCTCCCAAAGCTCAGTTCCTTGCTGAAATTGGTGAATATTTCTATCAGGCTCCTCCATTCCCAGGCTCTGTATATATTTGAAAAGAATAAGAAAAGGCTGGTGAAGCTGTATATAAAACACACATTTCAGATTTTTACCTTTATTCCTCTTGTTTGCTTCCCTGCTTGAAGCATCTTGTCCCATTTTTCTCTCTTGGTTTATTACTTCTTGGGAATTAATTGATTTTTTTGTGATTAAACTGAGACAAAACATCTCCTTACCTGTTGCATGTTGGGCTGTAAACAGTTGTGGTGCTGGAGCATCAATTTGATGTCAGCTTTGGTCTGGGGAGTTTAATTTATGTTGGTCAAGAAGAAATAAATGTGTAATGTAATGATAAAATATCAAATTCACACCATGTAGGAGACAATCATCAGCCTTTAAGTCATGTAATATATTTATTTGTTGGAGTTTTTGATGGATTAGACTCTGTAATGTGCAAAACCCCAAATAAAACCAGCCCAGCCATCAGACCTTGGCAGGGCAGTGGGGAAAAGCTGTCCTGTCTTGCCCTGAGTAAACTGGCCAGAAAAGTCTGCATTAAAATGCATTATTAAAGAGTTTCAAATCTGCAATCTGGGAGGCATTTTCCATTTAAAAACCAAGTTGAGTCCAGGGCTTTGTAGGAAGCTCCAGTGCCATGCAGCTCCTCATCCTCACACGTGTTAAGAACTATTTTTCATTTCCATTGGAAACAAACAAGTAACTGTAGTGCTGTTTCTGGAAAATTCCAGAATGTCACAGGTAATTTTTAAGGTTTGATGTGATGTTTTGATGATGTGGTTGTGTATGGAGGATTTGTTCCTGTATTGAGTTGGGCGTATGACAGAAATGCCATTTAAATTGAATAAAGTTTCTTGTAGGCACTTGAGCTTAAATGAGAATTGGAAGGAGGAAAGAGAGGGTGAGAAAGAAGAAAATTTTTTTTCTTAAATTCTCTCTTTAGTATACATTATTAGATTTATATATATACATGTATATAAAAATATATTTATTTATCTGTATGTATGTGAGTGTATACAATACACACAGCCAGCAACACCTTTTACTGTTAAACCTAAAAACTCTCTAGGGTTTTTCAAGCCCAAAGCATACTGACTATTTAATTTGTCAGCTCTGAAGTTATTCAACACAGAGTGATTTTTCTCATATGTTGCAGTTTAAATTGTCAGTGTAAGGGAAGTTTAGTGGGTTGGAAATGTTGTTTCTGTCTGCTCTGATTGAGTTTCTGAGTCTCTCCTGTAGTGAGAGAGACCAGGCAGGCTGGAGTGTTCATTTCTATCAGGATTTTTGGGACTGTGAGCAGCAATATTTGTTAGAGAGAGCTCTGAAAATCAAAGTAACATCTTCCTTAGGAGAAGTTAAACACAGTGCCCTGCTGCTGTAAATTTTGGTGCATTTGGATGATGAGAGTATTTTCATGTTGAGTTTTACATTCTTTTAAGCTGCTGAGCAATATATTGTCAGCACTTTTTAACTAGATTGACTGTGTTGCTGTTTTGTCTGGTGGCATTTAGTGGACTGTCTGTGGTGGATTTTTTTGTTGTTTCATTTTGGTTTGAAATCTTCATGTTGGGAGCAAGTTTAGGAAAGGCTTCAGGTTTGTGTCAGATTTTTTTGTTCTGTTTATTTCCTGTGCTTGCTGGCCTGTTGTCACTCTGTGACACTTTGTTCCCTAGATTTGAGCTCAGGAACTGCCTGAATTTCACTGCCTAGAATTTGAATTCCATATCAGGGCTAGCATCTTGCTTGTCCTATATTGTGATTTTGAGTAGAGAGATGAGGGAGAACAGCACATTCTGTTAAAAAAAAAATATTTGAGGTAGGTGGTTTTACCGTGGGCTGTAGCATCATTGGAAATTCAGCAGCCTGTAAATGTTTGATGAAGAGGGAGCTGCTGACAAATTGCTGTAGGTGACCCTGGCAGCCAGGGCAGCCAGCCTGGATCAGCATTCCTGGGGCTCCAGGTGGGACCAGGATGGGAATTCCAGCTGGGACACCACGAGAGGCACAGAGCAGCTTTGTCTGGCCAAGGAATATCAAAGGGGAATTATGTATGCAAGGGAAAGTGATGAGTTTTTATTGGGGCAGCCGTGCAGGATGAAAGAGGCTTTTGAAGTGGTGATTTGTAGGGGATGGAACCAGAGGTGCTCTGGAAGAAATGCTGGTGTTTGTGCCTCAGCAGAGACTGCTCTGCTGGGTTAGTAATGAACTTGGGAATGAAGGATGGATTGTGAAAGTGGCCTGGGCTGATCCCCCAGCCTGGGCAGCAGGAAAAGGGGAATTCTGTCCCTCAGGTGGATGAGAATTCTGTCCCTCAGGTGGATGAGAATTCTGTCCCTCAGGTGAGACCCAACCTGCAGAGCTGCCCAGCCCTGGGGAACAGCAGCAGGAGGAGCTGGAGCTGCTGGAGAGAGCAGAGGAGGCAGCAGGATGAGCAGAGGAGGCAGCAGGATGAGCAGAGGAGGCAGCAGGATGAGCAGAGGGATGGAGCAGCTCTGCTGGGAGGAAAGGCTAGGAGAGCTGGGATTGTTCAGCCTGGAGAGGAGAAGCTTTGGGGTGACTGAATTGTGACCTTGCAGGGCCTGAAGGAGCCATAAAAAAAGATGGAGACAGACTACTGACAAGGGATGAAGGGGCAGAAAAAGGGGGAATGGCTTCAAACTGGTTGGATATTGGATACACTGGATATTGGGAGGGAATTGTTCCCTGGGAGGGTGGTGAGGCCCTGGCACAGGGTGCCCAGAGAAGCTGTGCTGCCCCTGGATCCCTGGCAGTGTCCAAGGCCAGGCTGGACAGGGCTTGGAGCAGCCTGGGACAGTGGAAAGTGTCCCTGCCATGGCTGGGTGGCACTGGATGGGATTTAAGGTCCCTTCCACCCCAAACCATTCTGATTCCAGTGGTCACTTGTCTCTTCAGGGACTCAGCAGCAGCATCTCCTCCCTGCCCAGGCTCTCTGTGCTGCTGGCACTGAGTCCCCAGCCAGCCCTGGACAGTTTGTGACACAAATGAGACATCAGAGTCATTCCTCTTACAGAAATACAAATCAGGTCTCACCCTTTCCCCCTCTGCAGCAACACAAGCCAGAGTTCATCCAGCTTCATATTGGATTTTTATTTTTCCCCCAACTGCTCTGATTTATTTATCATAGTTCTAGAGCCCTAGATTATTTTGAAGTGATTTGTGACATGCTGTCTTGTGGGTTCAAAGAATTCCTGACCTCTGGGTGTACCTGTCTTGGAATGCCTGTTTGGAGGTGATGACCCATGTGTGTTATCAGAAGGGTGTCTGAAACTGGGAGAAATTGTAAATTTTTACAGGGGAAAAGCCTCAGGCATGCAAATTATAAGAGCAGGGGACTGAAAATAACAGAGGAAATAGTTGATTTGTGACAGGTCACTCTTCTGGGAAATAAAAAAAAAAAAAAGTAAGAGTTTTTGGAGTTGATTATTGGTTTGAAATGTTGTTATTCCAAGAAAGGAAAAATTAATGGACAGAGCACAGGTCATGTCATCGAGGGTGCAGTGCAGTATTAATATTGTGGTGTTTTAATCATCAGGGGTTTAAATGCACAAGTTTGCTTTGCTGTCATGGGTTGGGAAGGCATTTAATAATTACTGAAGTATAGAGAAATGTACCTCTGCAAAGTAATAAAGGGAAGTATTTAAAGTGGCAGCAGAAGTTGGCTTTTGGCAGTGACTGGTGAATGAGTATCTACTCTTAAATTTTATTAACACTTGTAGGGAATCACAAATTTCTATTTGTGCTAAACATGCAACCTCCTGAAATACCACAGGTAAAGAATTCTTCCCAAGGTGCTGCAGCCTGAAAGTGTTTGGTTTTTTTAACATCTTTTCCTCCTGTATGTTTGGGAAGTGCAGTTTTGGCACTGAATGGAGGTTTTGCTTGGAGCCTGGGAGTGGGTTTGGTGTTCAGTGGGACACTCCAAGTGTGTGTGCAGACGAGATAAAGCAGATTTCCACAGCAGTGCAATGTGTGGATGTTTCACTGAGTAATGCAGGAAAGGGTAATCTAATTCTGATTTCATTTAATAGCTGCCTTTTGAATTTGAAAAATGGACCCACCTTGTGTAGCACCTTCAGTGTACCAACACCAAAAATAGTTCCCAATGCCAGGAACTAAACATATCAGAAGATTTGAGTCATATTGGGAATTATATCTCATAACTGATTAAATGACAAGAGTTTAGAGAGTCTGATGAACATTTCCTGGTAAACTCTGGGCAGAATGCAGAGCTGGTTGTTGTGTGAGATGTTCCCAGGGGTGTCCCAGCACTGATGGAGCTGAGCTGTCCCCACAGGAGCTGCAGAGTAAAGACCTCTGGCAAGATGTAAAAAGGCTCTCGAGTGCTTGATGATGCTCAGAGTTATGAAGGTGATGGTGTCAAAACAGAGCAGGATTCCTGAGGACTTCCAGATAAATGCCATTCCTTAATTATTTTCTTTTTGCTACTTCAGTGCTTTTGTTGAGCTGGAGTAACTCCCCGTGGTAAAGGCTGAGCTGAGCTAGAGGTTTTTCGGTGGTTGCAGCTCTGAAATGGCAGAAGTGCAGGTAGTGAGCTGAGAAAACCCTGCTGGTGTGTTCAGGGGCTGGGATGTCGCGAGGAATGAGGGATAAAGAGCAGAGATTTTCTGTGACACGGCAGAGAGATGAGGATGTGGGCAGGGTGGGCATTCAGTCACTACAAATGTGCTCTGCTGCAGAGGGAGGAGGAGGAGGCACTGAGATCAGGGCAGGGCAGGGAGGATGCTGTGTGGAGCAGAACCACCTGTGTGAGCTGTGCCTGGGAGATGAGGATCAGTGCAGGGATGGATGGATGGGCTGGGCAGGCAAGGGACTGGGGCTCAGAGTCGATAAATGCAGCCAGACAGGAGAACTTGTAATAAAACTCTCCGCAGAACGGTCCAGATTAAGCTGTTGTAAATTAAATTTGTATAAAACGATGCTTTTAACTAGGTCTCCGCTAATGGCACACTGGAGAGAACTCGAATCCTGCTCAGTGCTTGGAAATGGAGAAGTTTCTGTCCGAGTTGCTCGCTGGTTTTGGCAGCCCAGGTGGTCACAGGGTTTGTCTGTCAGAGCCCTGCAGGGACAGGAAGGCTGGGAAGAGCCACAGGCATCTCACAGGGCTGCCTGGCTGGAGCTTCCTAATGACTGTGCTGTGCAACGAGCATCTAATGAGAGCCCAGAGGAGCTGCAGCAATCTCAGATTTCCTTGGAGCACCAGTTTAAACTTAGCTCAGGAGCAAGGCACAGCAGTGCTTAGTAGGTTTTTTAACTCTGTGCTTTGTCTTGCTGCTGGAGCTTTTAACTGGTCAATCCTTTTTTATTTACAGCCTTTCAGGTGTGGTGGATGCATCTGGATTTGTTTCAGAAGTGTGCTGCCACTGCTGGCTCTGGACTCAATATTGCCTCTGTGTTTTGTTTTCCAAAGCCTTTCCAGTCTTTAACATGAAATTACTCTGTCTTACTCTCTAGATCTGCCTGGTGGATGATGTCAAATGGAATTAACTCCTTCCTTCAACTGACAGAAATCCTGTCTAAATTCTCCTCTTAAACTGGCACCATCTCTGCCTCAGTGCAACAAATAACGTGTATCAGTGTGATTTTAATAAATAATTAGTGGTCAGCTCTGGCATTGGGCAGGTCTGCCCTTGCCTTGATACCTGCAGATACTTGCAGGTACTTTTAGCAGTTTTGATTTAGATTCATCTCAACAGAGACAACTCCAGGTGAACTGGGCTGTGTTGGCATCAAAGCAAAATCTGGAGATTACCTGGTATTGGGGAAAGAGTGGCTTGATAAATTAGGTGCAAATGGAGTTCTACTACAGGGGTATTGTTCCCTTTCCTTTGGATTTTCCAAAGCCTGTGATTGTGGCATTTTTCTAAATTTTTTTTTTTTTTTAAATTTAACATGGAATTACTTTGCAAAACTGGACTATTTGCATCATGGCATTGATGCCTTTCAGGCTCGGATCAGGGACTGCAGGAGGCAGAGGCTCAATGCAGGGATGTGGGAGATGAGTAGCTCATGTTTTCTCACTGAAATCAAGTCTATTGGCCAACTTTGTACAGTTGAAATCCCCTGATTCCATTTCGAGGGGAATCAGCGATGGAGATCATTCCCCTCCCCCAGAAATAAATGAAATGGGATACTTGAGCTTCTTGTGGAGAGTTCAGCACCTCATTGTTTGATGCTGTCCTGTGGAGATGACTTTACCATTAACCACAGTGTAATTCCATAATTTATGGCACATATTACATGAATACATATGTATTACACAATGCATATGTATTACATAATTTATTATAAAGATTCCCAGAGAAGCTGTGGCTGTCCCTGGATCCCTGGCAGTGTCCAAGGCCAAGCTGGACAGGGCTTGGAGCAGCCTGGGACAGTGGAAGGTGTCCCTGCCATGGCACTGGATGAGCTTTAAGCTCCCTTCCAACCCAAACCATTCCATGATTTTATGAGATTTTAATAATTCCCTCCCTTGGCAAAGATCTGCTGACCTCTAGTGTCAGGACATCACTTGATTTTCTGTCCTGTGGTTTCTGATCAATACAGAAAAATTAAGTTCTGGGTCTCTATAGCTCTCCTGACTTCCAGGAATTTCTGATTAATATAGACTCGATGACTCTACAAATTCTTCTAGCTCAAGCTCCAAGTTTAAAATGAACTTGCCAGCCAGATCTGACAAGTTCCAGTTCTATATATAGAAATGAAAATTCCACCTTTAAGGAACTACTGCTTTTTATGTTTGACTCTGCGTGGTAAAAATTAAGGTCACTGAATAAAATTACTAACTCTTGAACCTTTCCCAAACTTTTTATTTCGTTCAGACATTCTTGTGCATCACCTGCCATATTCTGTGATCTGAAAGTGCACAGGACTTCGAAGGCTAATTTTAAAGGAAAAAAATTGAAGCTGAATTTTTTTATACATGTGTTTTTCCATCCTGCTTAATTTGTTTGGCTGGTAGTTTGTTCTGGTGGGTTTTTTTTTTTTTCTGGATAATCAATTGTTTTCTTTAAAAACGTTGTTGGAGCAACTCATGAGAATTGACTTAATCTCTGAAAGTTAAAGAAATAGAGAAATTAGATCTGATTTTTTTCTTGGTGTTTTTTTGCACCACTTCACAGGTTTGCTTTTTTACTGCTTTCAAATACCTTTGACTTCTGCAAACAGAGCACTACCTAATAGTAGGAGGTTTTCCAATATAAAAAAAACAGATTTCTATTTCCTTTTGCATATTCTGTGGCTATCACTCTGTTTCTTTACTATCTTTTCCAACCTCAGCAGGTGCTGTTTGCCTTTACTCTTTCTGGCATTTTTATACAAAGTGCTGAATTTTGGGGGAGCCAATTTAAGTCCAGTTCTTTCCAAAAGCCCCCAAATGGTGCTTCATCCTCCCAGCCCTTCTTCTGTAAAAGTGGCTGTAAAAATTACTCTTTACTATTAATATTTCCATATTACATTGCTTTTAATTTGTAATGTGTGACATTTTGGAAACAAAATCCAGAGGCACTTCCTGAATCCCTGCAGTGGCAGTGATTTCTTTGATGCAGGTTATCCCCATGGGAAAAACCATTGGAATATATGATTATAAAAAGCATCTCACTGCAGCCTTTCTAATGTCATATTTTGGGGTTTTTAACATCTGATGGGGACCTTAATTTTTAGATTATTGCAATGAGAAAGGAAGGGTTACAGCAAAGCTGAGCTGCAGTGGTGTTCAATATTTGATTTTTTTTTTTTTTTTGGAGCAATTTCCAAGCAAGAAGCTTTTTCCAGTGCCAGCCATTGACCAAGGCTCTACAAACAGCCTGACACCACTGACTTGGCCAGGGGCAGCTCTGCTCTGTAGCCCTTCATGTGCCTCTCTGCAGAGAAAAACTACTTTGGGCTTCTTTTCTTTATGGGAAAGCAGTGAAGTGAGGAGAAACTTCAATGAGTTGCTACTTGGGGGGTGAAGAGGATTTGCATCTTTTAGAGAAGTGATGTGTCACTGAGCACAAGGATGCATTTATCTGGCTTGGAGCTGGGAATTTGAGCACTAAGTGTGATGCTTTTCCAGTGAAATAGTGGAGTTCAGGAATAGATGCTAGATTAGCAAAACCTCACAGAACACAGCAAAAATGAAGTGTTTAAAGTCATTGAAGTCTTACAAGGTTAGCTGGTAGCTACTATTCTCTCTTCAAATATTAAAATTTATTAGAATGCAATGCAGCCAGAGGTTGGGATGTATTTTTATGATTTTATACCCACCTACAAAGCTTTCCAATTTTTTTAATTTTTTTTTTTAGCTCCTACCAAAGCAGTTTTTTTTCTGGCCTGAAATGAATCTATCATATTCTCCTTTGCCCAGAGCACTTAGAGAACAAAACCAAATTAATTTAGCTTCTCCTTATTTTTCTATTCCTTGCAAGGCTGCAAGCAAGCTGACACATAGGAGTGACCTACTTTAGTATTCCTGCTTCACCTCCTGCTCTCCTTTCCTCTGCCCTCCTGGCTGTGGAACCCCTGGGATCCTCCTGGGCTGAGAGGTGTCTGGGATTTGCCAGGCTGTGCCTGGATAACCTTCCCATGGAAGGCTTTGTTGCTGTCCCAGCATGAGGAATGGCCAATTCCAAAGTTTTCTGTTTCAACAAGAAGGTTTTCCTTGTTTGGTTTGATTCTCCTGCTGGAGAGTAAAACTTCCAACACCTCATATACATGAAAAAAGTGAAATGTGAATGCACCCTTCTGTTGGGGATTAAACCCTGGAAAAAAGAGGAACATGAAAGGAGCTGTCAACTTTGTATTTATTTAAAAGTGCATTATCAAGGAAGCCAGTCCTTAAGGACCATCAAGGGACTCAATTTGCTGTCTGTTCTTTTAACAGGTTAAACCTTGCCACCTGAAAGGCTTAAACACAGAGTTCCCTGGAGAGAAGCACAATTACTGAGTTCAGGTGCCTGAAGATGCTGCTGCTGTGGAAGCAGCTGTTCCTGGTGTCGTTGGTTGGCTGCCTTGCAGGTAACAATCATCTCTAACTCCTCTTTCAGAGCAGTGCATGAGTGCCCAGATTGAAGATTCCAGCTGCAGTTGAGAAGGAAAACCCAGAAGCTCTGAAATGCAAAAGTTATGTAGAGTTCAGAAACCAAGCTTGCAGTAGATACATTAAATAATACAAAATATTTAAAGTGTGTGAATTAAAAAAATCTTTGCTCCATAGGGATGAGCTTTCAAAATCCTGGAGCTGAATTGATTTCCAAACAGATTTTAGCAAGAGCATGCTGGAAATGTAAAAAAAAGTTGTCAAACAGTTTGGAGAATGTTATTTTAACCTCTTATTAGGGTAGATCAGCAGGTATTCTGCCTCCCTATAGAAAACCATTTTTCTTATGCTTTGCCTATAAGCAAAAAGACAGTTCTTGTAAGACCTGTGTGCAGTTCAGGGTTATGAAATAACATCACAGGTAGCAGAAGATACCTGAATGCACTCAGGATGTTGTTGGCAGCAGTGTGCTGATGGAAGAGCTGCAGTTTGTGTTTGGCTTTAGCTGGACACTTCAGCCTCCTGCTGGAGCTGACTGCTGCAGCTTTGTCACAACTTGGCATTGGTTTATTCCTGAGGAGCAGCCCTGAACTGCTGAATGGGGCAGAGATTGGCTTTTCTGGCTCTGCCAGACAGCTCAGTGTTTGGAGCTGGTGCTGCTGTCCAGATCTCCTCTCTGCTGCCTCATCAGCTCTGCAGAGTCATTTTTCTTTACCTTATGGAGGTCAGTGTTTGCTCACAGCAGCACAAGTGCCTTGCCTTGGTGATCTCTGCTCAGCCTGTTCTGTTTCAGCATCCCCAAGGGGTATGAGGGGACAGGAGAGGCTGCTGTCCTGTGCTCAGGGCTTGGCTCTGGGCAATTCTGTGCCCCCTGGCACTGCCAGGCTTGCCCAAAGCAGTGCCCAGATCCCCCTGTGCATCCTTCTCAGAATAGTCAGCATGGCTCTGGAGAGGAGGGAGTTTTTCATCTTTTAGTTGAAGATGAAATCAGATGGTTTATCCCCTGATCTGCTGTGCACAGATGTGTTTGCTTTCCAAGAGCTCCAGGGCAGGGCAGGGGTGGATGGAGAGAAGTGCTGGGGTGCCCTGGGCAGTCCCCTGGCTGTGATTTCCTCCTGATCTTCTTCCTTTCCATCCCCTTCTTCCTGTGAGCAGTGCTTGTGTCCTGGCTGTCCTCGGCAGGGTTGGATTCCTGCACACAGCTCTGAGGTTTATGGAGTTAGCTTATCATGGAGACTCAGAAGGCTGGGATTTGCTCTTAGCTTAGCCAGAACTGTAAAGAAATGGAAATGGCACTGTCCCTCCTCCCAGTGGCACTGTCCCTCCTCCCAGTGGCACTGTCTGAGCAGTGTCCCTCCTCCCAGCCCTTCTCTGCACCTATTTCAGGTCACTCCTTCAGCACTGCCAAATGCCACTTTAGTGGCCATGGGGAGTTGGTAGATTGGAGGACCATGAAGAAGTGGAAGGAAAAGCTGCTTTCCCCATTTCCAAAATCCAGCTGGCTTGGTGGGGCAGCACTGCTCAGGAGCCTTGAGCACCCACTGAGGATGTCCATCCTGATTTAGCATTGCTGGATTGCTGTCACTCAGTCCCAGGCAGAGCTGCAGCCAGATGGAATTAGCCAAATTGAGCCTTTCCAGCTGCCTGACCCACTTCCCTCCAAACTGTGCAGAAGGGCTCAGTCCTGACCCACAAATCTCCTGATATTTGGAGCCTGGGCAGGAGTTCAGTGCCAGCATTACCTGTTGGCTTCAATAGCTTGAGTGTTGTTCGTGGGCCTGTGGAACAGCAGGCTGCTGAAACCCGCTGGGGAATCCTGGAGCTGAATTGATTTCCAAACAGATTTTAGCAAGAGCATGCTGGAGATGTAAAAACAAGTTGTCAAACAGTTTGGAGAATGTTATTTTAACCTCTTATTAAGATAGATCAGCAGGTATTCTGCCTCCCTGTAGAAAACCATTTTTCTTATGCTTTGCCTATAAGCAAAAAGACAGTTCTTGTAAGACCTGTGTGCAGTTCAGGGTTGTGAAATAACATCATAGCTGCAGAAAAGGAGATGATGCTGATCTTGCCTTATAAACCCTGACATTCTCTGTCTTTGCAGATAATGTATTTCAAACTGGGCCCCTTATTGCAGTGTCCTATATTGAATTGCTTCTCCTTTATCCAGTGTGAATCTTCATAGTTCATCAAAGAGGAGAATGTGAGAGGATCTAATGGAAAACAGTGGCCCTTGGGTTTTTGTTTATTGAAGTATGATTACATCTGTGGGACTAATGATCCCATGGTCTTTTTGCCCATTTACCTCGGGGAGCAAAAATGTGATTACTGAGCATTAAATATATATATATATATATGTGGAGTTTCAAAATGTCTACCTTATTAGGAGAGGAATTTAAAACACACACTTTTAGCATTGTTACATTTAAATTACTCCAAAGAGCAACTTCAAAGATAAAAACGAGTAAAATATGCAAAACAACATCCAACAGTAAAAATGCAGAACTCAGCTGTGGTGAAGTCCTGAATTAATTCCAAGTGGAACTTGGTGTAAATTCTCATCCTTGCAGGTAGAATCAGGAAATCAGGACTCTCCTGAGTGCTCTGACTGCGCTTGGTAATTTGGGGAGCAATTGCTGGCTGGAATGAGTGAGGATGAGTGTGCTGGGCAGTTTGGTGAACATCTCAGGTGAAAAGCTGAACCCCCATCATATAAGTGTGTAAATACACTTCTCTCCAGCTGGTGAGGCTGCTGGATTTCCTGACCACTTTGTGAATTTTGGGTGCATTTTCCTGCTCCCCTGGAGAGGCAGAAAAGGCTCATTGCACACAGAGCAGTGCCTGGGCTGCTCCAGCCCTGCAGAGCACAGCCAATGCTCTCTGCACCTTCTCAGCATGGTTTACTTTTTCCTGCTGCTCTCTTCTCCCCAGAATATCAGATGTTTTTAAAGGTTCTCCTGAGGATTAACAGGAAAAACCACGTTTGAAGGATGGTTGAAGGGGAAGGAAAGCTGTGAAGAAAGAGAGTTCAAAGAAACGAAACAAGGAGGACTCTGTGTGTAAATGCATAATTTTTTTTTCCTTCAGCAGATGAAAGGGGACATTTCAAACAGCATGTCCAGGGTAACTTGGATTAACTTTCTCTCCTAAAATTCTGACTTCCTGCCACCATAAACTGTGTGTCCTAACACCATGTTTACTGCACTTTATTGATATAGAGAAAACCAAAAATCATTATGAAATTTTTTCCTCCAGCCATTGCAAGCTTTGGCAAAAAAACCCAAAAATCAAACCCACAAACAAAAATCCCAGCCAAAGCACTACTGCAATATAGAGAGACTATTTGGACATTGAAGCCTGGTTCCTGTTCTATCACTTTATGCTAAAATTTGCCAATAGGGAGATTTTTCTTCTAATTCTTTATTCAGCAGTCAATTTTGAGTTTAAAACTAGATCATATTACACATACTTCTTTATGCCAATTCAGGTGTTTTTATTACTTTCATTTTCATTTTTTCATTTTGTTTTCTCAGTCTAATCCAGAAATAAACTGTTAAGCCCTCAGGCACAGCAATGTCGTGTATCAGATTCACAGTTCTCTTTTTTTTTAGTATCAAGTTTAGGAGACTTATGAAATTGGCAAGCATGATTCTTTCTTTATTTTCCAAAGAGCATGGAAACAAACCTTCTGTGCTCTTACTGCAGTGTTGTTGTGATTAAATCAAGCCACAAGGAAAGCAGAAATATCCTCTTCAGCTTTAGTCTTAGGTGAGGAGTTTCTCTATGGGCAGAAGTCCATTTGTAGGGAAAAAAAAATAAATAGCATCGTTTACTACTCTTGTTCAAATTCAGCTTTCATTAAGAGTTACAGCCTTCAGACAGAGCCAGCCTGGATCTTGATGCACAGTGCTTTTGCATATTAATAGTAATTTCCTTTTTGTGCATTATAGATGTGCAGCTGTGCCAGTTGTGACTGTCAGAACTGTTCGGTGGGATGGCTTGGCTGCCAGGATTCATTGCACAGACAGAAAATTTGGGTTGAGGTACTTTACGAGATGAGAAGCCACTCTTAAAGAGTTTCTGCTTCTCTCTGAAGGGTTTGGTGTCACAGGAAATGAATTGTGTGCTGTAGATGTGGGAAATCACTGGAGCCAACATGATCTCCTGACCTGTGAATTGGCAGAATTCAGGCAAAAATTTTATTCAGGCAAAACATCTGAATTGGTATAAAGAGCTACGTATAATATGATCTAGTTTTAAACTCAAATGGACTGCTGAATAAAGAAGAAAAATCTCCCTATTGGCAAATTTTAGCATGAAGTGATAGAACAGGAACCAGGCTTCAATGTCCAAATGGTTTCTCTATATTGCAGTAGTGCTTTGGCTGGGATTTTTGTTTGTGGGTTTGTTCTGTTGAGGTTTTTTGTGGGGGGGGAGTTGTTTGGTTTTTTTTGGGTTTTTTTGTTGTTTGGGGTTTTTTGTTTTGGTTTTTTTTTGGGGGGGGGAGGTTGGGTATTTTTGTTTGTTTGGGGTTTTTTTGTTTTGGTTTTTTTTTTGCCAAGCCTGACTCTTCTCCTGTGGTCAGCACAGGACACAGCACAGTCCAGGCTTGGGAAGGAAGGAATTTTCCTCTCTGAGAAAGGCTGAGAGCTGCCAGCTGGAGGAGCTCAGTGCAGCCCCAGTGTCACCTCTCCTTGTGCCCAGGGTGACTCTCCTTCCCAGGGCAGCCAGTTTAAAACCACAGTTTTAATCCATTTTAATTAGGGGAGGGAATCAACAGCCTCCTTCATGAGGATCTGTGTGTTGTGGTTAGCTAAATATAAACCTGGGGAAGCCCAAAGATCTTCACTGGCATCATGGCTTTTCTCCCAGTCCATGAATTTCCAAGAGTCTGGATTTCCATGGTGGGTGTGCTCTTATCAGCAGCAATATTGAATTCAAATTCTTTTTGAAGAGAGACCTTTAATAGCTTTTGAAGAGTCTCCTTGGTTTCTGCTTTATCTTCCAAGCTGCAGAAAACCCCTTTTGAAAACCCTGCTGCAGATACTGTCTAACCTTAGAGCTGAATCCTCACCTTCAGACAATTAATGCTTCATTTCAACTAGACAAACGCTGCCTTTATCTCCATTAATTAAGCTTATTGCAGATTTGATGGCGTTTGAATGGGGAAATGTTGGCTTGTGGCAATTCTGATTTTTACATAAATTACCAAGAAGGAATTTTTCAGGCGGTTTATCTTGCAATAAAATTGTGTCACTGCAAATATTACTGAGCGTGAAGGCTGTGCATTTGTACTTACACAGTTCTTCTGCCTACTGCAGTTTAAAGTGCAATAGCATTGAGCAAGTAATTCCAATCTATTTCTTGTAAAAGATTCTGGTGCTGAGGCACATTGAATAGTAATCCCTACTGGAATACTTACTCCAATCCACATGCAAAGTATTAATTTAATAGGAACTGGGATAACTCCCAGTGCCTTAGGACTTCTGTTTGTTTAATTTGTTGGTAGATAGATCTTTGCCTGGTATTTTGATTATAGCCACTTATTTGCTGTGTGACTTTGGCCTTTTGTCCCAGACATTTTGGAAAAAGTGACTTTTGAAGATTCTGAGTTTTCCCTGATTTCCCTTAGCATGAAGCCTTGTGACAAGGACAGCACAGGAGCTCTCATTGGGTGTTTTTTGGGTTTTAGTGTGAGCCAACACTGTCAAAGCTTCAGAAGAAGTGAGATTATTGTAAATTATTGCAAGACCCTTGGCTTCCAACCTTTCCAGCCCTTTACTTGGGAAGCTCAGGACAGTGTGGAGTTAAAAAAATAAAGAGGTTGTGACTGACAGTTGAAAAACAGGGAAGGTGCACTGGGTTGAAATCTAAAGCTGAGTAATTTGGCAGATGTTCAGGAAACCAGCAGAACTGAGAATAATTCAGTTTGTATTTAAAACCAGCTCTTCAGTAGAAACTGTTCTGATTTTTGTTGTCGTTCCTAATGATCATGTTCAAAATGAATGCTTTAGGTTTTTAATTTTTGGTGATTTTAAATATGTGGCTGCCAGTGCCTCGGACAAAAGCTTTGTTTGTGCCATAATTAACCTCTCAGCTTTTCTGTG
The DNA here is from genome assembly GCF_008360975.1 of Lichenostomus cassidix. Taxonomy (NCBI): domain Eukaryota; kingdom Metazoa; phylum Chordata; class Aves; order Passeriformes; family Meliphagidae; genus Lichenostomus; species Lichenostomus cassidix. The sequence continues at coordinate 2,878,641 of NC_139493.1, forward strand.
TAATAACAAATGTGCTAATAGTAGCCTTTAGCTTTTCCAATCCAGGATGTGCATATCAGCAGTGAGATTTCAGGGATCAGTGTTCATCAGGGATTAGAACAGAATTTACACACAGTTTTTTCAGTTAAAAAAAAAAATAACACAACACTGTGAAGTAGAAAGCTTAACCTCGACCATATTTACTCTACGTGTTTGAAAACCTAAGCGAATAAAAGCTCATTTATATTCTTGTCTGATTAGCACAATCAGAACTTATTGATGCTAAAACGAGCTGAATTTCCATAACTATAAACAGAATATTAAAATACAGTTGACTAGCAGAGCATGATGTTTTCTCCCTCCTTGGGTGGAACATGGAGTTATGACTTTCTGGGTGACTTTTTGGGAGTCTTTTAAGAAAGTCAGAGGCATTTCAAAGCCAGGCTTTTGGGCAGGAAAGCAGAATTCTTTCTAGGCAAGTGTTTGCTGCCTGGGAATGGAAGGCAGAAGGTGAAATGTGGTAAGTGTGTTTGTGCCTGGCTGTCCTTGATTTCTGCATAGTTGGGGGTCAGATGTGCAGGAGCTGAGTGGAGAATCATTTGGCTGTAAAATCACTTTATTTGAAGCAGCCACTAAGAGTGTTTATAGTATTGTACTCAGTAGATGGGACCAGAAAGCCTTAGTGCAGAAGGGAGGTGTGGAGTGACTTTGTGCAGTGAGATAAATGAGGGAATTCCATGTGATATAAATGAGGGAATTCCATACTGGAGCCAGCTGGGTGTTTCCCTGTGGTGTCAAATGAGAATGGCAGAGTGGGTTGGGTTGGGAGAGACCTTGCAGATCATCCAGTTCCACTCCCTGGAGCACAGGAACATGGAATAGCCTAATGTAAAGAGTTTTGGGGAGACCTGGGTTTGACTGTGGTGGCTGGGAGCTTCTGCAGGTGACTGAAATTTCCATTCAGATTGCCAGGAAAAGCCCTGATGACACTTGGGAAGTTTCTGTGTGCTCCCAAGGGTGAAAAGAGTCCCCAAGCTGAGACTTGCCACATTACCCTAAATACACATCAGGGTTTATTCCCATCCCATAAGTGCCATTTTATTAAAAAAATAACGTGAGGAATTAGCATCACTTTAGTTGAGTAGAAACAACAGATCAGGATGTCAGGATTCTGTTCCAAATAAGCAGAAATTTTTGCAACTCCAGAGCTGCCACTCCACCCTCCCAGACTGAGCTGCACCTGCTTTGCAAAATAATTTGGTGCCACTGGAGGTGCCCTGAGTGCAGCAAGAAGCAAAGGAAAACACAACATTGCCTTGCCTTTGGCAGTTGTTGTGCAACGAGAACTTCAACATGGCTTAAACCTGAATTAAAAATAGCTTCATTTGCATAGTCAAGGGTAATTAGTGTATATTTTATCCTGATTCCTCGTGCAGCTATTTATAACTGAAAGCAATGCAGAGAATCTCAGAGAGTTGGATTCTGTTAAGGATTCTCCTGTAGCTCAGAGGTGGACATGGAGATATCACTCTCAATAAACACCTGAATGGCAAATTTGGATATTGGAGATAATGGGGAATAGATAAGGTGCAAATAAGAATTCCTCTTCCCAAGCTGTGCTGCATGTCCAGGAAATGTTTTTAGCTCATCCATTCCAGATTATTTCCAGGCTTTATGTTGCCAGAGATCATCTAATGGTAGAGACTTTGTGAATTAGGTATTTTAAGGTGTCATCCCATTGCTCATTTTTGAGATTTGCCATGTAGGGAGATGATATTGCCTTTTATTTAATGAGTCAGGGCAGCTCTGCGGGTGTGCAATGGACAGAAAGACATCTTCCCTACTCTTCAAAAAGAGAAGAAATATCCTGTATCAACAACTTGAAAATAGTTGAGATTCATTCCTTCCCACGATGTTTTGTGCTGGCTGGGAAGTGATTCCAGCAAGCACTGATAAGAGACAGTGGGTTTTGAGATAAACTCCTGACAGTAATGGTGCCTTGAATTTTTGGGGAGAGGAGGTGTGTGACAGTTCCTTCAGAAATTACAAGAATTGCCCTTGATTGCTGCTGTAGAAAAACCCTAAATCTGAATTTGCTTACTAGCCTTTGTAAAGCTTTATTGTAGAGCACAGACTGTAGTTACAAGTAAGACAATTCCATGCCTGAATCTGTTTTTTTATACATAATTCACCTATAAAATGTAAAGATTCATCTCAAATTTCACATTTACATCCATGGCATTGCTGCAGAGGGGACATAGTTCAGCTTTTGCAGGAGTTTGCCAAGTGAGTGACAGCAGCGAGCAACATATTGGAAAATATTACTTCTAATTCATTTTTTAAAGTTTTTTGAATCTTAACATGAAATACTGTATTCTGCAAAAGAGATTCTGAGGAGAAAATGAAATTACATGAAAGCGTAGAGGAAATGAGGGAGAAAAAAGCAGTTGTTTCAGATCATAACCTCATTGGTTGGGGTGACAGTTTCAATTCCATTTGAGTTCTCTCCAGTTCTCATCCTTTTTATGTTGGATTAAGTAACAGTTTTTGTCTTCTTATTCCCATAGCAACCTTATCTCTCTTTATTTTTTTGATGTAAATCTGCTTGTCTCTGACTATCTTTCAAAGCTGGTGAGGGAGAGGAGTGTGGCAAGGAGAGAGCAGAGACTTTCTGGCATGGAAAATAAGGGAAAGAATATTTTGGAGCAAAACAGAGCTAAAAAGAATATTTTTTTTTCCTCCCAAAGCTATTTAGGACATCATTTTCCTCTAGCTTTTTGAAACTTCAGTGCTGTTTTAGGATGTTGTGTGAGCTTAACTCCTTTAAAAAGTTTAGCTTTGCTTTGTCTCTCCACATCTTTTCCTCATCTTAAATATCTCCTATTAAATTTCATATGTCATAATTTCTCATATTAAATATTTGACTTGATTGGGCTTTGATTGATGTAAGATGTGCTTATATCTTATAAAAGTGTTTGAAGTGCACTGGAGTCAATGGACACCAATATGATTTTAGGTTTTTAGACTTTATGACTAAATTCTGAAGTCTTTTTAACAGGAGCCCTTTGAAGTGTTGGCTTCATTTCCATAGGTGTGAAAGTATATATAAATAATTAACAAATATGGCATTTCCTGCACAGCTCCCATCGCCTGGTAAAGCTCTAAAAGGAAAATTTTTTAATTTCTTTTGTGTGAGTTTGGTTTCAAGGTTTTTTTAAGAAGGATGGTGACATTCATTAGGATTTTTCCATTGCAGGATAGTGCTTAAAACTCCAGAATATGGATTATTTGGGAAAGCAGAGCTTTTATTCACTGAAAAAAATCAAAGCAAATCCTTGCTGAGGAAAGTATTTCAGCCTGGATTTGTTTGTCAGAATTACCCTAATGGGGTCTTGTTAGCCCATTTAACATGCTACAGATAATATGAAGATAATACTTAAAAATGTTTACATTACATTAATACCCCATTAAGGCCCTGATCTAAAGCCCATTGAAGTTAATAGGAATGTTCAGTAGGAATTGGATGCTTTGATCTTTCAGCTGTAGTTCTTGCAAGTTAAAAAAATCAAAAATTAAAATCATTTCAGTCAACAGAAACACATCTGTGCTGTGTCATGACCCTCCCATCATGGCTCACTAAACTAGTGGGTTTGGAGCATCCTCAAACTGAAATAAAGATTCAGAATATCACTTTGGAACGTGTTTTACAGCACCAGGGTTTGATGTAGAAGAAAGACTGTTGCTAAGAGGTGTTTAATGAGGACTTGAAATCAGGAAAGCTTGGCTGGGTAGCTGAGAGTGTTTGACTTTGTCATTTGGTAGATGTAGAGTTTGGTTTTATTTTTTCTTCTTTTTTGAGATGTAGAGTGCCCTTGGCATGGTTTTAGACAACATTATGTTATTTGAAGAACAACACCTTCAATAATTTTGTTTTGAGATGCCTTGGAAGATGTGGATTTAGGGATGTGGTTCAGTGGGATTTGGCAGTGCTGGGGAATGGTTGGACTCAATCTTGGAGATCTTTTCCAACCTAAATGCTCCTCTCTTTCTATAACAAGCACAAGTGTCTTGTGATGCACAGAATTACTCTGACATTCAGTGAATTTATAAATAAATATACAGGAAAGTTTGACTGAAGTAACCCATGGCTGCAGCCCAATAAATGTGGAGAGATTGCAAATAACGATTTAAATGTCTTCACTGGGTATCATCTTACTTTAAATACTCTTTTTCAGAGCTCCAGTTTGCTGCCAACCTTCGTATTTTGCTTTGTGATGTTTACTGCAAGGCAAAGTGGGTGTCTTAAAACTGAAGCAAAGGAACTTAGAGAGCTGCTCCTATTACACTGCGTTGCTCTGTCATGATTTTTGTATTGATTATGTATTTATGTCTTGTTTCTCATCCAGTGTGGCACTGAGTAGTCACAGAGAGCACAGGCTGGGAGTTGTGGGGAGTCTCATCTAATAACCAAGGAAATTCTCTGTATTTGTGAGAAGAGATGCAGCACCTGATTTTATTTTCCTGTTATTGCCTCTCTCAGCCCCGTGCAGCGAGACAGCTTCTCTTTTTCTTTTTATGAAACTGTATTTTTCCAGCCCATGCCTTTTTATTAAATCGCAGTTAACGATATACTTTTGAGGATTACATCACCCTGCAAGGAGCAATTTGGCTTAGGCTGGGATCAGTGTGCACAAGGAGCATCTGTCACCTAATAGATACCAGCAAAAAGATTGGAGGTGCCCCTGTGTTTTGGGTCTTTTCTCCTTCTGTACATGTCTCAATCTATTAATCTCTCCTCAGCAACACTGGGATTGTATTTGTTTTTACAAATGCACTAGCAGAACTCAGGTATTTCTCAGGAGCTGATTTTTTTTCCCCACTCCTGATGCTGAATTTATTAATCTGCGCTGCTGCTCAGGTGTAATCCCTTGTTCAGCCCCATTTATTCATCCACTGAAGGATGTGCACATTGGTCCATCATGCTGTATTAAAGGTTTGCCTCCTCCTGCCACAGCTGTCATCTCTTTGACCTCTCAGTAAACTAACAGCCTTCCACAGAATTTTGCTTTCATTCGAGTGTAATGCCATTACTGGGGAGGCAGACAGAATGCAATTCTCTGCAGATCTTGTCTCGTTCCCTTCTCTTCCAGGGAGGTTAATGTGCTCAAATGATCCCTGGATTTTCCTTTTTGCTCTCTTGCTGCAAGAAGAGCAAAAAAATAGAGTGCTCCTGGATAATTAGGTTAGATTTTGGGGGATGAGCAGACTGGGAAGATGAACTCACCAGTTGGGTAGAACTCTCTTCACCACTTGTTTTTCAAATGCCTTCATTTGTTTCCTTAGCACTTCTTATTTCTCCAGCTTTTTGACAAAAATGTTATACAGATGTTTTTATTTAATGGAAATAACCAAGTCAAAACCTCTTCACCCAAAACAAGCCAAGCCAGGTTTAAATATTAATGAGGTGTGGGAATCACTGAAGTCTGAAGTTGAACCAGCTTTGTCCACAGCCATTTGTCCTTTACAAGTGACACCATTTCAGAAAAAGCCCAGCCAGCCCCTCAGCCTGCCTGCAGTGTCACTGCTTTGCTGGCAGTGTGCTCCTTGTGCTCCTGATTTTGGGAGGGACAGGATGGTCTGAAATGAGCCTGGGGACATCGATTCCAGCCTGAGTCACATCCTCAGTGCAGCTTCCCTTTATGAACTTCCACTGTCATTGTCACATCTAATGACTTGGAATTACATTGATTGCCCCTACTGTACGTCCTGCTATTTTACCCACTAATTAAGTTAAAAAATCCAATGAGTCAGTGATTTATTGGGTGGAGAGGCTGGTTCTGCACTGCCACGGTTTCTCATCTGCTGGCTGAACTCGTGTGTGATTTGCCAGAGGCTTCCCTGGCTATCAAATGGGTGTGTGATGTGATGCTTTTGATTTTTAATAATCTGATGTTAACAGTAGTGTTTTGCATTTCCTTATCAGTTGTTAACACTCCTTTGCATTCGGCTGGTTTTGTACCTCTGATTTCTTACTACATCTCTCTTTCTGATTTTATTTCAGATTCTTTTCAGAAGAATTTTTCTTCTTTGTTGTTTAACAAAATGTAGCATTTTTCTCCTTAGTGTTTCCTAACTTCAGCTCTCAGTAACATATGCTACTCTTACTTTTTCATCTTTTCGTATAACTGTTTTTTGCTTCCATTTAGAAGTAACTTTGGCTTCTCTTTAAGCCAATTACACCTCACCCATCCCTTATTTTTCTTTCCCCTGTCTTTCCTGATGGGGATTCAGTGGAATTACTCTGACTTCTCCAGGAAATCGTTTTGCCTCATAATAAATCCTTCTTTAGTGGAAGAAAAAGAACTTTCCAAGAGATTGCAGGTCTGAGCTTTGTAGCTAAACTTGTGGTTCCTAACCATCCTTCCAGATTTTGGTATTTACTGATATCACAGCCAGGGTGGAGTTGATTTCTCCCATCCCAGAGTCCGTGGAGAGGCTGGGAAAGGCTGCTGTGTTCAGGCTGGGAGCAGGCAGGTGGGCACAGTGTGTCCTGGTGTGCCACACACCCTGAGTGCCATCGATCTGTCACTGCCCAAGGTCACCCAGCAGGTCGAGGTGCTCAGTTCTGATCACAAACCATCACTTTGGGTAATGAAGGTGATTTATTCCAAGTCATGCTTGTGAGGATCTCCTGTTCTTCCTCCAGACTCTGCAGTATCAGATCCCAGCTGGGTCTGAGCCACACCAAATGCAGTTTTGTCATCTATTTACCCCTTTGGTTAATTGGCTAACGATTACTGTTCTGCCTTCATAAAGCAAAACATGGGATTTGTTATCTGCTGGGGGATTATACTGATTGGGTTTTAAATGGCTCTCTGTTACATCTGGGTCAGAGCAATGATGAATATTGAAAGAGAGGTTTTGTAACCAGGCTGGAGCTCCAGCACGTGCCCTGAAAAGGCTGGTGGGGTTTTGGAGAGGCTGGGAGGGGCAGAAGTGGATGTGTGACAGAGCAAGTGGAGTTTGGGTTTGATTGCAGTTTGGGGAGGATTTGTCACCCTGGTGGGGCTGAGCAGGCGGGGCTGGTCAGTGGCAGGAGCAGGGCTTTGGTGAGATGGAAGGGTGCTGACAGTGCTTCAGACTGGAGACAGTGAGCTGTGCCAGAGCTGTTCATGTCTCTCCCTGCTGAGGGGTCAGAAGGAGCTGTTGGATTGTCCCTGCTGGTTTCAAGGTATCCCAGCACAGTTTTGTGGGTAACCCTGGTGGTGACTGATGCCTGATGGTTTTTTGCCTTTTCTTTTTGTACATTTTTATAGCCTTTCCCTTTCCTTGTGCCCTTCACAAAGGTTCCCTAGCCCTACATGTTTATAATCATTTTACTCTGATATTTAGCTTAGTTTGGCTGTTCTCTCTTAAAACATCCCTACTATCTCAAAACTAGAGGTTCCAGCCTTGGACAGAGCCTCCTCTCTGGAATATGTTTTTGTAAACTAGACTGTGGCCTCTTTTGGGGAGGGATAACTAGAATATGGGGACAATTGCTTCATTTGTTAAGTTTCTTATAGGGGGATTTTAGGTAGATATGCTGATTTGTGAGGTCCATAAATTGTGTGCTTGTTGTACACAGTGTGCTCTCGGTGTGTTTCCACCTTTGACAAGTTGAGCACCAAGGATCCTATTAAAACCAAGGTAATACCCTTTTTTCCCCCTAAACTGCTGTTTCTGATTATTTTTACCAGCTTTAAGGCATCATGACCCTTCCCCACTGTGCAGTGACTGACCTGGGCTTGTCATTCTGACCTGAGTGTGTCTGGCTGCAGCCTTTGGCGTGTCCTGCTCTGGGCAATGCCACCAGGATGGAGTGCTGTGACAAGTGATGGGCAGGCAGATGGGAGCATCCCCCCAGACCTGCTGATGGCATCTCCCAAATCTGCTCCCAAACCCCTTCACCCAACACCCCAGAGCCTGTGCTGGCTGCTGGGAGCCTGCTGAGGACAAGCACAGGTGTAAAAAAGCTGCTTACACACCTCCAGATCCCTAGAACAGCAGCCACAGGTCTGTCTGGGTGTTTTGGAACAACTGCAAGTCACCTCTGCTCCTCTGCTTGCCCCAAACATCCCAGCAGAGCCCAGAGCCAGCCAGAGCTGTGTGCTCAGAGCCTGCAGCTCACCCTTCACACCTTCCACTGAGCACTCAGCCTCTCCACAACTAATTAAACACACTCAGCAGCACTGCAGAGGTTCCCAGGTAAGACAGGAGAGTGGCTGCTTTAGGAGCAGGAAGCTCTGGTGTGAACCATCAGTGCTCAAATCTCACTGATGGGGCTTTTCCCTCTGCCAATAGTTGTGGAATTAGGCAACCCTAATTCTGGCATTTTCTACCTCCAAATAATTGAGTTTGCAGCCTCGGTGTGCTCTTTTAATTTTATTAGGGACTAGAGAGTTATATGTGTGTGCAATGCTGAATTAGGTTTTCTGCTTTTCATTAATTAATTACCAGCTCGTGCTTGTGCCCAGGTTGGATGTGTGACTTCACTGGGAAACTTCATCATTTAGCTTTCATCTTCAGCACTGAAGAAATGATTCTGCCTCGTGGACTGTAACCATGGCCTGTCTCCTAGAGATAAAGCTGTAATTTTCATTCTTGGGTTTTTCTGCAAACCTGGCAAATAATTATTGTTTTAAACATCTCCGCTGCCCACATCACAATAACATGAGGGTTCTTTCATTTTTTCTGCCTTATCTGCCACAGAAAATGCCCATTTTGCTTGTCAGCTGCAAATGACATCAGGGAAAGAAATGCCTTTCACTGCATTCCTGCTCGCTGAAGTCTGTAAGGAAATAACTCCAGACCATCTGCTTTAGCCACTTCTTGCTGCTGTGAAGGAAGTGAACAAAATCTCCTCTGGTTTGCTTTGATGTTCTCCTGAACATCCATTAAGCTACAACTCCAGCGTTGCTGTACAGTGCTGGGATAGAAATAGATCATTTCTCTTATCTCTGCTGTCCTTCTGAGCCTGTTAATGTAGAATAATCCCAGCGAGTAACCGGAGAGGTTTACAGTCAGAAATGTTTGCAGCAATTTGGCAGAATGTGTTTTATGCTGTGGTGACATCCCTGGGCTCACTCACATCCTGCTGGGGTTGGAGAGGAGCACATTACATCCCTGATGCAGAAATGGGAGGTTTGAGCTTCTCAGGAGCAATTAATGTCAGTGCCAAGTGCTGTGCTCAGGATGCTGAGGCTGAGGTACTTTATTTGTCAAAAGGGAGAATTCACCCACCTCTTCCTTCCAATTGTGATGTGAGTAGTTAATACATGAAATTACTCTTCTTCCTCTGCATGAACCAGGAAAATGTGCTCTGAAAATGTATCACTTTTGTTTCTGCCTCTGTCTTTCTCATCTCTGCTTCAATAATAGAATTAGAAGTTTCAATTTCTTCTAAAGTCCTCTGCAAATATTATTTTTGTTACAGCATTAATCTATCCTTGCACCTTATCCTCTGTACAGCTTACTTCAAGTGGGTTATTGAATTCAGTTCTGTAGAAATAGTCACCTTCTCCAGGTTCCTGTGAATTTCTTTTATTAGAGTTGAGGTATAACATACCTGAGGTTGAGAAACATTAAGCAGGAGAATTATTAAAATAAATACTAAAACCAAAAGTCTGTTAGTGTTTAATGTGCCCAGTTAGAAACACTGAACAGCAGGTGGAACTGGAAATAAAACCCACATCCCAGGAATCCTTTCTGGTGACGAAATATTAGTAATATTTATAGCAGAATCTGTCCATTTCTCTGTGGCATCTTTGGAAACATAAAGGAGTGAAGTCAGTGGCAGGAAAAAAAAAATCCAATTGTCATCAGCATGTTCCCAGTGCTTTAAAACAGAGCTGTTGTAGGATGGTTTTCATTGATTTATTTATTGAGGAAAGGCTTTTTGGGAATGCTGCTGCATATTTAATAAATAAACAAACCTTCAGATAATGAGAGCTGGGTCTGGCAGAGCTTTAGCCATCTGTTTAACTATTAAAATGTGAATATCCTGGTGGTGTTCAGCACTAAACCTGCTTTGTGGTTTCGAGGGCTGGTGCTTGGTAAGGCTGTCAGGATATTCTTAGGGTTTGTTTTGGGAAAGTGTTGGGGGAAGAAATAATCTGTGTTGCATCTGAGAAGTTGACTGTGGGATAATTTCCTTGAGCAAACATCCTTCCCTCCTGAGATATTTCTCCAATTGCTTGAATTGCTTTGTTCAGTGCTGTGTTTGCCTGGAGTTGAGTGGTAATTCCCAGATAATACGAATTTATGAAAGGCATATTTTTGGAAATACCTATTGGTGGAGAACATTTTTCTTTCAAAACATGCATTTCCCTAGTAATGCTGTTAGGGTTTAGTTTGGTTTTTTTTCCCAGTCCTTTCAGTGCATTTTTGCCAGTGCAAAGCATGTTTTAGAAGAAAATACTCCTTGCTTATCAGATGTTGGCTCAACTTTTATACTATTAATATACTTCTACTGTTTTATTTTTTTTTTCCTTGCTGTCTCTGGTCTCTTCCCTGAAATCATCCTTCATCCCTCTCTGTCCATCTTTCCCCTCCTTATTGCAAACTCTTCTCCCTCTTCCCATGCTGGCATCTCCTGTTCACCACACTCTGATGCATCTGTGCCACTTTATTTTTAGCTTTTCCTACTTGTGTTTCTAGAACACAGACTTTTGAATTATTCTCCTTTAATTGCTATAAGAGCATTTAATTCTCTCTCGTTTGATTTTATGCTGTACCTCAAGTTGATTTACAGGGAGGGGAAGAGTTTCAAAGATTTGTAAGGTTGTTTTTTTTTTTTTTTGGTGCTGTTCTCTGCAGCCTGTTCATCCCAGCAGGATTCATCAGTGAGAAATTCAGAATTTCCTGGGATGGAAACAACCTGCAGGCTCTGCTCACTCCCTACTCCTTCTGCACTGAGGTTTGCTGCAGTGGGTTGGGGTTAACAGGTCGTGTATCCCAAATATCCTGGTGAAAATTAGTTATACAAATAATAAATTAATTATTCAGTTCTGGGTGTCTGTCTAAAGAAATGCAAAATTCCTGATCACAGCAAAGCCTTGGAATAGCCAAATTTGGGGTATGGGGTGATGGGGAAGAAAGTTTGCTCAAGCAGGCAGGTGAGGTAGGGAGGTGTTGAAGTGTCTTGGGTTTTTTGGTTTTGTTTTGTTTGTTTGGGGGGTTTTGGGGGTTTTTTGTTGGTTTTTTGGGGGGGGAGGGTTTGGGCTTTTCTTGTTTGCTTGCTTTTTAAAGAAGCAAATGAGTGTTCCTCTGTTTTCTGCAGAAGTTCTCATTACCAGCACAGCTATTACAACGTGCCGAGGCTGTTATTTGCCCTTAAGAGCCGAGAGTGTGGAATTTCCTTTCTGGTTAATAATGTGACTTTTAGCAGGGCGAGTGGGCTGTGAATTAGTGCTTCATTAGGGGCTGGCATCAAACAGAGTCCCCACTCCAGAATTACCTACTCAAGAAAACAGCTTAGATTTGGTTGTCTGACTCATTTAGGCACTTGAACATCCTACCCATGCAGAATTATACCTAAAGTGTGTTTAACAAGTTCTGCTCCCTTGAATAACAATGAGCCTGATGGAGCAATACAATAAATATTTTTCTGGCTATTAAGGGACAATTATGTTTGTAGAGTTCGGATACTTGTTCTGCAGTTTTCAAAACATGGTAGAATTACAAATAAACATGTGTTGACACTAAAGAGCAATTGATATCGGTGTAATAAGATGCTTGGGAGTTGCTGGACTTGGAAACCTGAATTAAAAAAAAAAAGAAACAGGGAGGAAACTGAATCCTGCTGCTCTCACAGTGAATGTGTTTTGTGCATTGTGTTAAAAAAAAAAAAATAGAAGTTGGTGTAATTCCTGGCAGTGTCTGTGAATCTGATGAAGTTCCTGTATACAGAAATGTGTCTGGGGCTGAAATATCACATGGGTTTCTTGACAATATACGACATAACTCAGCGTCACCACCAGCCAGCAGTTGTGAGTCTGGAGCAGCTTTGTCATCAGAAATTCTCTGCATTTTTCATGGCGTGATGTTGTGTGTCTTTTCCAAGCATGGCTGTAGGATTTGATGTGATTTTGCCCCATCCATTCCCTTCCCATTACAGGAGAACACAGAAACCAGAGCTGTTTGGGTGGCTCTGCAGATAAATTCATTTTTATACTTTTATAAAAATGTCACAGTTTTCAGTCTGTTTTACCTCCCCCAGGTGCTTCAGGTCATGTTTTTCCCCTCGAGAATCCCCAAATCCGTGTATTTTAATGGTCCTGGGTTTCACAAGAGTGTTCAAATGCTGCTGTTCTGATGCATAAAGCAGCTGGTCAGGTTTGATACTCAAACTTCTGTCCCTCTGAATTTTGGAATCTTTCTCAGCAACTTCAAGTCTTAGTGCTTGAGACTGAAAACTTGGTTTATTGGGCAGAAGGAGAGAACCCAGTGGAATATTCAGTTTTCATATCCCTGTTTGTATGGGCAGGAACTCGTTTTGTTGTGCTCACTTTGGGCAGAATCAAAGACTTTTCCACAGAGCTGAATTGCCCCTTTTTTGGCTCCATTTTACTGCAATGGAATGTGTATTTCAGTTGATACAACTTTATGGACTTGGTACTATAGCAATGAGGCAAATATATGTATTAGCAGGGGAAAGGAGAAGAAAATGCTGTTTCAGGAGTCAGAAAGCCTCAGTTGCTAATTTTAAACTTTCTTCTATATGGCAAACTATAAACAGGCAATAAAAGCACTTAATTGGCAAATTACAGAGTTTTAGATTGGTTTTTAAGTTGGAGGGGTTTCTTTTCCTTGTAGTCAGTATTTTTTGTGACATCTTTAACAAAATATTTTCAGTGTCAGGATTAGAGTCTTTGCCTGGTGGGGTTAAGTAATTAAGTTGTTAATTTTGTCCATGAATAGTTGCATTTTAGATGAAATGGGATTGTGAGTGAGGTGGAATAAATGCAAGAAATAAAAAGATGAAGTCAGGAGACACTAATGAAAGCAGTCTGGTGACCAGTTTGAGTTTTAAAAACCTGATGATGAATAAAGCCAATCTTCAGTTCAGCAGATAAAATGCAGAAATACTTGGTGTGCTTCTGCCCTTCTCTTTCAGAGTGAACAATGGGATATTGTCATCCCATGGGTGCTGAAAGGGAGTCCTGCTCTGACTCATCTCTCCTCAGAACCATCCTGAGCTCTGCTCTTTGGTTCCAGTTATATTTTATCTATTGAGACGTTCCAGCAGGATAAGAGCCTCAGATTTCAGGGCTGCAGTTCAATCTGTGAAAATAAACAAGCTTTGCTGTTATTAGTGCACCTTTTAGGGGATTTTACTTACCCTGTCAGTTTGCTGAGGATTTCCCATCCCTTCCCCATGAGTTCATGCAATAACAAGTTTTTTTAAGAAGCTACAGCTCTGCTCCCTGGTGTTACTGTGCTTGGGATGGTGGCTTTATTAAAAAAAAGGAAAAAAAAAAAAGCAAAGAAGCCCAAGGATAAACAATCACTCTTGATATAATTCCAACCATTGGAAGCTTTGACCTGCAGTCCTGTGAATATGCTGCAGGAGCAGCTGAAAATCAGAGCAGCATCTTGTTTATGAGCAGCCAGTGCTCTCCAAGGTCAGGGATTTGGACTTCATTGTGTAATGCTAATAAAGAGCCCTGCTCCTGGTTTGCATGTTGATTTTGCATTGTGTTCAGAGCAGTGCCAGACAACGTGTAAAGAGAATACAGAAGTATATGGAGGAATGAAGTGATGATGGTTTTTGCAGCTGTGTGATGAGTCTGGTGCTTGAGCTGCTCTGGCAGGTGGGATGGGGAGCTTGCTGCTAATTGGTGAAAAATGATTATTTATTGTAGGGTGGCTCATACTCTCCATTTTTGGATGGATTTGCGTCGCTCCTTGTTTCCCCAAAAACTGTTCCCTGGTGATAACAACCTTCACCTGCAATCAGTGAGGAACAATTTCTGCTGTAACACTGCAAGAGATCAACCTGCAGGGTCCCTGTGGGATAATGGGGTTGTGCCTTGCAAACCCTTCAGCATCCCCCAGAGCTCTTCCCAAGGTGCTGCCAGCCCATCCCAATCCTGTCCATACCCATTGTTGGGCAATAAATGAGCACCTGGGCTGAAAAAGCACTGCAAACCCATTTGGGTTAGGGAAATTGTGTTTGTTAACATTTATGACTTGTGATGGTTGTGATGTAAAAGGGGAAAATGTGGTATAAGTTAATTTAATGTGTAAAATATAAATTTTATCTCTGAGTGAAACCAGTTTGGCTGTGGTTGTGTTTGTGACTCCTACATCATGTCCAGCAAAAGCATCTGAATTTATTCTGAGGATACCTGTGTGGAAATTCACTTGGAAAGCTGAAAACAGCCCTTGGAAGGAACATTGCTGTGAACTTCATGTGCACTAATAAAGGATTGTTCAACACTCTCCTACTGCAGCATTTTTCTAGAGGAAGTATTGAAATTCTAATCGCTCTTATTCAGTGTTCTCACTGTAACAGCTGTTGCTTTGCAATAATAAAAAATACTGTATTTTGGGGAAATAGCTACTGTTGGTCAACTCAGTACTCCTGTTATGCTTGGTTATGAAGACAGCCTTGTTTAAAGATTGTGTTAGTATCCTATACAAGGTTATAAACAAATATGGGTTTTTTTTTAAATTGTCTTTTGTTTTGTTATGGAAAAATACATGGTGTATTCATGGAGCAGCCTCTGTTAGTGTAGGACTTTGATCTTGGTTTGTATGATGTGTTATATTTAGCTTATTTCAAAGCTTTAATGAGGCTGTACTTTCTTGTGTCTTGACTCACCAGTTCCAGGGAAAGCCAATATAAATTTATGATAAAATATTTGTATTCATGGATATTCTGTAGCATTTGTTTCCCCCCCAGGAAGTGTTTGGACAGTGCTGTGTGTGATTTTTGGGGTGTCCAGAGCAGGGCTGGGAGATGGACTCAATAATCCTTGTGGATCCCTTCCAGCTCAGGGTATCCTGTGATCTTACACACCTTAAAATAACCCCAAACCCCGAGTCTGAGCAGAGCACTGGGTCAGCACACTGAGGGGCAAAGCTCTGGCTTAGTGATATTCATGGGATTCTCCTGCAGGAATATGGGCCAGGAGGTTCTTCTCTCTTTGGAAAGATCCATATCTGTTTCCTGAATAGCTGTTATTAATGTTATTAATGTTATTTTACAATGGGTGTGGAAGCTCAGTAGGATTGTGATGCTGTTTTCATCAGAGCCTTCATTTCCAAAGAAACAGCAGCTTAAGGACCTGTTTTTAAGTCATATTCATTGTCTCCCTTTTCATTACCAAAATCAGGCAGGAGAACAAAATGAGCCACAGGCTCTGTTCAGTTTTATCTCTGCAGAATAATTCCCTCCAGCCCTAATTCTGTCCTGTTCCCTCGTGCTGAGCTGCCTTTCCTCCTGCATTTGCTGGATTTGATTGAGGTTGGGGTTTGAGAACCTGAGCCCCTGTGTGCCATGCTCCCTGTCTGTTCCCTGATGTGCAGCTCTCCTCTGTTTCTCCTGCAGATGTGGAGAACTCCAGGATGAAGATGAGGAGCGCAGTGTCCGTCCGGGAGGGCCAGGGAGTGGTGCTGCTCTGTGGACCTCCTCCCTGGGCAGGAGGTAAGGAACCCTCTTGATTGGCATGTGCAAGACCCCTGGAAATGCCAGAGAACAGAACAAGAACCAAATCTGAGCTCAGAGGAACCAGATCTGGGCTCTGAAGCACTAAATCTGGGCTCAGAATATCCAAATTTGGGCTCAGAGGAACCAAATCTGAGCTCTGAAGCACCAGATCTGGGTTCTGTGGAACCAAATCTGGGTCCAGAAGAACCAAATCTGGGTCCAGAAGAACCAAATCTGGTTCAGAAACACCAAATCTGGTTCAGAAACACCAAAAATCAGGTTCTGAAATAAATGCCAAGGGAAAGAAACCAAAAGCAAAGGAGGGGGAGGGAAGTTTTTAAGAGGATTTACTTATATCTCGAAATGCCTTTCTAGTTCCTAGTAATTTCTGTGCACTTAACGTGTCTGATTTTTATGGCGTTTGCTGCAATTAATGTTGTATCTTCTGGAGTTAAATTCTGCCCAATTTCACAATTGCTGAGCCTGGATGGAGCCAGTTTTCCCTGTGAGCAGACAATTGCAGAGAGGAGATCGTTGTCTTTAACAGTGCTTGTGTCTGCCTGTTCTCTTGCAATCAGGGCATTCTGGGCTGTGATGGAATAATTCTGGTGTAATTCAAATCCCTGCTGTACTGTGGGGCTGAGAAAAGTGGATCTATGGATCCTTGGTGGGCCAAAAGTTGCTAGAACATTTTATCTCTCACTCTGCATCTTTCAGTCTTTGACTAATTGCTCTTGAGCCTCAAGTAATATTTGAAAGGAACTGGTTTTATTGTTTTTAATTGATATGGAGTGGCATTATTGAAGGGCTGTGATGTTAAACATCAGATTTGATGGCAACGACAAGGTAGTAGAAGCTAGACATTATATTCAATAATATAGGTATTGTGGCCTCATAAATTTGGCAGAGTCCAAGCAGACACAGCCATAAAGTGGCAATTTTACAACTGTCTGAGCTTGCAGAATTTTTTTCCCCTCTAAACTGATACATCCTCTTAAATCATCTTTATAGCCTTCCAACAGCTTTGTCTTTTCAGCAGCTGAGGAAATGGGTCGTTCTCCCAGCTATCTGTAAGAATTAGAATGATTAAATTTCACTCCTAGATGGAGTCCCAAGTGTGAATCCCCCCAGCTGTTGCCCAGCTGTGCTGTGTGTGGATTTACACCCAGAGGTGATGGCCAAGCTGAGGCAGCTCTGGCAAGGTGTGAGCTGTGCAACAGGAGGTGACACCAAACACGCTGCTGGTGCTGAGAGCTGTGCTTGGGAGAGGTGAGAATTCCCTCTGCAGGCAGCAGATGGGAGATGATTAACCTCCCCACACTAATTGTGGTGTTCATGCAGGAAACAGAGCTGGGTTACCAAACGGGAGGGAAAACTGGTACCAGAATTATTTCAAATTGTTGGGTTTGTTGAGAGCTGGAGGTTTAACTGTTCAAGTTTTCAGGAGACACAGATCCAGGTGGGAAAACTCCTCCTGCTCCTTGGTTGGGTGCAGTAAAGCTGCAGCAGGTGACATCAAACAGGCAGTGCCCCTGATCCAGCAGGGATAAAACATTAAACACCCAGCCAGGGAGCAAAGCAGTTTGGTAGGAGAGCAGGGCTGGTTTAGGAGCAGCTGACCTGGCCTGAGGGATGTTCAGCCCTTTCCAGATCACTGATCTGACTGTTTTTTGGTTTTTTTCCACTTTGATTCTGTATTTATTGCGCTGAGCTATCAAATAATTCCAGACAATTCTAAAAAACCTTCTCCACCTGCTTGTTTCCTCTCCCCCTCTAGCCCCCCAAAATGCTGTGCTTTTGTGTTCTGGAATGTTGTGCAATTTCTAAGATCTTGCCAACTTAATTGCACTTATTTCTTGCATTCTCTGTAAGGAGTTTGCAAGAAGAGACTTGATTAAATAGTGATTATTCCTCCATGTACAGCATTCCAGTGACAATAGAAACCAATGTTCATCCCCAAAGAAATGCCAGATCACAGTATGGAAAAAGAAAATTGCTTCCCTTCCACAATTTATCATATTTTTTTCCTTGCTTATCTTAGGCACAGATATTTACATAAGTCATATGAATGTCCCTTTTTAATGGGGAACAAATTATTCTAGCAGTTAGCAGTGGTTTTGTCCTTTTGAAATGTGCAGTTCCAGCTCCATTGGGGTGTGGACATCCAGCATTTAAACCAACAATGAAACTCTTGTTTATGAATCACAAACCAATATTTTCTGCATAGTTAGCACTTTCCCCCTTTCTGGGAACTAAATAAAACTCCCTTTTTTCACAGTCTTGTTTGGGATTTGCTGAGTGGAAGATTTGGTAAATGGCTGGCTCTGAGTGTGAAGACTTTCTCCCCAAATAGTTTTCTGATTCAGGCTGGTTTTATGTTAGATATTCTAAGTTGTATCATAATTGAGCACTGATGTTTGGATAATTAAGGTGATCATCTGTCAGCGTTCTGCATGGCCATGCTGCTGGATCTTTTCATTCTGTTGCACAGAACCTGTTAAAATATCCTTTCTTTTGCACAAAACAATCAGTAAATCATCTCACCCACATATTCAAAAGATAGAATGACATCAAAAATGGATTTATGTTGATCTCCTGCTACTTTTCCAGTTGTTACAACCTTTAAATTGCACTGAATTCTCTAAAAATATTTTGACTTTCTGCTGTTCAAGTCTTTAATGATTCCAAAGGGCTGTCGATCCAACAAACATCTCAATATCCCAAACTCTGTGTTGGACACACTTGATGTGCAGCTGGTTAAAAAACATTCATGTGATGCTAATTTTTGCCCAATCTGCCAAGAATGGAAAAGGCTAGACATATGGAGATCTAAAAATGATTTTTCTCTGCTATTGATTTTGTTCCAAAATTGCTATCTAACGAGTGACAAAGCCCTCAGTAAAACAAATCTGCAAGTTCCTGTAGGGTTTTACCTCCTGTTACAACTGTACTCTGCATTGTGATTATTGTGTAGCTGTTATTTCTAATTCTATATATTGTGATTTATGTTTGTTTAGAACAGTTCGTTTTCCTCATCTGACATTGATTTTGGATTTATGAGGTATTTTTGCTCTTCTAGAGAGGAGGAGGCAATGAGGCATAGTCTTTTTATGTTGTCTGGGGTGGTTTAAAGCTGCTTTAAACACAGAGAAAAAGATGATTTTTAATGGTAGAAGTGAAGATTTACTTGATGGTTATTTGAACATTTCCGCAAATTTTAGTTTGCCTGGAAAAAAACAGGCATTAGTTGTACATTGCTGTACTTCCTGCTAAATTATTCTTATGTGGAATGTGACCATAACTCAGGAGAATTTAAATAAATAACGAGAATTTTTGTGGAGCTGAACTGTTGCTTGGAAATGGCAAGGAAGTTCTGCTTGTCTTCAGTTCCTAATTAGCCTTGTGTGCTGTGTGTTCCCATTTCATGCAATATGGCAGGGATGTTCCTCCATGGATAAAGCAGCAAGGAAATGTCCTCCTTCTCCATATCATTCCCTGATAAATGTAGGATTAATCCATAAATGAGAGTGGATTTGAAGGACAGGGATCAATTCAGCTCACGGCGTGTGATGTCAGAGTTGTGACAAACTGATAGGAAATAATATCAGATCATGGAAAAATAATCCCAATTTATTGCTCAGTGTTTGCTATGACAAATCCTGCAATGAATAATGTCGTGTCTGTTCCAAAGGAATATTTAGACTTGCAAATTTTTCTGCTCGTGTCTCTTGCGTTGCCATTTGGAGACCTGCAAGTTCCAGCAAGGCTCTGCTTCCTGACTAACATGGCAGGGAGAGAGCCTCAGATGCCAGAAATATCTGGATACTTTGCTTACTTCTTGTCTGCAGCTCTTGAATAGCAATGTGATGTTTTTCAGGGAACTATGAGTTGAATTTTACTTGTTTGGCTTGGGAAGCATTTCATACCCTTAGAGCAAAGGTAAACAGGTGGAGCTCCAGAATGGGATTTCTGCTGCACATCAGTGTTTTCATAGCATTGCATCCTAGAAAGGTTTGGGCTGGAAGGACCTTCAAGATCTCACATCACCCCTGCCCTGGCAGGGACACTTTCCACTGTCCCAGGTGCTCCAAACCCCATCCAACCTGGCCTTGGACATTCCAGAGATCCAGGGGCAGCACAGCTTCTCTGGGAATTCCATCCCATCCCTCTCCACCCTCCCAGGGAACAATTCCCTCCCAATATCCCATCCCATCTCCCCTTTCAGGAGGTGAAAATCACCCTGGTTTCCCACCTTTGCTTTCTGCTTTGGTTGCAGCTTGTGGATGACACACATCTGGAGCTGAGCAATAAATCACACTGGCAGAGCTTCTTGCACAGAAATGCATTCTGAGGAGAGTGGGACCTTGAATATTGCAAGAGCGATGGCCTTAGAAATAGTTCCACAGTGTTCTTTGTGCTCTTTCAATCTGCCAAGGAGAAATGGCGTTTTTATTTAAAAATATATTTTGCGATAGTCCTGCTGGTGTCCTCATCATCATCTGCACAAATTTCAGCTGACAGCTTGAAATCAAATGGTACCTGAGAGACACTTACAGTTGTCCGTACGAGGGAAAATAATACATGTTCACAGCTGGGTTTGCCAATGATTTCTATCTGCCAGAGCATTATTTTCACCACCAGGAACAAACCAATGCTGCAGAGACACTCTGCTATGCACTTGGTCAAATGCAGTCTTTCTGAAGCACTTTTTCCTTTTGATAAAGTTGTTCCAGGCTAAATTAATATACCTTATTTATATATTTGTGCACCATCTGCAGTTACTTCACAGTGCATGTTTTTCAGCTGACATGGAGGTGTGTAACTGACCTGAGAAGCTTTTAGCAGTTTCTTACCCTGAAATCTCACAGAACTCTTTAACTCCCTGTTCCATTATGGGGTAGCTGTTGGAAGAATGGAGGGGATGGAAAGAAAGAGGGAGAGGTGGATTGGGAAGAACCAAATTGCAAGGAAAAATAGCAGGTTGAACCTTTTCACTTACCCACTCCCAGGTATCTCAGTTGTGCCTTGGGGAAAAGAGGAGAAAATTGGAGAAAATAACTGCGTTTGGCTCTTCACCAAGTTTATTTTTATCCCTAAATTGTGACTGTGGGGTATTTCTCCTTCAGCTCTTTATTATCTTCTCTACTAAAATATTTGGGATTTTCATTGGGAACAGGATAATTGATTAGGAAGAGGCAGGAGGGAGATCCCAGCTGATCCCAGCACTAGGAACAAGAGTGCCAAAAGGAATTTTTGTTTTTCCCAAGGGTTTATCAAGTACCTTCCCCTAAAAGAGTGCAAGAGTATCACATGAAAGTGTCACTAATTACTGCTTCCACATGTAAATATTGGTGCTTTACTTTGAAAATTGACTCCTGGGTATTTCCCTTAGTTTATGTCCCTAATATTTAACATTCACAGGAAATCAGATTTCTTTTAATTCAGCAATAAACTAAACTGTCGCCTTTTTATCCTCAAAATTATTATAGGCAGGAAGCAATTTTAAATACTTCCAACTATTGAAAAAGCACAACAGAGCCGTTGAAAATGCTCTCAGCAATTAAATGTAAAGTTCTGGGGAGGTGATTAAAAGAACAATTTGTCACTTGAAATGGATCTGGCTAATGGGGATGTATTTACATTTTGCTTCCTAAAGCACTTTCTGACTTTTCTGCCTACTTTCCAGAGTGGGAACAGTGTGATCAGAGCCAGGACACTTGGAATGGCACAGCGAGTGTGGAGCAATTAGTGCAGCAATGAGATAAAGACACGGATCAGTCTCCATCCCAAACTGCTCCGGGGGAAGCCAAACGGGGAGTTTTGTTCAGCAGTTTTGTCAGCCTTTCTCGTTAACATCTGGGCTTCCTGGGGAGCACCAGGGGGTGTTTAACCTGCCAGCTGAGGAGCAGTTTGGGATTCAAAAGGGTCGTTTTTGGGGGTGAAAGCTGCCCCTGGCCAATGGTCCCAATGTGGCTGCAGAGCCTTGTGCTGAGTCCTTCTCCAGGGAATGAACCCTGGGGAATTGGGCTGGCTGTGGGGGTTTTGGTGTTAATAAAGAAATAAGCTGTCAGTCTGGAACATTTGTGTCCCAAGGGTGAGCTGAGGAATGGGGATGCTTTAATTCCAGTGGTGAGCATTGCTTTTGACACTGCTTTGAGCGACTTAGAAAAGCTCCAGGAATTGCTGAGTGTAGGGAAGGAGTGACCTTGAGTGGCTGTGTGACATCCCTGGGACATCCTTGTGACATCCCTGTGAGCACAGGTGACAGAGCACTGTCTGCAGCTACCCCTTGTCCACTCCTGTGGCTGGGGGCCAGCAGAGAAAAAACACAATTTACCACCTTGGGAGAATTACATCTGTTTTTGTATCAACCTAAAGCTCATTTCAACATCAGAAAAACGAGCAGACTCTCACCCTACCCCGTTTAAAAATGAAAATTCAGTTTTAGCCTGAAGTGGGAACCTTGCAACTTCAGCTGAAAGATTTCAATATTCTCATTAAATGAGTAGATTGAAATGGTGAGATGCTGTGTGTGTCTCACGCTGCTCTCATTGTTCTGGGCTGTTCCAGACACACAAGTTGCATGGCTGATTACCTGCACAGCAGGCTGAAAATTGATCTGCTATATTTTAGCTATAAAATAATTCACCTTTTATGCCAAAACAATTAATGTTATACATTAGTTTCAAATCAGAGTGTTTCCATTATACTCCGGAATAAAGTTAATTTCTCGGGATGCTTTTTCTAGTTGCCCTTGTATTCCCATCATGCAGTTTACATTTTGTATAAACAGAAATTCAGCCAAAACAGATATTCTGCAGAGTTCAGCTGAAGTTTCACTGGTTGGGAAAACATTGCACCTATTTTCAGCAGATCCTCACTGTCTCATCTTACTCCTGGTGGCCACAATCCAAGCCCTGCTCTAGAGGTTGGATTTGTAAATGTCATTATTTTCATATAGAGAACATTACAAGAAGTAAGCTACCAACCCACAGTTTGTTCTCTGAAGTGTGGCTGCAGCTAAAAACTTTCTAATTATCAGTGATAGAACAGTTTGATAGAACAATCCAGCAGCCCAGGATGCCACTCAGAAATGCACAGTTTAGTTTGTTTTTTCCCAGCTGAACCCACCTGGGATAGTTTTTAACTTCTGGGCATTGAATGTGTGCGAGAATATACCCTAAACCCTCGAAATAACAAAAAGTTTCTCTCAGATAAAATCCTCAACTGTTTTTCCATTGCCAGAATGATGCCATTTGTGACAGTGGCACCTCGTGACATTTGCAGCTCCAGTTTACCCATTTGTTGTTGGAGCACATAAACACCTTGTCCTACGCCTCCAGGGCAGAAAGCTTTTATTTGGGAAGCAACCTTTAACGTTTGCCAGAAGAAATGAGGGAGATATTCTTTATTTTATGGCAGGGAGATTGCCAAGAGCAGCTGGTGCTTGGGGCTCTCCTCAAGGAGGATGGGGTGGGGAACTGAGTGGAGGAAAATTGGCCCAAGGAAGAAAGGAAAAGTAGTTAAGGAGCAGCTTGAAGGTGATTTATGTAAAATAAACCAGATTATACCCCTCACATTCCTATCTCAATCCCACAATGATTTGCCTGCAGGAGATGAGGACAGTTTGCACCCAAGAGCATCCTCTGGGATATTAATGCTCTTTTACCCTATTAATTAATTAATTCCCTGCTTTGAAATAATTTGTTTGCACTCTCCTGGAGGTCCCTGTAAATACAGAGCTGTAGCAGGGGTGATCAATGGACATTTTTGTGGTTGATTGTCCCAAAAAACCCAACCTGAGTGCTCAGTGTGATCTCTCAGAGCTCCTCCCTAGTGATGCTCATCCACAAAGAGACTTTGCTCCATTTTCTGCCATTTCATACAGTTTGAGCTAAAACTGGCCCAAATGATGAGCTAATTGATTTCTGCCTTAATTATGGAGTCTGTCATTATCCTCTCCAAATCACTGTTACTTTTCTATTATTTTTAACTCTAAGGTAGATCATTCAAAAGAGCTGTTTGCTGCAAATTTCCATGTTTTTAATTGCAGTTTCTGTCACTGCTAAATCCTGCCTGATTGCTTTCTTGCACACCGTTTTGCAGAAGCCATCCTGTGGGATAGGCAGAGAGCCAGCTGGAGACAGAAAATACCAGGATATTTCAGCTTCCCCTTGTGTCTCTGGTGCAGAATATTGTAAATTCTGGACTGTGGAAGTGCAGGAAATAATTAGGATTTAGGTGTCAGTGAGCAACATGAAACTTCTTTATGTTTGGTGGTTTGTTTTTTTAAAAACCTCAAAGTATTTTTCAGTCACCCAAAAATCAAGAGTTTTCATTTCTGACCAGGTTTATTCATGGAAACACCCACTTGATTCATTCAAATCCAATTAGTTTTGAGCATTTTAAATCTCTTTCAGAAGAATATTGCTCACATCACTCACCTGTGGCTGTTCTAGAAATCCCATTTAGGTGTGAATTTTGGGGCTGACAAATACACATTGGGCAGTGATGGTCCAGGAGACCATCCAGAGCTGTTACTGAGTATTCATGAAAATAGTGGATAAAATGAACTTCATGAATTGTCCTTCTCCTTTTGAATCAGAGGTTTGTGTGCCTTTTTTTCCCCCCAAAACTTTTTCCTTTTTTCACTTTTTTCCCCCCCAAAACATTTCTGCCAACTTCCTGAATTTAATCACAGCTGTGGATTTCCACATCTTCTCTTGTCGCTTAAATTCTCTTTACAAGAAGTCAAATCACCTTGGTGCTGTAAAAGGTCTCTCAGTGATGTGTTGCAGCCTCATTAGAAGAAAATGTGTAATATAATTTAAAGCCACTTTTTCAAAAAGATTTGCATGAATGTAACTTGACTTTGAACATAGTTAAAAACAAAAAAATGCGTGGGGTTTGCACCATTATTTTCCTTCAGCAACCACAATTTGGGGTTTTTTTAAGGTTCATAAATAGCAGGAAATGACCCTGGTAAACCTCAAAGGCCGTGGTGATTCAATTATTGAATTTCATAGAAAAATTCAAGTTTTAAAAATGACAGGTAATTTTATAAGCCTTTTTTTAATTGAGCACTTAGGTGCACAAAAGGCCTGGAACAGTGTGAACATGCTGAGTGTGTTGGAGACTGCACAGTAAATAATAATCAAATAATGCAAAATAAAGAGAAGCCGCCAACCAAGACGTAGTAAACAAATAAAAATTGACTAATAACTGTAATTTCCAATACCTTTTCCATGTATGGTTGCCAAATAAGGAAAAAAATGCATTGGAAAGCAAAGGCTTAGAACTCAGAGGAAGCCCAGGAGAGACATATTGCTTCCATTTATAATAGAAAATCAACTGAAAACTTGTAATTGACAGAAAGGGACTCAGTTGGTGTCCCTGGAGGTGCCCTAAGATCAGCAACAGGCAAATGGTGTAAACATAATAAATCACACCACTAGTTGTTTAATATGATTTTTTTTTTTTTTTTTGGGGAAAATAAGAATACAATTTTGTAAAGGCCAATAAATATAAAATGAGGTAGTGGTTGTGGAGCACAGGGAAAGAAACACACTGCTCCTTTTTTTTTAAGAGAATCAATGAAAATATTTGTTGAATGGGGAATTAGGTTTCTAGGAGTTTTTATTCATAGGCTGTTGAAGGATCCAATTAAACTGGAATAGACTTTGCATGGCTTTGGTAATCCCAGGGACTGATTTCTGTGGGTTTACTCCTGATTTAACCCCACAGAACAGGAATGAAATGAAGTTTCTTATTTTCCTGCTGCATCTCCAGATCTTTCCATCCCCTTGCACTGTTTTGGACATCCCTTTTTCTGCTTTTGTGAAGCATAAAATAATATTTAGAGTAAGGAAACACGAGTAGCTGAATAAATAGCAGAACCAGTAAAGCCTGGTGTCACCCTCTGCTGTGTCTTGGGGATGTCTGGGTTGGATGTTGAGCTGAAAATGGGGTTTTTTGGTACCTGGCTTGGTGTGCAGCCTCTTCCTCAGCCCTGGGATCACACTATCCACCCAGCTCTTCTGTAGAAAGAGTTCTACTCTATTTTCTAGTCTTTCCCGTTTAGAAAAACCCTACATTCCTTGCTCCCTAAAAGACCTTGTAGTCCCCTTCAAACTCGTCAGGTGCTCTCTTTCTTTTTTCCCCTTTAAGAATAGTTTTAAATTTATTTTTTCTGTCGGAACTGGTTGATGGATGGAGCAGTGCCAGGCCAGAGAGTTCTGTAGGAAGGAACTGTAGAGAAAACCATCCCTTCACTGAGGAGATGCTGCAAGTCCACAGAGGTGATGATCTAACAGATCTTCTCCACCCTAGATGATCCCATTGTTCTGGTTTTTTTCAGCCATAAATATTTCTAAATCTGACAGAAGTTTAACTCCTGAGCAGAGTCCTGGGACTGTTAATGGTTGACACACGCCACTGCTAGGAAATTATCTTAATGGGAGAGGTTTAAATATTGATAGAAGAAAATGAAATGCAGTTTAACGATCAGCCCTTTCGTTTGATGCCCTTTTTGCATTAGGCAGCCCATAAATATTTCAATAATTTCATTTATTGAGTGTTTATTTTTTCATCTCCACCATCTTACCTCGTGTTAAATTGTCCTGTTGGCTTTGGCGGGCTGGGGAGGAGTTGAGGAGGTGTCACCTCTCCCAGATGTGTGTCACCTCTCCCAAATTTGAATCCAAGCTGTGCAGCAAGGGATGATCTCCATTTCCTGGGGCAGTGCTGTGCTGCACTCACTGTGACACCAGCAGAGGTCAATCAGGCTGTAATCAGCGCTAATTAGCGCTCACAGAAGCTGTGATCTTTGTGTGAGTGGCACGAGGGTGAAAATTATTCCTTGCCTAAAACACCATTAACAATTAATTTCCTTTGATCTGTAGGAAGTGAGTGAGACAAACACGTGGCCTTGCACAGGAAGGGGATTTTGCCAATTAAAATTGGGCACACGAAGCTCAGAAAAATAATAAATTTGGTGAACGTTTTGCCAAATCTCTTAGTTTATCTTTTGAGTTGTGGGTTTGTTTTATTTTCCTTTCAAATAATCGTAATGGATGGTAGGGAAGACTACTTTGCCACATCATGCAGATTTTTTTTTAATGGAGCTTTTATGGATTTTTGGTATGAAAAAATCGTTTTGCTGTGTGACGAGCCCTGTTGGGAATTTAGTTTCTTCTGACATTCCCTTCACATGGATTCTCCTGTCCTGTTTCTACCTGTTGAGCATCTGGCTGAGTTCTTAAGTAGCTACTGAATGAATAATCTTTCTGTTTTATCAAAGTTTGGTCTTGTTTTTGCTGTCTGCTCCTATTTTGATGCATATTAAATTTTAAGAGAAAAAGATAAGAGATTTAAACTAAACCTCTACCCTTGTGTAAAGCATTGTGGATTTCTTTTGCCTTTTCTGTTGGAGGAGGTTAAGAATTTGGTGATAAAAATAGGGGGTTTTTCTAGTTTCTGGTACTTCTTAAAATCTTTTCTCAGTCATTGGCTCTATTCATTACACCATAAATTATTGAAAAACAACGTTATAAAACACAGCAACAACCTGATACTTGAAGCAAAAAAACCGAAAAAACCCCATCAAACATACTTTCCTCTGTTTCCTCCCGCCCAGACCTGTCGTTTGCGTGGATCTTCAACGAGTACCCCTCGTTTGTGCAGGAGGACAGCCGGCGCTTCGTGTCGCAGGAGACCGGGCACCTCTACATCGCCAAGGTGGAGCCGTCGGACGTGGGCAACTACACCTGCGTGGTGACCAGCGCGGCCACCCAGAGCCACGTGCTGGGCTCCCCCACGCCCCTGGTGCTGCGCACGGACGGTAGGGCAGCTCTGGGGTCTGGGGATTGCTGGGAATTGCTGGGAATCAGAATTCCAGGCGTTTTGGATTCTTAAACCGTCGCTTTCCGCGCGTTGTCGCGATATTGGCGGCTTGGCGTGATGCGTTAGGAGTTTAGCCTCTGAGGTTTTTATGTGTCTATAATCCTAGGATTCTGTAGTGTAGAACTCTAGGGTCCATTTTTAGACAAAACAATTCCTCTCTAAGCCCAAAACTCAAGGTCACCTCGCTATCTGAAGCCTCAAGATAATGTAAACAGTGAACTGGGGGGAGAAAACTTGGAGTGATTGACTTCATTACCTGAAGCTGTAATTGTAGTTTGCATATTCCCTGGTATGCAAATGGATAAAACTTACAAAGTATGAAAAACCTGTGACTCGCTGTCCATTCTGGGTGTAGCCACTGGGTGAGCTCTGAATGCCCTAAATGCCCCTGAAGGCATTCAATAAATTTAATTGCTTTTTATTCTCTTAACTTTGTTTATCCTCTGTTTTAGGTAACCATCAGGCACCAATATAAACTCTTTTTTTGCTGCCTGCTCCCCCTCCTAACTCTGATTTCACTGTGCTTCCCTTTAGAAGGAGAGAGTGAGAGAAATGGATTTGATGTTGAATTTAATGCAAAAAAAAGGTCTTTTGAAAGTTACCTCTCTCCGTTGTCTTGCCTAGGTGTGATGGGAGAATATGAGCCCAAAATAGAAGTTCAGTTCCCTGAGACTCTCCCAGCAGCCAAAGGCTCCACTGTGAGGCTGGAATGCTTTGCACTAGGAAAGTAAGTTTTTGATTTCATCCATGCTGAAAAGGTTGAAGCACATTAGGGTTCAGCTGCACAAGAGCTGTGGGGTTCTGGAAGTTGTTTCCAAACACCTTATTTTGATCATCTCAACTCCTGCCTTGAAATAAGCAGGCAGAGAGTCTTGGAGTATATTTTGGTTTTGTTTGGAATTAAGATGTGTGTGTTGGCAGCACAGGAATTCACGTTTCATTTCAGTTTGAGTCAATCCAGTGTTGTTTTGCATATGATCTTTGAACTAAGCCTCTTTTCTCTGTGCAGAGAAATGGTGATCAAGTCTGTGAGAATGTTGTCTGAATTTTCCTCTTAAATGTGTTTGATGCTTTCATAATACTCTTCTTCCTTTATAGCCAAAATAAAGATTAAAATGCATTTCTCCTCTGAATGATGCTTCACACACAACTAATATCTTTTCTCTTTCACAGATGATCTGAGAATGCATTTATGTTTCTGTAAATGTATTTACTCACCACTGTGTGGTTTGTTTGCAGGCAGCTCTGTCAGGTGCTCACAGCAGACTGATAACTTGATCACACACTATTGCTTTGGCTCCCCGGCGAGGGGAGGGAAACTTTGCAAATCAGGGAATAAAAGGCTGCTGGAGGATGGCAATTCCAAAAGACTTGCCTGGATTCTCCCTCCATGCAAGCCACTGATAAATCTCACCCATCTTTAGGGGAGGCCAGTGCTGGTTTACAAGAAATTTTGCAATTATTGGGCGTTCACAGAGTTATTCCTGACAAATTTGGTAGAGTAGGAATCAGCAGGGAATGCAAATCAGGTGCCCAAGTGTCTGACCATCTGTCATGTTCAGTGTGATCACTGCTTTTAGCACAGCCTGCAAGCCACTGCTGAATTTAGTTTGCTTTAAGTATCTCATTATGACAATCAAGGACTTTGAGCAAAACTCTTTAAAATCTCATTACTCTCTCTTTAGCCCCGTGCCTCAGATTAACTGGAGAAGAACTGACGGGCTGCCGTTTCCAAGTAAAATAAAGCTGAGGAAATCCAATGGCATGATTGAAATCCCTAATTTCCAACAGGAGGACGCAGGGCTGTATGAGTGTATCACCGAAAATTCCAGAGGGAAAAACGTTGCAAGAGGACGTCTCACCTACTACGGTAGGAAACTTTCTCTGCCCGTGAAATACAAAGTGCTCTGCTGTTCTGGGATTTCCAGCTCCTGCAGCACCATCAGGCTTTTGGGATTAAAAATCCCTGGCATTTGAAGTGCTCACAGAAAATGAGAACTTCTGCACCAGTTTCTTGGTAGGATTTTTAAGGAATGTCTTAACGCTCACAAGGGTTGCTGAGAGTGAAGCAGAGAGTGCTTGGGCTTGTTTTTACCTATGATGGAAAGACTTTTCAAACACTTCTTCTTGGTCCATTGGTGCAAACCTTCAATTTTCAGTCAATTGGATTTATTTGGGGGATCATTTAGGCCTCACATTTATGGGAAGTACGAATTTTATCTTGCTTTGTGAAAAGATTACTGGTGGATGTTCTCAATCCTGTGCTTTCAAAACAGCCAATTCTATTTTCGAATGAGTAAATAAATGGGAGGATATAATCCACTATAGGAAATGAAATAATATGAAATTTTATAGCTGGAAAAAAAGGCAGTCTCATGTGCATTTAGGGCTATAGAGTGAAATGAGTATCAGCAAAGCACACTGGTGGTGGTGGTGTAAAGCGAGAGTGATTTGCAACAAAGTGGTAATTGCCAATTTTTGTTAAAGCCAGATCTCAGCAAATATAATTTTCTTTACTTCAATGGCAATTTAAACAGTGTTTCTGACTCTGCCTTGGAATGTTTCCCTCCTGTAGGAACAGTTGAGCAAAGAGATGGGTTTTTAGTTGTATAAAGGCACAGAGCACAGCCCCTCTGCAGCTGGGAAAAAGTTCTTTACTCCTCTGTGGGGAGCTGCTGATGGGTAGAACACACAGAGATTTTAGCCCATGGAGATTGTAGTTTGAGGCACAGTAGGTTTTATAAGAAAGAAGGAAAGGAGATTTCCCCCCCTGTCAAATCCCAAATTAGTCTTTGCATTGAGTGAATTCCCTATTGCTGGAAATGGTCAAGGTCAGGCTGGACAGGCGACTTGAAGCAACAAAATTTTCCTTGCCTTTATTGTAATTAGGACTTTTTGAGAAATCCTACAAATAACAAAGGATGAAAATTCCAAGCTGCTTCACCTGCCAGTGTCCTCTGCCATTCCAGACTTGGCACTTTGCATTTGGTTTTATGAAAACCTTATTTGCTGCTTGAAATTTCCAAAATTGTGTTTTTTACATCAGTTTGGTTCAACGTTCCTATTGCAGTGTTCAACCAGGGCAATTGTGAGATACATCAGTGTAAATTACATATAAAATAGAGTAGATTTGTTCCATTAGTCCTTGTAATTCCAACAGTGGCCATTCTTGGGAAGTCTGCCCTGCTTCCAAAGTTCTGCTTCGCTCACTAAGAGGCCACAGAGCTGAAATAAAGAATGCTGCTGATCAATAAAAACAACCCAGCTGCAGTTGTGTCACCAAACTCAATCAGTGTGAACACTTTCACTGCAAATCTGGACAGGGATTTGAACCCTCAGATGGAGCTCATATTCCAGCAGGAATGTCAGAGTCATCCCTAATGTGGATGTTTATCTTCAAAAGAATAATGAGACCTGTAGTGGCAGTAATGGCACTCCAACTGTTCCATTTCATTTGTTCTGCTCCATGGAACCCATTCTGCAGAATTAAATAGATTTAAGTAATCTTCCTTATTTTGTGACTTGCGTTGTTGTTGCAGATAGAATTCCAACAAGCTTGGAGTCAGGGTAGGATTAATTTGACTCTTGGGGATAATTTGAAGGTTTTTAGTTGTTTTTTGTAGATTAATGATGTTCTATGACTGAGGATAATGTCTTCTTGTGGTTTGCCACCTCATCTGATGCCAAAGGCCAGAAATCTGTTTGGTAAAGAAATCTAACCACATCCCACTCTTTCTTTCAATAAAAGATCAATATTTAAAGAAGTTGTTCCAAAAGCAGATGAGGATTTGGGGGAAACTAATGCAATATATCAAAGACATAGAGTAAAAAATTACCCATCTGCCAGAAAGGAGCAATGCTGTCAAAACCCCACAAACCTGGTGGTGTTAGGGAATGTTGGTGGCTGTTAAAACACTTCATTTGTAGAAGTTTAAGGCTTATCATACGTAGAAAAATAGAAATATTACAAATGTAGAAATGGCTTTTTATTTCAAAAGTGACAACGTTTATTTTCCTCTTAGCAGAACAAAGCATGTTTCTGCCTGACCCTGAAAAAACCAGGATAAGAAGACTTGGGGTTAACATTTTCTGAGTTGTCATAGTGAAATAAGATGAAGAATAAATCTTTAGGGGGAAAAAAGTCTCGACAGAATTTTTTTGTGTGCCTGAAAAATAGGTTTTTCTTTCTTTGCAGACTTTAAGGATTCTTTGGAAATGTAACATAAAGCTAGTCCTGAAGAGAGGCTTGAAACATTTATTGCTCTGCTGTGAAGTGAAACACTCCTACTCTGATTTGTTTTATGAGCTGAAACTGGGAGGTTTAAAATCTGAAAATCAGGTTTTCCAGTGCATAAATTGTTTGGTTAAAAGCCCCCACACTTGAGTTTTCATCCAATAATGAATTAAAGTCCTGAAGCCACAAAGCATTTGAATATAAGCTCAACTTAACTCCTGTCCATAGTCATTTTCTCAGGAATTCCTATAAATCTCTGCACATAACTCACTTCCTGAAAAAAAAAAACTAATGAGTCTGTTATATTCTAATTTATGGTGAGTTTTAAATATAGCTCTCAACCCATAGCTGACGTTGGTAATTAAAATAGATATTCTAATGCAGATACTCTGTTCTTTCATAACAATACTCACAGACTATTAATCTTCCTGTCTTTCTCCTCAAGGATTTTATCAAGAGAAACCTGACATCAAATGTTCAGTTTTTTGTCCTTTTTACACTTCCAACATTTGTTAAATGCCAGTTTCCTACTCAGGGGAGTTCAGGTTGTGCTAAAAATAGGACAAGTTTATCCAACTTTGATTGAATGTAAAACCTGAATATATAAATTATTTGCTTTCCCTTTATTAGTGTGTTCGTTTGTCATCACTTTTTGCATCCCATAAAGAGATAAGGGAAGAAAAAAGAATCCACAGAGATGTTTCATGGCAGAGAAAAACGAGAGGAGATGAAATAATCACATTTTTGTGGTTTTGGATGCACTTAAACACGAAGCACGGTAAAGATATGTAAGGCAATTAATTTAAAGTATAATTGAAGAAAATATATTCTTAATTAGCCCGTGCTGATGTAACAGAAGTCCTGCTTGACAGTACCAAGGTAAAATATTTGACAGGGAGAAGGAAATTCTGCTGCTGTTCTGCTCAGCATTGCTGGTCTGATAACAAAGACAAAATCCCCCAGTAATGAGTAGATTCAGCATTATTTTTTTAGTGTATCAAAAATACACTATTATTTTGTAATAATCTACCAGGAGAATTATACTGAAACTGTGTTATTAGTGTATGTGGGAGAATATCTCTGTTTAAAGGTTTTGTTTAGCCTGACTCTGCCTTGTCCTTGGAGATATCTTCAAAACATCAACAACAAAGCTATAAATGACTAAATCATACCAATGAGTCTCTAAGTTTCATCAGCTTAGAGTTCAGCTGTTAAAGCTAATAATATAATTTTCTTGCTGCACAGACAAATAGTTTGTCTTTTTTACATACTAAAGCTTCTCCCAGTGGTTTGGAATTACCTGTTGCTCGAGGGCATTTTTCTTTTTAAATGGAGTTAAAAAAATGGACATTTTCAGGGATGTATCAGCTGCTTCTCTGGGTCCAACTGTTTTATGAGAAAAAAAGTTATTCATGCTTGAAGTCCCTTGGAGTTTAGAGATGAAATAAGGGTTGATCCCTGCTGCAGGCAGCAGTGTGAGTGTCAGAGCCTGACTATCAGACTGCCTGGAAAACTGCAGGTGACTCTTTCTGGGTGGATTTTCCCCTGTTTGCTTCACAGCTGCTTCCTCTGGGAAAATCAGAATAAATCCTGATTTATTGCCCAACTGCTGAGCTACCCAGAGGTGTTCCAGAGTTTTCCAGCCCAGCTTCCATCGTGGAAATGGCAAATTAAAGGTTCAGGTGTGGCAGGCAGCATTCAGTGTGAATCCCAGTTTGGGTTTGTTCTGGAAGGGCTTCCAGAGGCTTTGGCTCCCAGCAGAGCACAGAGCTCCCTGGAAGAGTCACAGCCCTGAAGTTCTGCCTTTCCTTCCCTCTGGTCCTCTGGCTTATGGAGTTGAAAGGAGATTTTGGTTGGGTTCTCTCACTCTGAAGGAGATCATACATAAAAATTGGTGTTTTGATGCGTCTGTGTGCTTAATCCACAAATAATTTACAAATCTCAGCACAGTCTGGGAAAAGTGTCAACTTCTTCAGCCATGGCTTCAGGAGCATCACTGCTCTTGGTCTTCATTCACATCAACCCCCAGAACATCACAGGATTTTGTAAAAGTCTGGAAAAGTGGTTCTTCCTTCCCTGTCAGCCCACAGGGAAGCCCTGGAGTGGAATGAATCAACAGCTGCTTGCTGCAGGGCTGGCTGGCTGAGGAGAAAGGTCATCATCACCACCAAACACGAGATGAGCAAAGCCTCTCCCTGGGACACTCTTTATGAAGTTCCACACTTGTTCTCTCCTTGCCTCTGGGACCAGCAGTGCTGCAAGGAATATTTTAGGCTGAGGCAGCTGAAGGGAAGTGCAGGCTGGTGCTTTTCCAAGTGACTGGCCGTGGAGCTGACGGCTAACCTGCTTTGGAAAATCACTTACCTGCAAGCATCTCGTCCTGGGGGAGCTCTGGATGAATCTTTCATGAAGATTGCACAGCAAGTTCCGAGGAATTCTTCATATCTTCCCAAAATACGGATTCCTGTCACAGTCTCCAACCCTGCCCTGTGAACTCCACTGAAATTAGCTTCCAACCTCTCAGTGCAGGACAATGTCTTTTTTTTTTTATCTCAGTGAGGATGTGCTGCTTGTTACTTCCTTTAGGAGGGAGAAGTAACTCTGGAAAATTCCTTGCCCATCGCTGAGTGTTTGCAGCCAAGTTTCATTCTACTTTTTTAGCTGTTCTCTCCATAGGCAGTGTCAGGAATTTATCTTTTCTTGGATGAATAGCATATAAACTTTCTAGGAAATTGAATAAATTGAAAGAAAATCCACAGATTACCTATGGAACAGTGCAGAGCTGTTGTGTGAAATAGCAGTGAAGGAATGAAAGAATAAACTGCTGTTGCCTTTCATGCATTGATGTTTGTTTGCCAAGTGAGCTTTCTCCTACCACCACCCTGTGAAAGCTGTGACAGATGTTTGAAATATCTTTACAGTTTTAACTGTATTTCGGGTACTTCTGAAGGATGCATGGTGGTATTACATCAAATTTTGGCTTTGAAAATGGTGATTTTTGTGGACTTTCTTCCACTGGTTTGTGTTAGCCAAATTCTGTGCCAAGACTTCTGCTTTCCAAAACAGCCTCATCTATCCATGTTTTCATCCAGTTAAGTGCTGCCTTGCGTTAGAAAACAATTTAAATGGTATTTTGCACTAAGGCTGACATACCATTATTTTTTTTTTAGGACTTAAAGGATCCTCTTCAGCATTAATTTGATGCTTTAGCCACATCACTTATTTAATTTCAGTCTCGCCATTAATGTCTTTTCTCGTACATTTGCCTCGATTGCAAAATGATGTTGTTTAATCATTAGTGATTTTAATATTGGTTTCACCAGTCCAGCTTTAGTGATCTGTACTCTCAATTTTCTTCTGGTTTACTGCTCGTCATAAATATGTGTAAGAGGAATAATAAGTTATTTGTTTCATTGGGGGCTTGAAGCAGAACCAGCGAGAATTTCTGTTGGTTCAGATCAGTCTGTGCAGAAAATGGATGATTTCTGTGCCAGTTAACCCTTTGGCTCTGGAATGGAGCAATAACTGGTGAGGATCTGTGTTGATGTGTGTTTCATCTGCAGCAAAGCCCCACTGGATCCAGAGCATAAAGGATGTGGAAGTTGCTGTGGAGGACACTTTGTTTTGGGACTGCAGAGCGAGTGGGAAACCCAAACCATCCTACAGGTGGCTGAAGAATGGAGAGCAGCTGGCAGCTGAGGTAACATTCTGCTGGGAAAAATAACAGTAATGCTGTGCAAAATTAAAAAATATTCACGCAAACGGGAAAATCCCCAAAAGTTTATGGAATCAGTCAAGAGCAGTATTTGATACTGGGTTTGTATTTTTTGGGAGCATCCTGATGAGACATCAAAAGCTGCAGAGATAAGTTGTGTTGTACAAAAATATTCCAGCTAGAGGCAGATTCAAAAGCAGCAATAGAGCCACAGAAAGAAACATGGAAGGAATGACTGGAGAAGGAAGTTTAATAGCATTATACATAGAGAACTGTAAATAAGGGATGGAGATCTTGAATTATTTTACTGTATTCGGAGTTGGCATTTCATTAAAGGTAGTAAGAAAATATTTTCCAGCTTCTTGACAAAAATCCTATAGATTCATAGGGTTGCCACTGCTTGATGGCAAAGAATGGAATACAGATTGCAATAAAACATAGGTATTTGTTTTAACACTGTTGTCATAGTACATTAATAGGAACTAATGCATTTGGTGACAGGGGAAGGAGGTTGAAAGGATTGATGTGGAGAGGACAAAAGGATTTTGTCTGTTACTGTGTGTCTGGTTTTCCCCAAAGGTTTTCCCCAAACTTTGGTTTTGTTTTGCTCATTGGTTCCTTTTCTCACCAGTTCTGCCTCTCAGATTAGTCACTTTTTACTGTAATTGGTGCATCTGTCCAAGAGTAAGGAAGGTGAGAAGCCTCAGATACTTCAGTAGCTTTGCAGCTCCAAGGCACTCCAGTTTGAGTCTTTGGTTCAATGGCTGATGGAATATTTTCTGCTCAGCATTAGAGCTCATTAGCAAATGGCACAAGTGAAATCTCTAAATAGTGTGAAATGCCAGTGCCATCTGCACGCTTTGGATGCTCTGGTCTGTCCTGAGGGGGCTGGTAGGATTTTGTCCATATTTCTGGAGAAATAAAAGGGTATTTGAGATTGCAAAGCCTCGGTGCAACTGGGCAAGTTTGAAGAATTATTTTCCTACACTGCACTGCCAAGTGTCCATATTCAATCACCATTGCTGTGCCATGATGCAGTCATGTTGCTTCTTTCAGAACTCTTCTCATGATTATTCTGTTGCATTTACCCTATTTGTCATATTTATGCTCTCCTATTTATATTTCTTACTTATTTCAAATTTTTCACAGGAAATATATCATCAATAAAGATATTTTTCTTAATATTCAGGGAAGGATCCAAATTGAAAATGGTGCACTTACAATATCAAATCTAAATCTGACAGATTCTGGCAGATACCAGTGCATAGCTGAAAATAAGCATGGTGTCATCTCTTCGAGTGCAGAGCTCAGGGTTGTGGGTAAGTTGTTCCTTTTTTTTCCCTAAACACAAACCTCATTATCCCTTCTCCACACCCCCTCGGATTGCACCTCAGATGTAGCTCACTCAGATGCTGTCACCGAAATAAAACATTTCTGTCAACCTGCTGTCTGTATCTGCAGTGCTGAGGAGTTGACTCATCTGCTGCCAGAGGATTTGCAGGCAAATCATTCATTTCCAACAGAACGGGAGGAATTATTCACAGGGGGAAGAGCAGGGGGTTGGACAGGAGGATTGAACCTCTGGTGGGGTGTGGAGATGCTGCTGACTCCTCTGTGCTGGGCTCTGAGGGGTTAAAGCCATTGTGTGCAGCCCTTCTTGAGCCAGGGGACAGGGAGTGACATTCATCTATCCTCCCAGTCTGGCCAGGCTTGGCTCTGAAACAGCAGCAGAGCTCCTGGCTGATGCACTCACAGAGCTGGGTGATTTCTGCCTCAGTGTAAAGTCAAACCTGAACCCTGTGCTTTGGGGACTCAGGTGATTCCCTTTCTGATGTTGATCAGCTCCTTCAGCCTTGCTCTCCTCAAACACTGAATTTGCTTTCCAAGTTGGGTGTTACTGAGGAGAAGCCATGAGCTTTCTCTGACTGTTCATGAGAACCACATGCACTCAGTGAGCTGCAGCCATTCCCTGTCCTCTGACATGAAACCAGAAACCTCCCAGTTCCTTGAGGTAAATGGGACTCCTGGTGGGAGATTTAATAGATTTATTAGATAAATCTGCTTCCTTCAGCAGAGCATCCAGTTGGGGATGTGCTGAGCACTCCTTGGGTTCTTTGAGCTTCAGTTTCTGTGACTTTCTGTGCTTGCCTTGTTGGCTGCTCACCTGCACAGCTGAGACTTTGGTACCAGGGTGAGGTACAAAATAATAGGGACAAGGAGGAGAAATACCTGATTGGCCTATAGAAGATCTGTGTGAACTAATTAACGGTGTTAATCGTGTTTGGAATCTAAGTGTAGTGTAAGTGCTAAATATCATTCATCCAATTAAAAGCGCTTTATTTCACTATTACTACTCCTTCTGTTTTAGCTTCTGCTCCAGATTTTTCCAAGAACCCAATGAGGAGAGTGATCCAGGTTCAAATAGGCAGCACAGTTGATTTTGAGTGCAAACCCAAAGCTTTCCCTAAGGCCAAATGTTCCTGGAAGAAGGGAGGTGAGCAGCTACACGAAAATGAAAGGTATCAAGTTTCGTTGGTTTATTTTTTGTTAATCTTAAAAGAAGCTTCTGTGTGTGTGTTTTATGCAGTAGTGTCAGCTGTACATCCAAACAGTTTTAGAGCCTCTCTGAAGTCTGGCTGGCTTGGGGTTTTTTGCTTATTTTTGAGTTGTGATGGTTATCAGAGCACTGAGAGTGAATGTGTAGTGCTTTTTCCAAGGTCAAGGGTCAGATTTTGTTTCCAGCTTAATGCAGAGTTTGGCCTGATTTAGAGAGAACAAGTACTGATAGAAAACTGGGAATGCAAAACCTATAAAACAGTACTAAAGCCTTCAACAAAATGCTCTGAAAATGTTGGCAAGAAGGGAAATGAGGTGTGTTACAGC
This sequence comes from Lichenostomus cassidix, assembly GCF_008360975.1. Taxonomy (NCBI): domain Eukaryota; kingdom Metazoa; phylum Chordata; class Aves; order Passeriformes; family Meliphagidae; genus Lichenostomus; species Lichenostomus cassidix. Next base: position 2,917,047 of record NC_139493.1, read on the forward strand.
CATGGGGATGATGTGGCTGAGAAAAGAAAGAAAAGTTAATTGGGAGGTCAAGAATAGCAGATGAAAACATGAAAAGAAAAGGAAAATGCACTTCCAGGTTCTTTTTAAGCAGCAGTGATCCTACCAGAGATAACAGATGTCATCATTGTTTACAGGATGGTGAATGTGTTTTGGGCTTGTAATTCTCAGGGGAGAGTTTGTGATTCACCCATACCCTGAGCTATTGATTTCCCACAACATGTAGGTGGGTTTTTTTCCCAGCAATAACCATTAAAGCATTATTGAGTTAGTCATAAACCGAAATTGCACGAGTGCACTGGGTAAATTGTATAAAAAGACAGTGCAGGACTGTACCTCTGTGCTCTGGAGCAGCTCTTTGGTTTGCATCTCTCTCCAAGTGGGAATTGCTGACTTTCCAGGCTTTCTGTTTCACATTTTATAATTTACACAGACTGGGAGTTCAGGTGCTGAACTGGGACAGCAAAGAGGCTCCTTGGGTGAAAGGTGTGATGGAAAGAGTTTCATATCAGATTGAGCATGAAATAGTCAGTGTGGCGCTTTGGCACTCCAGCTGCTGCCCTTCAGTGCTCAGGACAGGCTGGGCACACTCAGAGGAGCAGAATTATGGTTTGGGAGTTCCCTCTGTGCCCAGGGCAGCCTTTCTGGCCAGGATTATGGTTTGGGAGTTCCCTCTGTGCCCAGGGCAGCCCTTCTGGCTGAGTCACACCCAGGCTGTGGTCACAGAGCAGCGCTGGGAAGTCCCAGTGTTTGCAGGGAGCAGTGGGACTGGAGGAGTGAGTGTTCCTCTCGTGGTGTCACACTGTGCTTGGCAGATAATTCATGGGCAGGGAGCATCCAGAAGTCCAGACACGAGACTGAGGAAAGCAAAGATGTGGTTTTTGGAGGAGGATTGCCATGGCAGTGTGTTTGATTTGTCTCTGCTCCTCCCAGACTGGGTGTTGGGTTGGACAAAGCTCAGCCTGGCATTGTGAAGCTGATTCTAAATTAGACAAAATTCTTCTGGTCCTATTCCTGTAAAACACCACTTTGTACTTTTGTTTTGCAATTTCTAAACCCAGAAATCTGGATTTACCTTTCTGCTACCAGACAGATAAAACTTCAAGAGCGTGCAGTAGAGCCCTTTATATTTTTTCCATCACAAGCCTGGAGCTTTCTCCTTGTACCCAGGAGCTTTGGGCACTCTCCTCTTTGCCCTGGCTCTTGGTTCACAGGGCCCACAGTGGTTTCCATGTGTTGTGGTGTTAAGTGCTGTCAGATGTGACAGTTTGGCATGAGCTGGGGCAGCTGTTGCTGCAGAGCTGGACATGAACCACAGCCTCACTGGTTGGCTGCCAACCTAGCAAAACCTCGTTCAAAATGGCACTTCTTGGTTATTCTTTCTATGTGAATACTTCTATCCTTTAATTGAATTATATTAATATATTAAATTAAACAGTGATCCCTAAAATTTAAGTGAAACCTGTTGCCTTTGGATGGTCCTCAGTCAGTTTTATTTTTACAACTGCTTTGGTGAAGCATGTGTGAAAAACACACAGCACCTGATTTTGTCCATGTAGGGAAATTCCTAGCTTTTGTCCCCCTCTGTTTCCATAAAAAGCAGAATGGTGTCCTTATCCTTTCCAGCCCTGCCTGTCTCTTTTGCTGGAGCTTGTGTAGATTCAATTCTGGAGAAATTCAAAGCTGCCAGGCACTGCTGGATCTCACAGAGCTTCTCCAGAAGAGAAATTCAGGCATGATTTGTGTGTTGCTTTGAGCTCTCTGCCTGCCTGCCCATCAGAACTGGGCTTGCTGTGGCTTTGTTTGCCTTTCCAAACCAGTATCCCCAGTTCATTTGGCACCAGGCTAAGGAAAGCAGTGCTCAGTTCCCAAAAATGAACATACAGGATGCTGCCTGCTTGGATTTATGAGCATTAATTACAGCTTTACTCCTGCAAAGTACAGATGATTCCAAAATATGACCCAGAGGGTGTATTTTTGACGGCACAGTGTAAATGGCTTCCAGAGGAGGCACAATTCAGTAATCCTGAACTGATCTAAATGAAGTGAGGAGAAGAGCAGAGTGTGATTCCTTGCTGGAAACACTGGAGTTCATCACTGTCCGCTGGGAATAATTGCAATTCACAACTTTCTTGCACTTCTGCAATTCCTGCAATTCAGGAAAGGCTTTCCAATTAGCAGCACAAACCTGTTGGGGAAGGTTTCCTCTTTTTTGATTGCAGCAAACAGGAGGAATGAGTTCCTCCCACGAGGATAATTCTGGACAGGGAGGTCCAGCATGGACAACACCTGCAAGAGGAGAGGAGGCAGAAGGAGTTTTTAATTTAATTCCATTTGAAGCAGCATGGATAGAATTGATATGTCTGAAGAAAAGTCCTATTTGAATAATAAAATTAAAGCACAAATACTTGAATTTCTTGTCATCAGACAACTTGGGTTTGACTGAGGTACTGACCACAGTGCTTCAGTAAAGCTTGAGTTTCATTTTGATACCACTGTTGCTTGTATTCTTAATTTATTTTTAAATGGTGCTGCGTTTTCAGTGTGTAGAAGATTTGGATAATGACTCAGTAAATTTTAATTAAATGAGCTGAATATGATATGTCTTGTGGAGGGAAGAAAATATAATACAAAATGGATTCATGAGCTCTGGGCTGAGAAATCACTCAGCATCGAAGAATGCAATCTTGTTTCTTGTTAATTTTGCAAAGTGTGTGATTTTTTTTCTTTTTTAAGAATATCTTGAATAAAGAGAGCAAAACAATAAAGAGCAGTGGAGTGCAGAGAGAAGTGAAAGCATAGGATAACATGCAGAAGGAAAGACAGAAAATGGAAATTCAATTTATCAGGTGCCTGAGAGACCTCCACCTCCAGATGGATGAACTCTTGTTGTGCTTTTATCCTCCAGAAAAGGAGGATTAGTCATTTAACTGAGGTTAAATGCTCCTGATGTTCGTTTAACTCATCAAAAACAGAATAAATACTAAAATATGCTGCAACCCAGACATAACCCTTCCAAGATTTCCCGGATGTTTTATGTATATACATGACTTTTAATTGTCAGACAGCACTTGGCAGCTGCTGCCTGTGGGCTGCAGTGAGTCCTGTGCTCCTGACTTTATCAGGGTGAAAAAACAGGATTTTGGATAATGCAGAGCAGCATTTCACCTTGAAACAAACTCACTTCATTCCTAGATGTTTCTAGATTTACCAACACTAGAAAAAGATGAGAAGATGCTGGAAAAACTTCACTCAAAGACTTCCCAGTGCAATTCCCTTAGGAAAACTCCTGTTTTAGCAGCTTTCATGGTGGCAAAGTGATGGCAAATTAAGGGAGGCAAGAAATAATTCCTGATAAAAAATTGCATGATACTCAGAATTGTTAGTTAAGGGTTTTAGCTTCTCTGCAATTTGAATTAAGTATTTTTATTCATTTTATGAAATGCTGTGCTGTGAAAAGTTACGCATTTACTTACCACTACTTGTATAGGATTTTTTTTTTTTTTTGCTGACTTTCCTGTTAATTAATCTGCTTTAATTTAGTTGGAATTTGATTGATGTATTAAAAGGCAATTCTGACCCACTTTTCCCACTGTTCCTTTGCACTGAAGTGTTATGACCTGGAAAGAGGAATGTGTTTGTGTTTATTGCCATATCAATAAGGATCTGAAATAGTTGGCATTTTTTGCTGAATAATCTGACAAACGGAACAGGCAGTGATTCCTGAGGTTGATGATGTTAGTTTAGGAATAAAGCATTGCCCTGGGAAGATGAATTAGGTTTGCCTTCCTAAACAGTTGCATTAATGATGCCAAATTGCAGTGGCAGTCTGAAAATCCTGAGGCACATTTTGTCTTCTCTAAATATAAATACATGAAGAGGTTTGATTTTTTAATAAGTATATGAAGAGGTATAATTTCTCTCAAGTCAGGAACCCCAAAGTCCTCAGGTTGTGTGGGTTTTAATTAAGAGGGTTTTATGCCATCCTTTGACTGTAGGGAAGAATAATCTTCCCAAACATCAAATTGATCCCAATTTTGCTCAAGAATTAGCAAGAGGTGATGAGTTTGTCAATGATGCTTTGGTGTGATGACCAAACAGATCCTAAATCCATCTCCACTTGGAAAGATGAAGATGAGTTTTGGGATCACTGCTCCCCCATGGTCCCTTTTGCAGGGCTGAAGGTTTTGTGCATTTGCCAGTTTGCCAGAAGGGTTCAGGCTGTGGGAAATGGAATTCCCATGGAAAACTGCTGGCTTTTAGCAGAATGGGTTGAAAAACCCCTGTGGGTTCAGGGAATGCCAGGGGCTGTATGGTTATTTTTGTGTGTCTCAGGTCTGGTCTCTCCCTGGCAGTGTTCCAGCACTGTGTGTGAATATTTAATAATTTTAAGTAAATGAAAAGCTTTGCTTTGTCTTGTGTTTCAGCAGAGCTGGTTTTGGGTTTAGGGTTTCTGCAGGCTCTGAGTTGCATTTACTGTTTTGTAATTGGAAAAAGTGGAGCATTTCTCTTTTTCTAATTTACCAGTAAAGATTTTATTTGGACTATAATATTTTTCTCAAATTGATTTTTTTTTTTGTGTATTGTTTGCTTTTTGTTTTTAATTCTAGGGGAAAAATTGCTCTTCATTATATCTGGGTTTTACTAAGCCTTCTGCTTAATTATTTTAGGCAAGCTGGGCTTGCAGGTAGCTCAGAGCACTCTAAAAGTGATTCGTTTTAATTAAACAATAGACATTTTCAGGTTTATTCCCTGATCCTGCTTTTTCCTTTGTTTGATCTTAGGCTTTGTCAACACTTGGGGTTTCTTTAGTTTTGTATTTTTTGCTATTGGAAGTTTAATCAAAGTCGATGAAGCCTCATCTAGAAAGTGCAAGAACACAGGAGTTTGCTTGCAACCATAATTGAGACATTTTAACACCTTTTTTTGATGTCATTCTAATTACCTATAAAACGTATTACTCATGTCTTTAACACTTTTAAAATACCTATAAACCATATGGCTCGGTTTAATTAATTTTAAACGTTCCATCTTAACACGAAGTGCAGCCAAATATGACTTAGGAATTTTCCAAAACAAGTTAATGAGCCTCAGGGAAGTCACATCCCCCCTTGAAAAATGCCTCCAATGGCACCCCAGCAGCTGAGGTACCTTTGTGGTTATAAATGGATTAAAGTGCCTATTTATAGCTCTCTTTCTCACCCCAACAAGCTGCTTTTGTCTGTTGTTCTAACAGGGTGACTTGTTATCTCTTGTAATTTGCATCTGCTAATTTCATTATTGCACCACCTTTGCCCGAAGGAAGAATATCTCAGCTACAGCTCTGAGAGGAAATTTTAAGGAAATGCAAAATGCAATTTGAAATAATTAGGAAAAAAGCATTCAAAAGTTGTGTACATTTCTGTGTTATAATCCCTAAAATTATCTTTCATTGTAAAGAGCAGTGCAGCTGTGGCAGGAGTCCAGATCTGTGATTTTAGACATTTAAAACAGTCTTCATAATTGTAGGAATAGGTTAAGGAGGCTGTTTTTTGAGGGTTTGGTGAACTTGCTGTTCAGGGAGAGAGGCAGTGGAATCCCAGAGCTGTGATGAATTCCCAACACCATGGTTTGCATTTAGGGAATGTGGTTTGGGGTCAGACAGTTAAAGGGTGAAGGATCAGATCACTGAGCCCTTGATGACCCTTCCATGAGCAAGGCTCAATATCCAACCTAATCCAACCTAATATCCAAATCTAATATCCTAATATCCAACCAATATCCAGGCTAAACCTCCCTGGCCATTTCCTCTCATCCCTGTCACTGGGAGAAGAGTCTGACCCTGACCCAGCTCACTAGCAGGTTTATCTGAGAGTTGATCCCTTTTTTAGAGAAACAATGATCCCAATTCCCACCTAACACCCCAGAATTTAACCACAGAACTCAGCTAGGACCAATGATGGGGATCTACTGACATCATTTCACCTTAGGTGTATTAATTAACTAATTTAGTAGTGAATAAGCAGCAGTTAATATCAAAGCTCTTGCAGAACCCTCCCAGCTCTGCTGAGAGAGGGAGGATGGCAGCGTGCAGTTTGATGGCATTTTGTCTTTTCAGCTGAGCAGGAGTGCAGCTAATGCAGGCAGAGCTGTGCCTGGAGAGGATTTGTTTGCTGCTGGGTTGGTTCTGCATTTGGGCATTTCCAAAACTCCATCTCAGCCAGGGTGCTGTGGTGCCTCTCAGGTGGGCTGAGGGGGTGAGAGAGAAAAGCTCTGGAGCTCTCCTGATTTAGACATAGCAGGAAAATTTGTACCTTTTGTTAATCGTTGTGGATATTTTTATAGAGATTTAGTCATTTTTCTGTTCCAGGTTGGCTTAGGGTAGAAGTCCCTGCAGCTGTGGATAGAGCAGATGGGAGGACAAGAAATAGGGAGAGAAGGAATCAAATCAGCCCTGGCTGTGCATCCCTGCTGGCTGGGATGTCAGCTCTGCCCTGGGGATGTTCTGCTCCTCTGGCCATGGCACTGCTGCAGGATTTCTTCTGTCCACATCTTTTACAAACACCTTCCTGCTGCTCCCAGCTCTGTCCATGGGGGAGGTTGTGTGGGGTGAAGGGAGTTTTGTGTCCTGCAGGTCCTTTCCACAAAGGAAGTTCATGAGGAGTCCTGTAGAGTTGTCATGGCAATCACAGTTATTTCAAGGGCTGCAGGAGGTAAACGACAGAAGAGTTGAAAATGTTTCTAGTTTCAGTTGGTGCAGCTGAAAGAAAAGGTGGAGTTCATGTGGGATTTCTCTCTTTCACACACATATATATTCACACATCTCTTGAAAAATTGGTTCTAATGGCTAATAACCAGTAGTATATGCTTTGGGTTTAATTTCTTTTATATTGTCAGTGAACTGTCATAAAACTCTCAAACATTAGGTTGTTAATTCTCCTGATTTCAGCAGGGACAGAGCTCATTCTCTCCTTACTTGCTGCAGCTTAATATGGTTTAACATGGCAACAGTAGAGTGTTAAAGACATTTTGTCTACAAACACTGCAACTTCACAAATCCCTTGCTAATTTTTCAGAATCACACTGTTCAGGGATGGAGGGCTAAGGATAGCCAATGTGACCAAGGGGGATGCTGGCAGCTACACCTGCCTGGCCACAAACCAGTTTGGAGCAGCCAGGGGCTCCACCAGCCTCATCGTCACAGGTGGGTGAGCTGGGGATGAAGGTCTGGAAAGGGGATGGAGCTGGAATTGCAGCCTCAGGAGTCTGCAGGGATGTGGGAGAGAGTAAAGAGTAGGAGAAGTTATTTATTTAAGGATAAAAGGATAGCTGTTACAGCTCTTTTATGAGTTGAAAAGACACCGAGGGATTTTTCTGACTTTGACAAAGATATTGCTCAGATGTGAGGGAGTTTTGAACACTTCACTCCCTCCTCTCACTTCTCTAAACACTAAATAGTGCAATTATGCTTTTAAGTTTGTGGGTTTTTTTTTTTAATTTGTTATGAAAAAAACATGTCAATCAAAAAAAATCTTCGCGGTAATTTTATATTCCAGTGGAAAACCTGTTTAGCCCAAAGGAGGTTTAAATGCTGTTTGCTTATGGAAAAAGATGTGGTGGAAATTCCAGCTGCAGGGGAGCTTTCAGGGACTCCATGGGCAGTAAAACACAGTCTTTCAAAAGCAAATTTCATACAGAATTGTTGTTCAGAGGGATCTTGCTCCTTCCTCCAAGTCACCCATTCCTGGCTGCTGCTGGAGATTCTGGATGGAAAGAGCCAGGAGTTTGTGAAGTTTATCTGAAAAATGTCTTCTAATGTTCTTTTTCAAAGGTTTTAATATCTGGAAGATTCTCCAAACTCAGAATTATCTAGTATCCCCCTGCATTATGTATCCTATACATCTCATAGGTCCAAACAGAATTATTTTGTTCAGTGAATGAACAGCTTCATATTTTCAGCCTGTGCTCCTAAATGATTCATCTCCCTTTATATACAAATAACAGAATTATATACAGAGGGTTCCTGGAATTAAATTTTACTTTTACAGTATTTACAGCAGCTGAAATTTTTCTCTGTTAATGTGATTGTGGAATAACAAACAGCTGTTCTTAATGAGAGTATCTATATTCTGGGTGATGTATGGAACTAAATATCCAGTATGTTCTTCTTTAATGGATTTCCTGCAGTTTTTGGGTTTATTAGCTGCTTCCCTTACTCCCTCCTCTTGCCCTGCCCAGTGGCTGCTGCAGCTTCCAAATCACAAGTGTGTTTGCTGAGAGCCACCCAGGCTCTGCAGTGGCAATTCTGCTCTGTGGGGTGGGTTGGCTGCACCCTGCAGGGTCATATCCACCTTCCCAGTGCCCAGCAGCTCCTGCTGGGACATCCAGGGACACAGTGCTCCCCAGGAGGGGTCAGGCAGCATTCCCAGCCCAGCTGCATCCCTGGCAGTGATTTCCCTGGTCAGATAGAGGAGCTTGGGGGGACATTGGTGGCAGGCAGAGCTCAGCAGTGCTGAGCAATCCAATAACCAATCCCATAACCAATATCTGTGCTCCTGCAGAGCCCACCAGGATCACCCTGGCCCCTTCCAACATGGATGTGACAGTGGGGGAGAGCGTGGTGCTGCCCTGCCAGGTGCAGCACGATCCCCTGCTGGACATCAGCTTCACCTGGTACTTCAACGGGAGCCTGGCTGACTTCCAGAGGGATTCCCACTTCGAGAAGGTTGGAGGGGTGAGCTGCACCACTTTCCTTGCATTTCCCTTACAGCTGCAGCCAGCACAAACTTCTTTTTTTCAGCATAGAAATTAAGATGTTTCTTCTGAGAGTTCTCTTCTGTTTTTGAAGGAAATCATCCCTTGGCTCAACTGGCTGCCCAGCACTTGTTGGTCATGTGCTTTGTGGTTTAGAGTTCAAGTTTTTTCAGTTTTTACCTCTGTTTCTGCCTGATCTACCCCAGGATCACACAGAATCAGCCATGGCAGACAGAGGAGCTTGACACAGAAAACTTGCCATAAGGGATTTTATAGGGATTTCTATTCTATTTTATTCTATTATATTCTATTCTATTCTATTCTATTCTATTCTATTCTATTCTATTCTACTCTACTCTACTCTACTCTACTCTACTCTACTCTACTCTATTAATTTCTACTCTACTCTACTCTACTCTAGATATTCAGGGGCTTTGGGGTTTTAACCTCTTATTTGTGTAAAGAGGAATTTGAGCTCATTAGTAGGAAACTTCCCAGGTTACCAAGAGATCCATGAACATATTTTGTAGGTTTTATATCACACTGAGGTCAGTGGAATAATTCCATCTGGAGTTCCATGCAGGCCACAGTGAGTAAAAAAGACTAAATATGTTCTGAACCTTCCAGGACTTAGAGTGTGTATTTCTTAAACGGAAACATCACTGCAAAAATCACTGGAGCTTTCTTGGTTGGAAAACACTTATTTTTTTAATGGTTAGATTTGCATGTACTGATGCCTGGGAGGTTCCTGTCACACAGGCTGAGGTCTCCAAAATCTGTTCTGTTTGAAGCCTCCCTCCCTCCCCTTTGTGGAGATGTCTGAAATTGAGTTTGCTGAAATAAGTCTGTGCAGAACGTGATTTTGCTTGTGTTCACTGCTGGTGTTGGGCATCCCCTGAATATCCACTTCCAATCAAGTAGATGGATTTTAGATTGCTTTTGACTCAACTTTTAATTTATTGTGAGCAATCAGCACTGAATTGTCCTGCAAACAACTTCCATCTGTGCTTTCACACCAGACCAGCTTCACACATGGAAGGGAATCAGGCAGAATTGGCTTCAGCTTGTGTTGAATAAAGAATGGAGACATTGTAGTGCTGAAACAAAGGAAAATAACCAAATGTTTTGAAAGGTTCATTTTTTTTTTTTCAAGGCTAAAATGAAATTAAAAGTCATGTCTTTTCCTTTTCTCCCAAAGTACTGTTTGCCTGGGAATCAGTGGCCAAAGTAGCTGAAAATACCCACAAATAGGGTTCTGTCCTTGAGCAAAATGCTGCTTCTGCAGAAATTTTTTTTTTTAAATGAAATACTTTAAACATTGAAATCTGACTGAGGCATTTTTCACCTGGAAAATTCAACTGAAAATGTGTTGAAGCAGAAATTCAGCTGACACAAAAAGGACTTTTTTATTTTTTAAGGGACACTATCTACCAAAGGTTTAGTATCAAGTTCTCTGTTCAGTGATGTGGAAAACAAACAGTACACAAAGAGCCCTAACATGATTTGAACTTGTAGTTTCATTCAAGTTTTATTTCTGTTTCCCATGATTCAGGAGATCAACACGTGCTGTGATCTGAGAGAGAACTGTGGGGAAAAAAATACTAAAGATTAGATACTTGGTAAATAGCAAAGAATAGAACTTGTAAAATGGGAAATTTAGCCTGAAATGTGCAACTTTTAAATGAAAGTATGCTCACAATAACATGTAGAATGGGCTGAATTCAGCTTTGTCCTTTGCATATTTGAACTCCTTAAAAATCTGTCGTGACTTGATTCCCAAGTTCTAGATAAAAACTCCATAAATTCTGTCTAGAAATCCAATTGGCTAATGGCCACAGAAAGCACATTTTTCTCAGGGCTTTGAGACAGATGGTTGGTCAGAGAGCACTGAGGTTTTTGGGGTTCCTGGCAGGAGATGCTTTCCAGTATGAGCTCAGCATGGTGTAGCTCACTTTTCCCAAAAAAGGGACAATACCTCATATTTTTTAGGAAAATGCTCCCAGGCAATAATTTGCTGTCCTGGTCACCGGTTGTTTTTGAACAACTTCACTTCTTTGGTGGATTTCTTTCCCCTTTGCAAAGCAAATCTTAACATTAGAGTGCAAAAGAATTTATCATTATTTGCATTAATAAATACTCTGTATTCCCACAGAGTGCTTCAGGGGATTTGATGATCAGGAACATCCAGCTGAAGCACAGTGGGAAATACGTTTGCATGGTGAAGACAGAGGTGGACAGCGTTGCCTCTGCAGCAGAGCTCATTGTGAGAGGTAATCCCAGCTCCAGGATCACCTTTTCCACCTTTTTTAATACTGTAGGCTGCAGAAACAACTGATGCTGTAGGTTACAGAGCCAATCTGTGGCTTGAATCCTGTGGGGAATGACTGGGAGTTGAACTGTGGCTTTCTGACTTGCACCTGGGGAGAATCACAGCTCAGCTTTTGGGTGAAGTCTGATTTTTCGCAGAGGAGCAAAGAGCTGGAGGTTGTAAAGGTGACTTCACATCTTTTTTCAGTGTCAGACCTTCAGGTCACTGACCAGAGGGAACTCACTGGCAGCTCTGAGTCTGCAAAGGGAAGTGTTGGGGACTCCAGAATCCTCCCTGTGAAATGGCACTTCTGCCAGAGCCCAGGAGAGGCTTTTTCCTAGGGTTTAAAGCCTATAAATGCAGGTTTATTCCTTCTCATTCCAAGCTGGAATGCTCACAGCTGAGCCAGAATTGTGGCTTTCTTTGCTGATGTTCCAGCCACAGTTACTGCAAGGTGAAAGCTTTGATCTAGGAGAGCACATGATCTGATCAGCACCTGCTCATAATATTTTAAAATTTGTCAGGTGTTTTCTCACTGTTAATGCACTGTTATCCATTTCAACCCCTTTGCTGGTGCAGGTGAGACAAAACCCAGCATTTTGGCCAGGAAGTGCCCAGAATGAGGATTTTGCAGAAGGCAGCAGGAACTTTGTCTGACTGAATTGTGGCTTTGGTGGGTCACATGTGCTGAGAAATTGTTCCAGTGCCTTGTACAGTAAAGCTGCTGTAGGTAACCAGTTGACAGACTGCAGGGATGGATCAGGAGATTAAAGAGAACATGCAGGACTAAAGGAAAAGACATTGGAAAGATAGAGGGATGGTGCTGAACAAAGGTTCTTGGCTAATAAAAACCAAACCCAGTCATCTGTTCTGCTTTGCAGAATATTTCAGAGTAATTTCAGGCTGAATTATCTGAGTTGAGTGTTCTCATCCCAGTCTGAATTGTTTCCTTCCTCCCTGAGGAATCAAAAACAGGAATCCATCCTGGTTTGCCATGCTCTTGCAGGCTCCCCTGGGCCCCCCGAGCAGGTGAGGGTGGATGAGATCACAGACACCACTGCCCAGATCTCCTGGCAGGAGGGCACAGACAACCACAGCCCTGTCACCACCTACAGCATCCAGGCCAGGACTCCCTTCTCGGTGGGCTGGCAGAGAGTGACCACAGGTGAGCACCATCCCTGCCCTGCTTTTGGGAATCTCTCTCACACCATGTGCTGAGCTCCCTTTTCACTTTCTTCCCTGCAGTTCCCGATGTGATCGATGGGAAAACCTTCACCAGCACGGTGGTGGATTTAAATCCTTGGGTTGAATATGAATTCCGTGTAGTTGCCACTAACAAAATAGGAGGTGGAGAGCCTAGTTTGCCCTCAGAAAAAGTAAGAACTGAAGAGGCAGGTTAGTGGGTTCTTCTATTTGTTTTTAATTCAAGAATCTTGAATATTAACCGTAAAAAAAAAAAGGGAGTGTTCATGTCTTTGGCTCTTTGCAAACAAGCTTGGAATTGCCACGGATATAAAAGCCTGTAACAAGTTGGTTCATATTTTTCCATTTAGCTGTGGGACAGTTTGTGTTGCATTACTGAACATCACAGAAGCATAACATCTAAATCCATTTAAACTGCAGTTACTGTGCCAAAATCTGCCCGTTCAGGCAATGCTGCAGAGTCTGAAGGTATTAATGGATGGAAAGAGGTTAATTTTGACAGGGATTTTCCATTCCTGGTGTTTGATCAGTGTGAACCTTTTCTGTAAGCAGCACGTGGCTCAGAAGAACCCATCAATTAAAACCCCAGTGCACTTGGAATGAGGCCATTTCCCAGTTTATCTGCATAACATCCCTGGAAGTGTTCAAGGACATGGAGTTCTGAGCAGTGGAAGGTGTCCTGGAAAAAAATGATCTTTAAGGTCCCTTCCAGCCCAGGCCATTCTCTGAGTTAACTCTATGGAAAAATGAAGCTTGTCTCCAGTTTTTAGAAGTTCCCAAACACAGCACAATTGATATCTGTGAGCTGCTGAGGTTCCAATGCTCAGAGAAACCCCAGCCTGGCCCAGGGAAGGATGAACATGGGGCAGGGCTGGGGCTTTCCAGGGCTGCCCTCCTGCCCCAAAAACACTACCCTGATTGCAAAAGGAGGATGAATATGGGTTAATTCAGAGCATGAGAGTGATGTGATGTTCTCTTGTCCCTGCTCTGTGTGGACATCTCTGCATTTCCTTTCCACAGTTCCCGAAATTCCTCCATCTGAGGTCAGTGGGGGAGGAGGCAGCAGATCTGAGCTGGTCATAACGTGGGATGTAAGTGTTCTGGGCAACAGTTTTCTTCAGAGAACTTTTTCCTCCCCTTTCCCCCTTTACCCTTTTCTCTCTTCTTTCTCTGAATTTCCCTGGCTGCAGCAGCTTCTCCTCTGTGCCATGTGTGATGTGAGCCTTTCCTCCTTCCCTGTCCTATGTCCCTGTGCTGGATGGAAATCCCCAGGGAATTCAGTGCCTGTGGCTGGGGTTGTCTCTTCTCAAGTATTAATGCTATAAAGAGGGCAAGAGGGTGGGGGAGAGAGGAATGTTAAGCCAAAAATTGGGCTTTACAGTGCAAATTTGCAGTTCTTGCTTTCCCACCATTGACTCTGGATAGATGTGCTAACCAATACAATCTCATCCTACTTTATATTATATATCCTTTTTTAATGATTTAGAGGACTGTTAATATTCTGTTCCAAGCATTGACTACTCTGTGTGGTTATCTAATCATAATCTTATCAGAGGAAGGTTTAAGCCACTGTGTGAAGGTGGAATTGGACTCCCTGATAGCTGACCAAGCAATTATTCATTTTTTATGAACTATGCATCAATGAAAGAAAAGTTGAATTTACCAAAGAGTGTCTTAAAGCAGAATACTTAGTAGAAAACAAAAATTACGCCTGAAAGTTGTTCTCCTCTTGACATGCAGAAGTTCAGATGGGTGGAAGGGAGCAGATTTGCTGTGCTGTAGCTGAGCTAATGGAGGGGTTGGTGCCAAGGGCAGTGCCTTTGGCCAAGTGCCTTGGACAAGGAGTGCACCATGTCCAGGAGGCTGCTGGTCCTTCCTTGCTGCCACACACCCCAGAGACATGTCAGCTCTGTTTCCTGCCCAGCCTGTCCCTGAGGAGCTGCAGAACGGGGAGGGCTTTGGCTACGTGGTGGCTTTCCGCCCCTTGGGCACCACGACGTGGATCCAGACGGTGGTCACCTCCCCAGACACCCCCAAATACGTCTTCAGGAACGAGAGCATCCTGCCCTTCTCGCCCTACGAGGTCAAGGTCGGCGTGTACAACAACAAGGGGGAAGGACCCTTCAGTGCTGTCACCACGGTGTTCTCAGCTGAGGAAGGTACAGCCTTAGCCACCCCAAACCCTTCCCAAGAGCTGTAATTCCACCAGGGAATGCAGCAAAGCTCAGGGAAATGGGATGTTTGGGTTTATTTCCACATCACCCCGTTGATTTCCCCCCAGAGCCCAGCTCAGCCCCCTCGGGAGTGTCAGCCACCAGCCTGTCCTCCTCGGCCATCGAGGTGTCCTGGACTGCCATCCCCTGGAAGATGAGCAACGGGAGGCTGCTGGGCTACGAGGTGAGTGTGTTTAAATCAAAATATTTGAATGAATCAACTGTATTTATAACATAAAATCCACTCTTTGTTTGTAAAGGGTTATGCAGGATGCAGGACAACCACAGAGGTTGACCCCAAATCTTGCTCTTCTGCCCCACTTAAGCCCAGAAGGATAATTTTTTCTATCTCAGGGAATTTTTTTCTATCTTGGGAAAATAGAAAAGAATGGAGTTGTGTTTTGCTTCTTGTGCTGCTAGATAGTCGTGTGTCTGACCTAACTCCAAACTGACACTTTCTCAGAATTCCATTTACTTTCGAGGAAGCTTTTTTATAAAGCACATTTTTCTGAGCTTAACTTGTTTCCTTTTTAATGAAGTAGTGGTTTTCCTCTTGTCATTCTTTGGTTCAAGCAAGATCTAATATTTCAATTGCCTTTTTCCTACAGTCACACTAAAAAGAGCAGCAAGCCTGAGAAGCAGATGGATAAGAATATTTTATTTTTGCACAGTAAACATATTCCTGAAACTTTAATGGATTCCTACCTTTTTCAGCTGAAGGGAGGAAAAAAAATAAAAGCACTTTAAAGAATCAAGTACAACACTGTGGGTGAACAGCCCATTCCATGCAAGATTTAAATGCTTTTCCTTTTTATCTCCTAGGTTAGGTACTGGAATAATGGCCAGAAAGAAGAATCTTCAAACAGAGTAAAAGCTGCAGGGAATGAAACATCCATAAAAATCACAGGGTTGAGGAGCAACTTGGCTTATTTCACAGCTGTCCGTGCCTACAACAGTGCTGGAGCAGGACCCTTCAGTGCCACCGTCAATGCCACCACCAAAAAGCCACGTGAGTAGCTCACATTAAACGGGGAGAAGCAGAAAGGTGTGGGAGACATGGAGGGGAAGGAAAAAATGTGGTTTTCCTGGGAATCACAGTAGGAGTGACATGAATTTCCACAGAGTTACACAAATGGAGCACAGAGCTTTTGCCCTCTTCTTCAGCAGGATGAGAAAAACTCAAGTGTTCCAGGGGAGCCCAAGAAGATCTGTAATTTCTGCACAGAACCTTTATTGTGCTGCTAATGACTGGGAGAAATTGAGAAGAAAAATCTGTGTTATTTAGAAAGGGGGAAAAAAAGAGACTTGTTGAATTTTTCAGCGTTCTCTAACGTATTTATAAGTTCTCTAGGGCATGGCTTTTGAAATGCAATGAACCTCATGCAGTTCATGCAAAACAATCCTTCATGTCCACTGCTTCCCCTTGAACAAATTGCACAAGAGGCCACTGCTGCTGCTGGGAAAGGCAAAATGAGGCTGGAGAACAGCTTGGCAGAGGCTGCACTAATTTCTCCGCAAGTGGAAATATTTTTAGTGTGCTCCTCTGCTGTAATACAACTCAGAATCAGGGTCATCAGTCTTGAAGTGTTTCTGTCAGAGGCACAAGAACACACAATTAAATCTGTCTGAAAGGTCAAATTCCCTGCAATAGTCATTAACATCCCTCGAGCAGAAGGAGTTGTATCATTAATATTATGAAATAAGCTAGTTTATCAGGAATTGTTATATGCAAAAATGAGTGTCAGGCTGTCAGTGAGGACTAAACCAACTCCCATTTGCCAGAGTTTAAATATATTATATGCACAATTGCCATGAACTGGCTGATCTGAAGTCATTCACTGCCTGCAGCCTGGACAGGCCATGTGGAAAGTAGTTTTTTTCTAATTAATCATCTTTGTGGGTGCTCACTGGAGGTGGTGCCAACCTGGTCAGCTCAGGGATTTTCAGCCTTTTTTTTAGGGTTCCCCCAGCTTTGGGGTGTGTGACTGAGAGCTGGACAAGCCCCTGATCCCACAGCCTCAAGGGCACTGCTGTTTGGAATAATTAAAAAGGAAAATTAATGGCATTATGTCCATGGATCTTTCTGGGGAATTGGGAGAGCAAAACCATTGCAGTACAGTGCAGTGTTAGTCTGAGGATTTTGATAAATTAGTTGAATTGCTAAGAGAAATAATTCTCTGTGCTCTTGCAGTAGGAACTGATTTTTCATTCAAATGTGTGATTTTGAATCAATCCCGATTTCTAATTTAATTTGAATATTTGTGATTGGTGTGGTTTTCACTGTGAAGGATTTACATTCCCCCCACAGGACCTGCCAGGTACATAGCAGAAACTCTTGCCATGTCAAGAAATACAAATAGTTCAGTTCCCTTGGCAGTATATTTCAAAATTGAAATTGAGTCTTGGACAATTAAAATATCTTTGCTTTTACATTTGAAACATGAATGCTTACAGCCCAGAATAACAAGTGGAGGTTTAAATAGTGCTGTGTAAAATGGCAAGGGAGTGGGGAAGACTTGCCTAAGTTGTTACAATTATTTCAAATTAGAAGGTCTTGAAATAAACCCAAATGTTCTGTCCATCAGCTCTGGTTCTGAGAATTTCTCCTGTCTGAGAGCAGCTTGGAGCACCTGGGGAGGATCAGAAATCCCTGCAGCTTTTGGAGATGTCCTGACATGACTTGATGGATCCAGATTTGCCAAAAATTGAAGTTCTGGAGATTTTGGTGTCTGCAGCAAACTGGAGCTCTCTGAATCCCATTGACAGAGGCTTACAGTTTTTATATATAATTACTCTTCCTTTCTTTCCACATGTCATCTTAATATTTTGCTGTGGATTTCCAGGCTGACTCATTGCTTTTGAAATTCAGCTTTAATATCTCAGTGTGAAAACTCCTCGGAGATGCTGTAACACTTCATTCTCAGGAGTGAAACAATCTCCTCTTGCATTTACAAGGAGTGGTTATTATTAGAACATCAGGTTAAATCTTCCTCAGTACATAGAACAAGACAAATAGTGCAAAAAAAAAAAATAGCTGTGGGTGGTTGACTTCAGGATAATTTAAGTCTCACTGTTGCTTTTTTTAAGTATAATCAGGTGGGTTTTGATCTGCCTGCTTATGGAGAGAAGGCAGGGAGTTATCTGTGTGAAAGAATTGAAAAGAGGAGGGGAGAAAAGAGGAAAAAAATCCACAAGCACGTGGATAAAAGTGTTCAAAACCACTGCCAGTGCTTAATGCTGGAACCTCCATATCAAAGCACAGCTCAGTCCACCTAGGCAGCAGCTGCCTCCACTAGGTGACAGCAGCAGTAAATTGTTTTCCTTAACGCATTTACAGGAGATTTTAATCACTGATTGTGTCACTGCATGACCCATTTGCTGGGAAACCAACCTGAGGGTTGTAAGAGGTTTGTACTTGGCTGGAAGCTTGGCAGCTCCCAGGAGCAGGAAAGGACAGAGCCCAGAGCATTGCAGCTCCTTTGCAAATAGCAGGCTTGGGTTGCTAATGAACAAAACATCCCAGCAGATTTCTTTGGCCAAAGCCCAGGTTTGGGGCAGTTCAGCCCCAGGCATGGCACAGGCTGAGCTCAGAATCACAGCTCCAGGTAGAAGAACCAGCAGGAAAAAAAAAACCCTTCAAATATTTTACATTAAAAACATCTTAAAGTAAATCAACATAGTGGGTAAATTTGAATATTCACTGAGACCAGATTTGGCTAACAATCTATTGTGAAGAATTTTCCTATTCTTGGCACTATGGTAAAACTAGAAATTCTCTGTTACCATCGTTAGAGTTTGTTCTGATTAATCAGCCATGTCCCAGGACACATCCTTCTATCTGAATGTACTGAATGAAGGACCATCAGCAGATATTTCAGCCTCAGAAACAACATTTCTGTGCCATTCTATTTTTTCCTTTCCCTCTGTTTTCCACATTTAACCTCTGAACCATAAGGTGCCAAACAAGGAGCTGTGCTGGAGTTGCTTTTGCACCCAAAATGTAATGATAGCCAATTACCTGACCTGGTGAGCAAATCACTAATGCCAGTTAAATTAAAGTTGTGCTTTTCTTGTGTGTTTGCAGCACCCAGCCAGCCTCCAGGAAACGTGGTGTGGAATGTCACAGACTCCAGAGTCATCCTGAGCTGGGAGGAGGTCAGAGCCATGGAGAATGAATCTGAGGTCACAGGGTACAAGGTGAGTGAGAGAGCTGCAAACAATCCAGAGCTGCAAACAATCCAAAGCTGCAAACAATCCAGAGCTGCTCTTTCCTCTCTGTTTGCATGTTCAGGGGATGCACAAAACCACCCCTGCATCATTGCAGGGAGTCTCCTTTTTAGGGAGTTTAAATCATGTTCTATCAATGTCTCACCATTAATATCCAATAATTCCTTTTCCTCTCCATGCTGGAATTCCTCAGCTCTTGGGATTCCACCTACACCTGGATCTTATAACATTTAAACACTTATCACATCCAGAACTCTCATTTTAAATGTGTAACACTTACCCAAATGTATAAAACTTGGAAAGAAACCAAATAACCCAAAACTTAACATGATGGATGCAGTTTCCATTGCTGGCCAGGTATATATATTATTTATATTATATATTTATATATTAGTTTATATTAATTAGTTTATATTATATTAGTTTATATTAGTATATATTAGTTTATATATATTTTTATATATAATAAACTTTTATATATTACATATATATATTAAACCGATATTTTAAGCCCTTTCTCCTCTTACCCACTGTAGGCCATGCTCATTTCTCTGATAGAAATTACACTGTTGCCTCTGCTCCAAATCTGATCAGCACACAAATGTAAAAGTATTTAAATATGTCATATAAATGGGTGTAAAAGAACAGCTGAGGATGTTCCTGATAAGCTCTGTACAGCTGCATCCCACATGATCCATTCCTGCATGAAGATCTCACTCCCCACTGAGCTGCATTGGCAAGAAATATATGTTTACAGCTTGTTCCAGTGTCCCATCACCCATTATTTTATATTACCACAATAAAAACAACACATAATATATATTATCATCCCACATTGTGCCATTTTAAATTAAATCCGGAATAAAACCCCTTGACTGATGTCCCCTTCTTTCTTCAAATGTCACAGAATATGAACCGAAAATGAAATTTTTTCCTTCATCCCATCACTTTTAAAAGCTGAAAGTTGGTTTGTAAGACAGGAAGCTGTCAGGGCAGGTGCTGAGGGTGTGTGTGTTGCAGGTTCTGTACAGGACCAGCAGCCAGGACAGGGTGCAGGAGTTCACCACTGACACCACGACAGCCGAGCTGTGGCTGCAGCTCAAGGATGACTATTTTATAGAAGTCAAAGCCACCACGGAGGGAGGAGATGGCAGCAGCAGCGAGCAGATCCTCATCCCCAGACTAGCCAGTAGGTTGAACCACTTTCCTTCACCCCAGCTTGCCTTTGTGTCCTTTATTGACGGGGGGAAAAAATAAAATTAATACTTTGTGTGGGAATAAGGTAATGAAAAGGAAAGCAATTAAAAGTCTTCATGCCTGTATGCATGGCAAACTCCATTCTGTTGAACTGGTAAATTACCATGTAGATTGGTATTAAAAATGTTTTTTACTTCTCCTTTTTAAAAAAAATTATTGCCTTGAAATTAGAGTCACAGAAGAATCATTAAAGTTGGAAAGACCTCCAAGATCACTGAGTCCAACCTTTGACCAAAGAGCACTAAAACCATTTGTAGTCACAGCATTTTGCAAAGCATTTTTGCAGTTTTTAAATATTTGCTGTATTTTTGTAAATCTCTTGTGCTTGTAGGAATTCTTTTTAAAATTACAATAACTTTTTCTTAGCATGTAGGAAGAGTAATAATGTGGCACAGCACATATTCATGCTTTCACTTAATCCTGACCTTTTCCTTTGTCACAGGTATGGATGCAAGAGGTTCTGCTCCATCAGTCTTGAGTATCTTCAGTGTCTCCAGCTTCTTAGCAACAATATTTTCCTTGACCCTTAATTCAGTGTTGTGATGATATATTTGCATTTGCTGGGAAAGAAAAAAAAATTGGTTACTAAAGTGCTTTTTATAAAAAAAAAACCTGCAGTGGTTAATGCATGTTTTTTTCTTCTATCCTGACGTGTTTTTAAATTCTTTATATTTCACTGTAAGTTGAAGTAAAAATACCGTGTAAAGTTTAGCAAATCCTTGAAAAAGGAATCTAAAATGCCTTAATACTTGAACCAAAGGAGTTTACATGTTCCATGCTTCAGATGCAGTGTGAGAGAGGAGGGGAGGGATGGCACCACAGGGGCAGGGCTGTGGGGAAGAGCTCAGCTCAGTGAGAAACTCCATTTTTACAGCAACACTGAGTTGTTCTGGGTCTGTTCTGCATCGTCACGATGACATTTGATGTGGAAAGATGCAGTCAGAGCTGTGGCTGTCACCAATCCCAGTGGCTGCTCCATCATTCAGCAGGATTGGATCCTTTCCCTGCTGCCCTCACTGGGAGTTCCTGAGAATAAAGCCTGAAATCCCAGCCTGGAGCAGGGCAGGGGCTCAGAGGTGGTTTTGCACAGTTCCTGAGGCAGAGCCTGCTCTGCTGCTCCTGACAAATCATCTCCCAGCTGGGATCCCAAGGATCCTCTGGTGATGTTTGTGCACCTTTTCCAACACCCACCCTTCACCCGTCAATCCCAGCTTCATTCCCTCATCTTCCCCACCTTACATTTCCCAGCCAGGTTATTCATTCACACCAAACTCCCACCTCCAGCAGGGTTCTATTTCCCTCCTGCCCACATTTCAGGAGCAGAAGTGCCCAGCTGGCAGCACTTTGGAGCTGCAGTGGCACCCTGGCCTTACCCAGAGGGACAGCCACCCTTCCTCCCTGCCCTGGGACG
Organism: Lichenostomus cassidix; assembly: GCF_008360975.1. Lineage (NCBI taxonomy): Eukaryota > Metazoa > Chordata > Aves > Passeriformes > Meliphagidae > Lichenostomus > Lichenostomus cassidix. The sequence continues at coordinate 2,938,417 of NC_139493.1, forward strand.
TGGTGCTCCCACCTCTGCAGCCCCAAATCCTCATCCTCATCTGCATCACCCTGAGTTCAGAGTTACAGTCAGACCTCTCCCTCCTGCTGCTCTTTAACCAGTTCTAACTGTTTCACCTGCCCTGGCACTCACCACCCCTGGCACAGGATTTTGGGGAGTTTATGGCAATACTGTAGGATATAATAATAAGTGATACAACAACACTTCAGGCTGGCTATTCTAGAGACATTCGTGCTGTCTTTGCTAGCAGTAAATTAAAGATACATTAAGCCTGGTCCATTTGACTTCTAGAGTTGTGATTAGTCAAATTAGCCTTTTAGACACCTTCAGAGGTGACACCATCCCTGTTCCAGCACTCCAGCACGTGTTCACATGACAGAAAGCACATCCTCTTAAAGACTATGGGGTTTTAATTCCCCATTATTACTAAAACACACAGAACTACAAAGGGAGAACCACAATGAATCAAATCATAAATAAAAAAATACCTTGATATGCATTGAGCTGGCCAGTGAGCTGATGAGCTGCAGAGCCCAAGTGCTGCTGAGGTAAGCCAGAGCTGTCCATGAGCTGTATATATGTACATAGAGAGCTATAAATGACTTTGTTGCTTCTCCACGTGGCTAACCAGCGTTGTTTTCAGACACTTGCAAACAGGGGGTGGGTGGGACATGGAAATACAGGTGTTCCTAGTAAGTATAGTTCCATTTCATGCAGCAAAGGGTGACTTTTTTCTTGTTCCACAAAATTCTAGTCCAGGTTCCTGTACTGCCCGTTTTTTCACGCGCTTACATTGTATTATTATTTGATTTCTAGTTCTATATCTCCATGAGATATTGTACCCAGTACCTTGTTTCATATTGAAAAGGTTGAAATTTATCCTTAAACTTCCAGTTGTGTGTGTATCCTATGGTTATCTGTATGCATTTTTTTCTATTGCTCTAATAAAATATTTATTACATTGAGGGATAATGGAATATCTCAAAGTATTGCTGCTTGTTTCTATGATATATTTGCACACATTGGGGGTTAATGCAGCTAAAAATGGTTGTTCTCAAGCTTCTGAGCTGCACCTCTGCCCACAGCAGGATGGACAAAAATCCACCTCCCTTTCCCTGGATTAATTTCCCATCTAACTAGTCAGGCTGTTTCCTCTTCCCTAAACTGAAAAAAAAATCCCTAATTTAATTATACTGAAGAAGAGTTAGTTTTAATAATAACTGACTCAGTGTATCACTATTTAGCATTAAACTGCAGGTCCTTTTTGTTGTTGCAGTTGCCTGTTTCTTACATGCTGCACCTTCCTGTAAAACCTGAGATTTTCCAGCACTAAAAATACTTCTTCCTGGGACCACAGGCACAGCACAACTAATTATTTTAAGCTTTTAAACTGTGGATTCTACCTGCATAATAGAGAGCTGATCCAGGTGCTGCAATAAGGGTTAATAATGATCCCAACAAATCACAAGTGTGGATCCATGACTGAAGTAATTTTTCTTGAGTAAATCAGGTTTTTCCTTTCAGATGGTTGTAGTTGGACAATCCTGCGTTGCTCTGCCTCCCCAGTGTCCACTTTAGTCTTCCTTTAACTCTTCCTCATATCATGTTAATTCAGCTCAGGTTATTTGCATTAATAAAAGTGACTTGGTTCTCCAGTGAGTTGGTAAAAAAGTTGTCATTGGGAGGAAAGTAAAGGAGGAAAAGGTGGAGAGGCAGTAAGGATAATCCTACCTCCTGCAGGCATTGCCAGAGCAGCTCCTGGGACCATCAAAAATTAGCAACTCAGTCCTGGCTGAAAAGGAAAAAAAAAATCATCAATAAAAATGAAAAATGTGAATAGAATAACTTACACAAGAACTGCAGGTGGTGGGTAAGGGGGTTCTGCCATTCCATTGGACTTGTGTTTCCCCAAAAATAGCCAGCACTTTGTCAAAGCTGATATTTGAAATCTTGTAAGAAAGATTGGTAGGCTTCAGTCATAGTTTTAAAAATTGCATTTTCAATTCCCCATCCAAAACCAGAGCTGTATTCTAAATCCGAATTTCTCAGAGGTACTTGGAATAAGACTTCTTTTAAAAAACACGACTTTTCCTTTGAACAGTTTACTGTTGGATATGTTACAAATACACAGGATCCTCTATGAATACAAAATGAGTTAAAAAACTAATATCACTCCAGCCCAAAGAAATACTGGAGATCTCCATTTTCGACTTAATTTGCCTTTCAGTGGTGGCAGGCAGACGTGGGCAGTGCCTGTCAGGTTATATATGTTATGTCTTAATAACAGGCAATAAAGCAAGCTGTCCAGCATGAGGGAGTGCATTGATCTGACAGCTCTGCCTGAAATAAATAACAATGGGATATTGTGAAAATAAAATGAGTTTGTAAACAGGCCCTGGCTCTCTTAGGGGAAACAACCGCCTCGATTGTTTTATGCTAATGCTGTGAACTCCTGAAAAGCAATAAAAAGGGATGTGTTTAGCAGAGATAGAGCTGGATGCACTTTGCTGCTGCTTTATCAGGGCTGATGGATGGAGAGAGGCATTTGGGATGTGGTGCAGGCACAGGGAGCTGCCCTGGCATGGGGATGTGCTGCACCTGCAGCAGCTCTGGGGAGCAGCCTTGCCTCTCAGAAAAGGGATTTCTTGAGCCTTCGGAGGAAGCAGGAGGTGCAGCCTGGAAAAGAGGGCAGAATTCCTCTATTTCTAAGCTGAGCTCCTATCAGCAGCCTCAGCAAGCTCTGTTCCTCAGTTATTCATGCCTCACCTTTGACTTGGAAGGTTCCCAAGGTGGCTGAGGCTGTGGACACCTGACTGGCACCCCTGGGGCTCCAACCCTGCCGTGGGCATTCCCTCCAGGACAGCCCTGTGCCAGCCCTGCCCTGTCCCTCTGTGCTGCTGGCAGGTGTGCCAGGGGAAGGGCACTGTCCTGGAGATGCCATCAGGGGACACGAGTGTGGCTGTGCCCAAGTGCTCTGCCACAAACAGCTGTCACTCTCAAATAGCCAGTTTGGGGTTGATTTCCCTGTTTTCATGGCTGTGATGCCAGTCCTGTGCCCTGCCTGGCATGGGATGCACTGCAGAGCTGCCCCCAGAAGTTTGGTGTTTTAATAAACAAACACTCACCTTTGCTGTGGTTCATCCTCCTGCAGAGCCTGAGCTGCCACACTGCCGTGTCCTCGTTGGAATTCATACCCTGCTCTGCCTTTGCTTTGGGCTTAAACACTGTTTTCAGACTTCACAGTTTGTGCATGAGAGTGTTTTAGTATTAGAATTTCACAGGACCTTCATGTGCATCCTTCCTTTGCTTTTTCCATCCTTAAGGGTCAAGAAAACTTTATAAACTCACTTGGAATTAAATTTCTTTTCTTGAGCTCCTCACTGATCTTTTTGAGGTCAACAAGTGTCTTTGAAAGTCTTTTTTTTTCAAATGCACAAATACAGGAGCCGTGCCTGTAATGCCATGCAGCATTACTGAGACACTTTCTTCCCCATGTACCCAAGATTATTTTCTTACCCTTTAAGAGCATAATTAGTCCTGTGAGGTCTGGACCATGCCTGCTCTTCGTGCTGTGCTCTTCATTCCTTCCCAGAGATTAATTCCCTTTGGGGGGGAGAACATCAAGGCATCGGCAGATGCTGGAAAAGGAAGAATCAAAAGTATCCTGTTAGGAGCCTGGGAAAGGATGCAACTTCAAGGTGTTCATTAATTCAGCCCATGATAATTCAAACTCAAAACAGCTCCTAGGATGGGGGAACAGCCAGAATTGTCCAACTTTTGAGGGAGTGCAGCTCCTTGCTGCCTGCTCAGCCCCCATCCTGCCAAACCCTGCACTCCTGGGGATGCAGAGCTGCAAGAGGAGGGACAGGGATTCACTTCCTCACTCCATCATCAGCCAAGGATGCAGGACTGGAATCCCCCAGCAGCACCCAGGGAGGGTCTGCATGCCTGTGGGCAAAGGTGGCACCTCAAACCAGCTGCCATTAATTAACACATGTGGCCATTAATGAAAATGCAAAATAAAAGTGATTGCTTTGAATGAAAGTCACACACAGCTCTGGAGGGACTCCCTGCTTGCACAGCATCCTCCTGCTCAGGGGCACAGGGCTTTGGGAATCTCCTGATCCTGCAAAGTGGGGCAGGAACCTGTGGGGACAAACTGATGCAGCCCTGAATCTGCTCTGCAGCCCCAGAGAGAGCTGCAGGAGGATTTTGTCACCTCCAGGGAGGTGCTGGGGATGTTCCCCTGAGGCTGGAGCACCTCCAAGCCCTCCCCACACCCATTCCTCCAAAAATGGGACATTGACAGCAGGATAACATCCCTTGGGAATGCTCTCCTTGGGGGAAACTCTGGTTTGTGTTGGAACAGAAGCAATAACCTCTTAGATCAGGTAAATGCACAAAAAGAAACAAATCAGAGAAAACATGGGAAAGTCCTGTCTTTGCTGCCCCTGATGCTACAAATAATAAATCATTTGCCCAGGACTGTGAAGGAGTCACTCAGAAAAGGACATGTGTTTAACAAGAATTTCCCTCATTAGCAATCCAAGGAGGGCCTTGCTTAAGGCAGACAAATAATTTAATTTTTGTCACACTTCCTAACATTGCCACCAAACTGAGGCATTTACAGTCACACTTGTCACAACACTAATTATCTGTTTGAATAGCAGAGCTCTCTGCTGATTGAATGAGTTCTGCCATGAGAGCAGATCATTTCAGCAGCAGTAGCTGATCATCATTACTTTTTGGATATAGGATGTAAATAGACGGTAATGACATAAAAGATGGCTTTGGTACCTTTAGAGCAGCTTCAGCCAAGATGGGGGAGTTTCTGCAGCAGCCAAAAGCTTCTGCTCATGGTCTGGAAAACAATGTCTTGGGGGTTTGTGTTGCCTAGGAAACGTGAAAAATAAAGCACCATTAATTACCTCTTTCCAAGCAAGCAGAGTATCCAGTGCTGAGGGTTTGATCCCAGCTAATGAATGCTCACCCCAATTGCAGCTGATCAATCAGCCCTGCAGAGCCAGGGCAGAGCTCAGGCTCAGCAATCCTCCAGGTTCTGCTCTGCCTTTGCAGACACTGCCTGGCCAGTTGTGCCTCTTGCCTTCACATCCATAACCTCCTAACGACTTCAGCTGGTTTTCTTTTCATGTAAATGCATTTCTTTTTCAAGGAGGTGCTAGCAGCAGACCTGGTAAACATCCAGGCAAACACATATGCAAGTCCTATATAAGTCCCATACATATGTGGGATATTTATATATATATATATACACAGTAATATATTTATATTTTTATATAGATATTTAATATATTTTCATAAAGATATGTATATATACACATGAGTATATAAATAATAATGAACATAGAAATAAATAATAAATAATAAATAATAAATAATAAATAATAAATAATAAATAATAAATCTAAACATATATTATTATAAATATACATTATTTATCTATATGTGCATATATATGGGTATATGTTTATATATATCCATATAGATGAATATATATATATATGGGTAAATATTTTATATATATCTATATTTAATGTATTTTTCATAAATATATGTATATATTAATATACACAAGTATATAAATAAATAATGGATATAGAAATAAATAAATAATAAATCTAAACATATATTATTATAAATATACATTATTTATCTATATATGTATATATATGGGTATACTTTTAATATATATCCATATATATTTTTATATATATGGGTTCATTTATCTATAGATGGATATATATATCTATAGATACACACAGACATATGCACATTATATATATATATAATACATATATTGTATGTATAATATAATAGTATTGTATGTGTAATTAGTATTACATGTATAATATATATCTAGTATGTGTATATACAATATAAATATATATATTTTCTCCATAAATGAAACCATGCTGATAGTCCTGGCCACTGGCACAGAACCACGAGTTCAGCCAGACATTCTGCTCTGTCATTCTACCCAAAATGCTGCCAAAATCTTTACTGTTATATCTTCTGTATAACAACTTTAAAGTGTAATTAAACATTTTTTACTGCAGACTACACTCACTGCTTTTCTTCCCTCCAGTATTGGTGCTTTGGTCCTAATTTTCTAATTAGGAAATATAACTGGATAACTCCATGAAATAACTGCAATAAGAAATAATGCTGTGAAATCAGTGAAACTGGAATCAACCTCTTCTTGTAGGAGTTTGAAGTCATCCTAAAAGTTTATTTTGGGAAGGCTGCACCCCCTGCCAGCACAGCCCAAAGCAATCAGAAAAACTTTAGGCACAAAAAGTAGGGATAAAAATAATTGCAGTGATTCTGAGATTTTTTTATATTAGTCCCAGCTATTTTAAGCAAAAAATTGCTTTAAAAAGACACTGAAAGACAACCTTTCCCTTTGGTGAGCATCCATTTCTAAATGAGCTGTTTACATGGCTAATTCTGAGTTTTCTTTTCTCTCTCCAGTTTTCCTCAAGGACTGATGCCAGAGGCAATCTCCTTGAATCTCCTGACTCTTTCTGGAGGTTAAACTGGCTACCAGAAAGCTGGATCAAAGGGAAAGAAAAACTTTCTTTGGGAAGCACAAAAATATTTACATTAACACAAGATGAGCCAGAACTCTTCATTTCTACCATGTAGACACGCTTGTAAAAAGCAAATTAAAATTTGGCCATTTTTAGTTCAACTGGGGAGGAGAGAAGGGATTTTATAGCTCATGTAAGTGAAGAGAGACAAGGCTGGAAATCAGTTTGTGATGCAGCTAATTGAAAAAAATCCAGAGTTTTCAGGGTTTCTTGCCTGGAGGAGAGAATTTCTCTGAGCCATTTTAATGCACAAGAGGAAAAGTGAATAAAGTTTTCCCACCACAGACAATTGGCTGGGAAATGGCAGCCAGAAAGAGCTGGATTGGAGCAGGCAGACCTTGAAAAGCAAGACAAGAACTTTTTTTCAGCCTTTTCTGAGCTCCTCAGCTGCAAACACCAATTTTGGCAGCAGGCTATTAATAGAAGTGATGAGAGATAACACAGATTCAGTCGGGGTTGGTCACTGCAGTAAAAAAATTAGAGATATTTTTTCACAAGATATTTCTGAAGAATTCTCCTCTTTCTGGCCAGCTCTGGTAAAACTCAGACAAAATGGGGAGTTGAGTGCACTTATTGGTATTTATTCTAACGAGTTCATCATCTCTCCTCACCCATGTGCTGGCAGCAACCCATAAATATTGGGATATCAAACACCCACTTGTGCCTGCCCTGGGAGGAGCAGAGTGTCCCTTCTGCACTTCATTAGCTGTCCTCTGGGGAGGAATGAGCAAGGCCAAGCTTTCAATTTGGGAAAGGCTTTCCTCAGAAGCTGTGAGCTCTGTGATGTTCTGGGGCTGGCAGAGGCAGAGGCCACCAGCCCTGAAAGTACTGCCAGCCCTCAGGAGGGACCATGAGGATGGTGCAGATGACAAAGGTGACCAGGGTCAGAATGCTGAGCATCAACATCGTGCTGGAGTGGATGAAAGCCCTGATGAGGAGCAAAAATTGCTTCCCAGAAACTCCCTTTCCTACAAGGAAGTCATTTCTGCTCCTTGAGTCCAGGAGAACCAGGATGCTGCTGCCTGGGGCTACAACTCTTAATTGGAGTTTAGGGGTTTTAATCCAATATCTCTTGATTTCCTTGAAGTCTCCTGGATCAGAATCCTCCCTTTCACCTGGGGAGCCTGACCATCCTGCTGCACATTTGGGATGAAAGCCCAGATTTCACACTTGATTTCTAGACCTGGATCATGAGCTAATGGGCTCTGCTTTGTACAGAGACAAAACTTCAACACTGAATTGCTGAAAATCGGGTTTGAATCTCATTTTTTACCCCAGCTCCATGAAGTTTCAGTTAATTTCCAATATTCCATGTGCTCTTTTGTCTGGTCCCAGCCCAGCTGCAGCCACACAAGTCCTGCATTCCCAGAGCAGCTCCTGACTCTTGCTCTTCTCAGGCCAGCACAGGGCTGGGATCAGCTCCCAAGGAGAGGAATTGCTGATGGAATTCATGTCTCTTCTGGCCAAAATAACCAGATAAACTTATAAATATAAGCAGACACTTTGAGGGACAACATGCTTAAAATATTGAATTATATGGTAGTGGCATAAAATGGGAAATAATTGAAATTGGAAGAGAATTAAAAGAGCATTAAAGAAATGTCTAACATTTTCTCTATTTCACCTGTGAATAATGCCTCATTCATTGCTTTAAAGATTCAAGAAGGGCTCAATAAAGATATCTGAAGTGCCAAATAAACATTATTTGTTAGTGAGTCCCACCTGCCCAACAGCTGCTCTACATGGCCTTTAGCGACATTTTTCATTGGTGATAAGGAAAAAAGCATTTGAGCAGAGAACCACAGAATCATTTAGGATAGGAAAGACTTTTAAGATCATCGGGTCTGACCATTAACCCAGCACTGCCAAGGTCACCACTAAACCTCATCCCCAAGCACCACATCCACACCTCCTTTAAATCCCTCCGGGGATGCTGACCCCACCACTGCCCTGTTCCAGGGCTTAACAACCCTTTCAGAGGAGAAATTCCTCCTAATATCCAATCTAAACCTCCCCTGGCACAGCTTGAGGCCATTTCCCCTCTCTTATGGCTCGTTACCCGGGACAAGAGACATCGATTTCCCTCTCTGTGCAGAGCACTGAAGTTTTGTGAGCACAGAACTCAGACACAGAGCCCAAATGCTCAGGTGAGCACAGCAAAGAGCACTGGAGCATCGCTGCTCACCGAGGGAAAAATCTTCCTCTATGGCAGGACAGGACTCCTGGCTACTGAATTCAGGACTTAAACACGAGGAAAAATATATCAACTACACACCCAGAAAGCTGAGGGAGTGATGGGCTGGTTTGCCCACAGCCCAGCAGCAGAGATGCTGCTGATTGCCAGGCTGCAGACGGACGCTGCATGGAGAAATTAAACTCCAAGTGGTTGGTCGTGGGGTTTTTTTTACCACATCAGTCAGATTTTGCGTCTGTGGGAAACTTTTCCTCAGAGAGGCTCTTTTCACAGACACAGCAGGGAAGGAGGTAACAGCATGAAATGAGAGAGAGCTTGAAAAGCAGCGGCCGTGCTGCAGGAAGCCCAACATTTGCATGTTAAGCTACATCTACTCCCCGAACGCTCAGACACATGAAAGCAACCCCGGATTTTTGGTTAGCAGCAGATCTATTCGCTGCAGCCTGAATTTAAAGGTCAGGGATGTTTAGAGCTGGGGTTTTCTTGCACTTAGCTGGAGCAGAGCTCCACGGCTCTCCTCTGGAGGAGCAGAGGGAAAAGCACCGTGCCGGGACAATGGGTCACGGTCCTGTCTCAGCAAAGAGTTTGACATCAGTCCCTGCTTCCCAGTGCCAGTGGCCCTGATTCACTGGGATGTTGTAGGAGAGACACTTCTCTGATACCAGTGACCTTAACAAGAGCTTTTCAGAGCTTGTCAGGCTGTGACAGCTGAATCATTTTAGGCATGTAAATGCCGCGTGAGTGGAAAGCAGCTGAACGAAACCTTTTTCCCAAAAACACAGCCCTGAGGAGAGTATGAGACATTCCAACTCAGTTTGGACCTGTCTCATCTCCAGAAATTAAACTGATTTCTGACCAGGCTGAAGGTTTCCTACCTGACATGGCAATTGTGCTCTTTGGCTTCTCCCCACAGGCCGGAAGGGCTGGCAGGGCTGATAGTCATCATCTCCGTCCCACCTCAGCAGCACCAGGGCTGAGGATGCTCAGCTCTGCCTCCTGCCCCTCCTCATCCTCCCGTGCCACCCTGGTGAACAGCCAGGCATGGCAGGGTTGTTATCCACACCCCTGAGCTCCCCAGGATGCTGTTTCCTGCCTGGCTTTGGCATTCGGGAGCAGGTGAAGTGGGAGATAAAGAATAAAATGATGACCCTTGTCATTGCCTCCCAAACGAGCAGCATGATGTGGCTGCGAGTTTGAATAGCCAGGGAAGAGGCAGACACATGCTGGATTGACTGAGATAAATGCTGGTCACAGCTGTTGAATTCCTGGTGCTGATGAAGGCTGCAGAAAAATTGTGTGTATGCAGAGAGGATAAGAGATGAGGGCTGCTGTTGCCTGCCAGGAGATAAAGGGCTCGAGTGGCTGCTGCGTTGTTTGGGTTTGTGATTGGATTGATATGGCTCATGTCTTGGAACACTGCTGATAGAGGTGAGCAATTAAACAGCAACACAGGCCAAGATCCTTGGATTCACCTGAAATGCACTGGGGAGCTGCTGGGGAAGGGAAGCTGGAGGGACTGATCTGATCCAGGGTTAAATAAAAACCCTCCAGAGGGTTTTTATTTCTGTTCTTCTGCACTGGTCTTTTATCTCATGCTGGTGGGATGGCACATGGTCCCACCTCCTCTGGACAGGGGACACAACCTCTGAAGCCACACGGGAGGGAGAGGTGGGGACAGATTTGTCTCACACACCCCAAACAGCAATACATAAGCAGCACTGAGAGCAGAGACAAAACCCCTCAGACTTCCCAGCACATGGTGGGATTTAAAAAGAGCTGTTTCCAGTTTCCTGCCTTCCCCTCCCTCCCCTTCCTCTCACAGCACTGAGATGATTTCCCACAGAACTGAAGCAAAGCACCAACCCCAGCAGCATCACTTTAAAAATGAGCTTGCCTCACTCAGAAACCCCCGAGGTTCCCTCAGAAACCCTCGGTTTCTTGTTCAGCGCTTCAGTGGCAGCCGAGCTCAGCTCTGGCAGCAGCTCCCAGGGGTGCCACCCGCGTCACAGGGGCAGTGGGGACAGGCAGCTGGCGTCACCGAGCCACCAGGCTTGCTCAGCAAGGCACAACACCCACCTGGGGCTCTGGCAGACTCGGCTTTAGCCTCCCAGCTCGCTTGCATGAATGCATCTGTGCTTTGCTCTGCTGCCTCCACGAGCACTGCTGCTGCTGCTGAGGCACTGCTGTGCTGAGAGCATCACTTATCCCGGGGAGGAACGAGACACAAATTGCTGGGGCTTGGCTCTGGGTTTTGTACCTCCTTGCTGTATCCACACAAGTCCCCTGTCTTATTCTTGGAGTGAATTTTCTGTTGCTTTCTGCCTGTAAACCTCCTTTCCAAGGGCAGCACCTTCCATTAGTGCAGTCCTTGGGGCATCCCTTTGGGACAATATGGGACACTATGATGTGTTGGGGTTTTCCCTGCCACCAGCCCTGAACCACCCTGACAGATTCTGTGTGTCTGCCTCCCAGAGTCCCCCTGAACAGATATCAGCCTGTATATCTGCCATACAGCACAGCAACACAGCCTGGACTGCCCTGCTGTGGAGGGAGGAAGAGGAAAAGAGATTCTCCTATTCTTTCTCTGCCTTCAACAAATCCACACCTGATGCTACTTGGCATTTACCTCTTACCTTCTCCTCTAATCTGTTCCTGTGCTGGGATTCAAATCCTGCCAAGGACAGCTGAACAGCCCCAGAACTCTTCTCCTTTTCAGCTCTGTCCCCTCTGTGGGGTTGCATTAAGTCACCCAAAGGTTCCTGCTCTGTTCAGGGCTCAGAGCAGAATTACATAAAGCAGCAGCACCTCTGCAAGGCAGAACTGATCTCCCACAGGGCATGAAACCAGGTGTAGCTCTCAATGACCACCTGAAATGGGGTTTTATGAAATTGCAGGTAGTACCAAAAATTTCAAAGTAGAGAAAAAATTCTGACATTGCCTATAAATGAAAATATTGACTGTTATTTTTAAATGCATTATTCCATGAAAAATGTGGTCATACTGCATTTAAACAGGTGACCATCTCAGGATTTAGTGCATCCGCTGAAAATTTTCATTATAAAGATAAAAAAAGTTTAAAAGCTTTGAATCAGAGTTGCTCACCTGTAGCATCCTCATCTGGGCTCTGCTCAGCCTCTCAGGCACAAACAGCTCCATATCCTCCAACACTTGAATACACAGTCAGGGAAACTTTCCTTTGGAAAGAGTTGAGAGAAAAGAAGGTGAATCACAGGTAAGGTTGAGTTAGGAACTCTTATGTCTGTTTGATTTTGGGCACACTTGTAGTTCATGTTTAGAATTCAATTATTTACATAATTGACAGAAATGTAAAAGCAAAGAAGATACAGAGTGAAAATATTTGTGGTTTCTTATGACAGCAAAAGACAACTTCAAAACAGCTTTAAAAATGAAGGCCAATGTTATTTTTAGATTTAGAGCTTTTAATGGTGTCAAAACCACACAACTAAATCAGTGATAGGCAAATGTTGGAGACACAATACATAACATTCTGGACTAAGATACATGCAAGACCACAGTCTGAACTGGGAATTCTTGTCCACTTTGCCTTCCTCAATTGCCTTTTCCACATTCCCACTGGGAATTCACACCACATTGCCTTTTTTTTGGCCACCAGGAAGTCAGAAAACAACATTTGGGATTCCTTTCCCAATACCTGCCATGGGCAACAGAAATCCCAACCCACACAAAGGACTCTTCAATGACCACCCACATTATCCTTTCCTTAAACACGTGTAGAGCAGAGCAAACAAAGGCAGAACTGGAGGCTGATGTGTGCTCTGTTTCATGTTTTCAGTTTCTGTCTCCCCACTGGTGAATGGAGGAGCACGTGGGGCTGGAAATTACCAAGCAGGTGTTGGAAAGACATCTGTAAGCAGTTCTGCTATGGTCTAATTAGTGCTCTGATACATATTACACTGCAAAGTCATCATTATTTCCTCTTCATTAGCTGCTGAAATATAATGCATCTTAAAAAAAAAACAAGAAACCAACCCATTTTCCTTTTTTTTTTAATTTTAAAAACCCCAAGAGCCTGTTTCTGCCATTACCATAACAAAGGCAATAGGAATATGATTAATGCATCCATCCAAACTCTGTGCATTGTACATTAAACACCAAGGCACCATCTCAGCCTAACGTGAGCTCCCACATTCTGAGACACAATTGTCAATATTCACACTTGCACCAAAGGAAATGTTTAGAAAGGAAGCAACAGCAGAATAAATCTTTTCTCCAAGGAAATGCTGAACCCTGCTCCTGCTCTTTGGAAACGGGGAGGCCACAAGTCCAGCAGAATGCACCCAGATTATTCAAGGCAGGGTCTGAGAGCTAGGGGAGAGCTCTGTGTTGCAGTCCCTCCTGTGAGAGCCCTGCACAGTTTGGAATGACTTCTGGCTGCTTCTGGCTCTCTCTCTGCCCCAGCAGGAGCTGCAGGATGCAGAAATTGCTGAAATGTAGCCATTCCTCCTCACAGGGACTCTGCAAGAGCTGCAGGACTGAGGGATCCTGGCCAGTTCCACACATCCCAGCTCAGTCCTGACCTCAGACTGCTCTGCCCCCTGTCCTGAGGGTCACCTCTGTCCTGTGGACATCCATGACACAGCTCCCCACTGGGATAACCTGTGCCAAGGCTGTGTCCCAGGTTGTGCTCCAGGATTCCTTCAGTGGTGCAGCATTTTTGGTTGTTCCAGTCACACAGCTGGGGTACAGGGATTTGGGGTTGGGAGGTGGATCAGGGATCCAACTCCTTTCCCCTGGGTCTGCACAGCCTGGACACCCACAGGAGCCACCACAGCATCCCCACAAAAACACATTCCCTTTTCCACCTCAAAGCTTAATTCTCCATCAAATGTTGGAAGTTGAGATGAACTCACCAGAGGGCACAGCAGCTCAGGAAGGAACATTTTTCTGCCTGCTTGGCCTCTGACAGCAGCCCTTTAATTACAGCACATGGCAAGTCTTCAGCAAGTCCCTGATCATGCCCAATCCCCCAAACTCAACTTAAATCTTCTCTGCAGCTCCACTCTCCACCCTCTCTGACAGAGCAGTGACAGATGCTTCACAAACTGATCCCTGATGGAACATAACACCAAGTCTATAATGAGGCTTTACTGCAACAACAGATTTTACCCCTCTAGAGATCTACAGAAATCTGGCCAGTTTTTAGGATAATTCAAGCTCTGGGGAGCAAGAAAACCCCAAAGTTGCTGCTGGTCATGAAGCTGATGAAGCAGCAGAGACAGCAGTGCTGGGGGGCAGCTGAAAACAGCCCCTGGGTTTTCTAGGGATGTTTCTAGCCCTGGCTCCCAAAAGCCCCCAAAACCACAACCCAACACAGCCAGGGGCTGATACCAGGCAGGGAAGCTTTAATGTGCCTTCAATTTAAGGACAAGGGAGCAGCAGCAAATAGGTTAAATAATTTAGCCCAGGTTGTTCAATAAATGCGTGGCAGTCTGGGCTGGGATCTGGAGATCTCATCTCCTGCTATCGACTCGATTTAACATTGCTGGAAACACCTTAATTATTTTGTTTTGTTGTTACAAAGAGCTGAGCATAGGAAATAGTCTCAAGCCCTGTGCAGTGCTGAAAAGAAAGCTCGATGAGATTTTGTTTCTTTTGCTGAGAATACAAAGAGCAAAAGGTTGAAAGCAGATTGGCCACTGAGTTCTCCTGCTTTGCTCTTACAGGTTGTTTTTCCTTATTTTTCGTATTAATCAAGCCCGCTCTGAAGTTTCCTAAGGAAAAGGGTAATGGTGTCAAGAAAATTTAACATGTGCTTGAGATGAATTCAATGCAGCTCTATTACCTGTAGGTCAGCTTGTTTTTTCTTTTTGAGACAAGTTTACATCTCAGCTTAAGGAAGCTATTGAACCACACACACCAGGAGCTCTGTGCTGCTCCTCCAGCCACCTTGGGGCAGCTGAGGAGCTCAGGAGTTGGAGAATGTTTTAATGCACCACGGGCATAGCATTTGATTTCATACATTGATCACCCTGTGCACAATTAGTCAGTGCAAGCTTGCAGCTGGTGCAGCTCCTCACTCTTGTTTTTGTAATGAATCAAACCAGAGTGAGGGGAAGCAATCGTGTTCCCTTACCTCTGAAGTGACATCCAGCAGCAATCACAAAGCACGAAGGATTTTTAAAATCATGCAGAAGCTCAGTCCCCTGGAGTTAATGCTGACTGGTCTCTCACCTGTGGTTTAAAATGATTTTAAATTGATGCTTAAAGAAACATGATTTTTAATTTTTTTTTTTAATTGAGGCTAACCTCCAGCTTTTAAAAAGCCAGAGGAATAGTGACTACTTGTTGAATTTCAGTTCCGGACACTTCATATTTGACAGGTAAAAATTACAAAAATATTTCCTGTATTTAAAGGCTTTTCTTCCTCATTTTCAGATGAAAAGATTCAGATATTTATATTGTATTTTAATTGCTGATTACTCAACAGATAGAGGTGAAAGCCTTTCACCCCTGAGACTTCTGAAGATGTTATTTTGACATGTCCATGCAGACCAACACCCACTCAGCACATCAGGATGTAACTGCAAAATCAATTAATTCAACACCTATTTCTGCAGCCTGAAGTGTAATTACCCATGAAACGTTGATGGGTTTCAGGAGAGCAGGAATTCATCATTTACTCTTAACCTGGGTTATTTTCCCCTCCCTCCAGCCCAGAAGCTGTGCTGGGATGTGCAGGGAGCAGTGATGGGTGCAGGTGAGCAGCATCTCACCTCCTCTGCACCAATTCCAGGGATTTTAACCCTTGGGAAGGTGAGGTGGAGCAGCAGCAGCAGCTCTTCCAAACCCAACCTGAACCAGCTCCCAGCACAGACACCTCAGCAATGCCTCCTCCCTTCCCCTCTCCACCTTGCCCTGAGGATGAGGAGGTTCCAGAGTGATTCCTGAGCAGATCTGCAGGATCTCTCCTGCCTGATGCACTCAGCAGCACAGCAGCAGCTCCACTGCCCACCTGCAGCACTTCACCAGAGCCACGGGGCTTTCAGAGCCCTGCAGCTCCAGTTATGGATGCTGGGCATTACCAACAACTCTAAACACAATCATTAATTCATTTATCTCCAACTTACGGTAGCCTTTGTGTAACAAAGCGTTTTACAGTTGAATAATCTTAATTTTTTTTAGTTCTATGTAAAGCAGGCATCATTGGTATAATCCTTAGAATCTAATAATGATTCCATCAGTGTAAAATCATTATCCTTAGGCAAGAAGGAAACCAATTCAATTATGATGTTGGTTGAAAAATCGAGGGTGAAAAGTTGTAGTACATATTAAACTTGAGGCTGGAAAAGTTGTAGTACATATTAAAATGGTTACTACAAAATTTGTGCATCCAGGCTAACAAATGCTAATATGTTCTTTTGTTACCTTCTAATTTATATGATTCATGTAAGCCTGCAGCAAGAGAAACTTGTTTTAAAATTCATCTACATTAAAAAATAGCAATGCAATGAATTGTAAAGTTATTAGCATTCATGTCTAGTTGTGTTATTAAGCTGTACACATCAAATCGGGTAGTACAAGTACAGAAATGTCATAATGAAGTAGAACAGCATTTAATCAGAAGAATTTCTAAAGGTCATCAGAGCATCATATAAATTCATCCATGCATGACAGCAATATGAAATAAATAACTGCGAGAACACTGTAAGAATAAACTTCATTCTGGGAGCTTTGTTTCCAATAGTAGAAGAATTAGCTGAATTTCATGCTGGGAGAGCAGCTAACTAAAAATACTGAATTCTGGAGCTTTAATTAATGAAAGCTTAATAAGAGGCAGATAAGGAGTTGTACACGAGGGAGCTAACGAGGTGTTCCCTGATATTTCCCCACCACAGCTGATCTCAGACATCTCCCTACAACTCACAGGAAGTGCTCAGCTCCATTTCATCTTCCTCATTAGCCAGATGAGCCCTAAATGATTCCCTTTAAATACCCAACGATTTGTTAATATTTTAGCACTCATCACAACACTTTAACTGCTCTAGGATGTGTATCACAGGTCTGACACCTGGCAGCTCCAAGCACCAGAGCTGTTCTGGTGTTTTGTGGCAATGCAGAGACTGGGATGCTCCAGCCTGGGCTGTGATCACCCAGAGCCAGGCTTGGTACTTGAAATAGTGTTTTGTGCACCTTGATGTGCACAACACCTCCCTGATTTCACTGGGAGGCTTCCCAGAGCCAGCTCAGCTCTCAGGGGTGAGAGGCACTGGGCTGTGGCTCAGAAGGTTCATTCCCACATTCCCACATTCCAGGAGGTGGTTCTGTGCAGTGGCACCCAGGTGGGATGAGAGAGGCTAAATCATTAATTCATCAAAGGCTGTTCCTGAGGCCCTGTGTGTGTCAGTGGCTTTCACCTCATTATCTGGCCTGGGCAGAAGATGAACCCTGAATTTTGAGCTGATCTCCAGCCCAGGGAGCTGCCAGTGCCAGAGGCACATGGGGATGATGAGCTTCCCTTGTCAGAGTGACCAGCTCTGGGCAGGACCAGGAGCCCTGCACAGAGGACCTCCTCCTTTATTCTCTTTGAACAGGATCCCTGGAGCATTTTCATGGTAAGGATTGTGGGTTTCGTGATTTTAGTTCTTTGTTAGAATTCAGGCAAACCCTGAATAGAGCCCTATCTGTGCTGGCGAGGAGAGAAAGAGATAAAACACTTTTCTACTTCCATGGATTTCAGCTGGACAAAGCTCCAAGCACTGAGCAGCCCTTAAAATGGATCTCTCAGCTTTTCCAGCCTAATTGCCAATGGGAATTTTTGACAACCAGCCTGCTGGTTCTCCAAGTTCCTGTTCATGCCTGTGTCTGTGTTGGCCCTTTCCCTCTGAAAGGAGAAATACAGTCCCAGAGGACTCTGGAATTTGGCACCAGAGCAGAGAAAAAAATACAGCTGCCATGTATTTCTACCCTGACAAACCAAGTGGATTATCTGTGTGATTTTGTGCATCGCCAAGAGGAAAAAAGAACATGCTTTTGTACATGTCAAACTAATTTGGAGAATCTAGCTCTGTCCCTGCAGAGAAGTGCTTGTTTGTTCCTCAAATCACACAGAACAAGCTTGTTCAGCCCAGTTCCCAGCCCTGCCTCCTCTCCATCCTCCCCTGTGCCTGTGCTGGTGTGCTCAGCACAGGGCAGTGCTGACTGAACCCACAGCCTTAAATTCTAATTCCCTTCAGCAGAGCAGTTCCTGCTCTGGGGACCAACACCAAAATATCACTCTCTGCTCATCATGTGCTAAAGCAGGGCCCACTGACACACACAAAAAGGACATTACATTGCCATTTTCCATCTCCATATTTCATATGCCCCATCAAGAGAATAATTTCTTTTCTCTTTTCCTTTTTTTTTTTTTTTTAATTCTAGCAAATTACTGCAAAAAGCAACAGACAGCTCCAGAGGCTGAGCACAGGCTCATGCATCATGTTCATATCTTTTTTAAATTCATTAATGTCTGCACTAAATGAAAGAATTTATAACCACACTCAGGTTCCCCAAGAAATCATCCTAGCAGCGTGTTTACTGAATCAGCAGGAAAAACGAATAAACAAAATGAAATCAGAAAAGAAGAGCAGTATCTAAATGAAAGCCAGAGGAACTGAAAAGAACCATGAGATTATAATCTTAAATTAAAACCGCAGCGAGGGCAATATAAAAGATATTCTAATCACTACATCCAATTAAATGAAGTAAATCACTAAAGCATGTTAAGTGCCTTAACTATTACAATAATTAAGAATCAAACAGAAATCAAGCATCTTTGAAAGACTGATGATGCACATTAGTGCACAGGGAATGCTGGTTCCCATTTGAATGCAGAAAACAGATTTCTGGTGCCTAAGGCCAGTGGGGTCCAGTGTGGAAATTCCCAGTGGGAAAGGAGTGTTGCCCAGTGCCCCGAGGGGAACAGCATCCTGTGCAGAATATATCTAATCCCTGAGGAGACAAACCCACAGGAACCTGAGCAGAAATTCCATGAAAATCATTATACTGAGACCTCAAAGCTGTGGGCAAACAGAGCTTTGTCCATTTTGTTGTCTCACAGTTGGAAGCTCCAAAGTACAAATTAGAATCAGAGAATCTTAGAATGGTTTGGGTAGAAAAGGAGCTTTAAAGGTCATTCAGTCCAACCCCCCTGCCATGGGCAGGGACATCTTCAACCACATCAGGTTGCTCTGTCCAATCTCATTTTCAGCATTTCCAGGGATTTATCACATTCTGGGGAAATGATCCAGTGCCTCCCAACCCTCACTGCAAAACAATTCTTTAAGCCAAGTTTAAAGGTATCCTTTTCAGTTTAAACCATCAGCCCTTGTCCTGCTGGCTTTGGTCTCTCTGATGGAGAACAAAGCCCTGTGGCTCAGGGATGACACCACCAACCCTTTCCAGCAGAATGTGGATTATTTTCCAAATTCATCCAGCACACACTGCACATCCTGGTGTCAACCCAGGGAGAAATTCCAGCACAGCCATCCAGGCAAAATCTGTGGATCATGTACAGCTCCTCATTAAATTACAGACAGTCATGCTCCTGTTTTATATCAGTCTGAGGCCGTGCATGGGTGATAGATATTTTAATTAGCAAAATTAGCAACCAAGAAGTACAATTTAGACACAAGATTTATCTGCAAGTGGTAATTCCCCAACTTTTCTGAAATAGCTGGGACTAAACCTTCTGAATACAAAATGGAAACAGTGAATACACACAAACCTCATCGATGACTTCCCTACTTCCAGAGAGGTTTCATAAATCTTTTTTTTCCCAAGTCAGATCATTCCTGCTTAAACTGGAGCCATTTTTACTAAATCACAGGTAGGTAGGGCTGCCCAGCCTCCAGAAAGATATGCTAAAGTTGCTATATTAAAAACACACTAAGAAAATACAAAAGTGCAAAGTGAGGTTTTTTTTCCCATTCTTCTTCATATTTGTTTTCCCTGTAAGAAAAACACACTGAAGTGCTCAGGGTAGGATTTCATGAGCTGCCATGCTGTCTCAGGGCACCAATCCCTCCCACACACACTGTATGGAAGGAAAGAGAATCCAGCAGCACTGGAGGGTTGCTCATCCCAATCTATAGCTGACAAGTAAATATAATTGCACATTGAGCACAACAATCCCTGCTAAAACCATCAAATATCTGCACTATGTCTGAGTCTGTGTGAGAAGTGCCAAGCTGCCATCCAGGGAAAGGAGAAGAAAAGGGAAGCTGTTAGGGAAAGAGGAGTTCCAGGCTGTTCTGGAGAGGAATCTGAGCAATCTGCAGCCTGCAAAGACCAGATCAGCACTTAGCCAGGACCAAAAACCCAATTAACAGGGTGTGACACTCCCAACTCTGCAATTCCATTTGCCATATCACTTTGAAGAAGCTCGTTTTCCCCAAGTCCTGCCCATAATCACTCCTGTGTCTTGAACCACAGAACTATTAAAATTTCACAGCATCACACCAAGTACAGGTGTTTCACTGGCAAAACTGATCAAAGAATTCCTCCTGTGCTGCACTTCCAAACCTTAACCTGCTCCAGTCGTGGTGCTGAGAGATCCTGGCAGCCTTCAGCCCTCTCAGAAACCAGAAGATGGAGATGGAGGAATTGACACTTTATCAAACATGTGTTCTGAGCTGTAGCTTCCAGATTAGGCTATATTCCCACTGTAGGGATTTGCAGGATGATGCTGCTTTAAAAATACTGCAATTTAAAGACAAAAAACAACAAAAAAGTGCCGACATTAATCTGAAAAGCCTTAGGAGAGGGAATCCCTTCAAAACAGATACTTGCACCCACAATCCAATTCAAACTTTCTCAGTTTTGACACAAAAATTTGCAAACTACAATGGAGAAAAAAAAATCCCAAAGCCCTTGGAGACAACCTTGCCCTTCAGTGCTTGTGCAAGGCTCCAGTGGGAGACTCCTTGGGTTTTAGGGTTATTCTTGGGGTTATTTTCTCCACCTGGGTATCCTCCCCAGATCCCTGCTGCTCCTCCAGGCAGCCAGAGAGATGCTCCAGCCCCTCCTGCCCTGTCAGCCCCCCTGGCACTGTGGCAGGTGAGTTCAGTCTCCCCTCCCAGCCCTCCTCCTGCATTATCTGGATCATGTAACTCTTCAAATGCTCATCCCTGAGGATTTCTGCAGCCTCCCAGGCCTTTCAAACACTTCCTCTCTCGAGAGCCTCCACTTATCTGTGAGAATATTTTACCTTTCACCACGTAAAGCTTAGATTTTTCTGTGTTTGAACTTCAGTCTGCTTTATTTTATCTTTCAATATATCTCGGTGTCTTTTGCAGTTGCTGGTTATATTATTATGCATTTGAGCAGGTCTCCCCCAAGGAATGACCTTATCTGTGGGTATTAAAGCCTGACAGCTTTCAGCTGTTCTTTTACTGCTGGATTTGTTCTTTGGGCTGGGGAAGAGGAAGGGAAGCTTCACTGGAAAACCAATAAATATCCACTGAGATCTCCCTGCCCAGATTTAACCCTTCACACAGGCTCTGACCACAAAGCCTTGGATAATTTCTCCATCTTTTCTTTCCCTAAATTAGCCCAAGAAAGATAAAAACTTGCATCTCCAGCAACATTTTGGAAGTCTGGCAGTTCAGAAATGAGGATTGCTCCCCCAAAAGCAGAACAGGAGGATTTGGTCAGGGCATGTGTGATTAGTGCCCCAGGTGTCACACACTGACCAACATTTCAAATACACATCCCAACAGCAATAAGGCAATGCCCATACCCTAAATATGCTCCCATTTAAATTACAAAATGTTATTTTACATTTAGTTTTTCACCTCGTCAAAAATATATCCCTATGAATGGAATTCTGGGCACCCTCATTGCATATTCTGCTTTTTAAGCCCTGTAAATTGTGATCCTACACGCTGCCTAGTGATGGGGAGTTCTTTAGGGTTCCTGTATACAGCTCTGCTCTTCCCATTACATTTCCAATAAAGCATTTCCATTTTTATATCTGAAATCCCAGAAACGGCGCTGGAGAAACCCAGCGTTTAACTCTTAAATTTGATACAAACTATTTCACTCCGCGTGAAAAGCATTTTAAAATTACTCCAGTGCAGATTGTGGTTCACTGTTGTACTTGGTGAGCTTAATATGTCCATGGCAACTGATGAATATTACTGCTGCTCCTGCTATAAATAACAGACCTATTTGGCAAAGTCTGGGATGTAAATATTAAATCCAGCACAAAGGCAATTTGCTGCTCCTTCTTTTGCTCCCCTCTGAGTTGGGAGCAGCTTATTTCTGAGCAGATCACAATATTGCAGAAAGCACCGATTTTGACTGACATTGCCTTCATCACCAATGGCACATTTGGGGCCAGGAGTGATGCTGAGGAGCAGCAGCATTCCCAAACCAGGGGTGCTCCCAGCACAGAGGTGGCACAATCAGATTTTGGAGAGCCAGCAGAAGGTGTGGCTTTGTTTTCAGAAACCCAAAAGCAGAGTCTCACCTGCAGCACCACCTGGGCAGCCGGGTCACTGTTTTTCCTGTGCAAACGAGGCTGGAAGGCTGCGAAAGGAGCAGATTTCCTTCCCGACAGATGGTTCTGTGGGGTGTGAGGCTGTCTGGAATCTCCTCCTTGTAGCCAGCACAGCCACAGTGTCCCTGCAAGCCCGGTCACTCCCTGCCATCCTGGTCACTCTCTGCCATCCCGGTCACTCCCTCCCACCCTGGTCACTCACTCCCTGCCATCCTGGTCACTCCCTGCCACCCTGGTCACTCACTCCCTGCCATCCCGGTCACTCCCTGCCATCCCTGCTCCTCCCGCTGTCCCTGAGCAGAGATGGAGCTCTGCAGGAGCAGGGCATGGTGGCACAGTGCCACCTCTCCTCCCCCGGTGGCCACCCGAGGGGCAGCGACAGCCAGCAGAGCTGTCACCTCCCTGCCCGGCTGTAGCCAAGCCTGGCAGGGGTGCTAATTGCTTCTGAACGGCCACGCCGTGGGGAGGATTCAGATGAGCTGAACTCCGCAGAATTCTGCAGAATTCCCCCGAATCCAGCTGGGTGTTTCCCTGGCTCTGCCGGGACAGCCTGGATGCTGGCTGGAGCATCCCCGGGAGGCAGAGCGGCAGCTGTGCTCAGGGAGGTGACAAGCAGCTTCCTCAGTCCCCCCAGGGTCACTCTGCATCCCCTGCCCGTCAGCCTGGCGTGTCCCACCCCGGGACCTGGAGAGACAGAGCCACCTGTGTGTAAAGGGCGTGGAAAATGAGCCTAAACCCATATCCTAAACCCACATACCAAACCCATATCCTAAACCCACATCCCAAATCCATACCCTAAACCCATATCCTAAACCTGCACCCTAAACCCACATCTCAAATCCATATCCTAAACCCACACCCTAAACCCACACCCTAAACCCACACCCAGCTCAGGCATGAGCAGTAACCACAGCCAAAACAATATCCTCATCCCTGAGCCTTCTTTCCCCACCAATCCACTCTCCACAGCATTTCAAATGGGATCAGTGTGTTGTGTCCCACCCAGGTCTCACCTTCCTGCCATTCCCCCAAAACATCACCAATTCCTTGGGATGCTGCAGCCCCTCAGCTCTGCCCCACCGAGCCACTCCAGGCTCTGTGCCAACAGGTACAGCTCTTCCCACAACGGTAAAAATTAGTTAAGTTGGTTGGGAATAAAGTATGGAAAGCCATTTGGAAATATCCTTTGTCACAGCATCAGAAAAATCAGGAGAGAAACCACCTGATTTAGCAGCAAACCAGCAGCACCAGCATTGCCCTCCCCTCCACCCAGGAATTTGGGTTTGGGCACATTATCCAAATCTCCTGTTGTAGGCACAAAGCCCTGAGCTGAGGGGCACAGCTGTGGGTAAACAAGGGAAACACGAGAGTGGGAGAAACAAATGGGAACGCTGGAGAATTGCTGCTCAGAGGCAGCGCTGAACCCTCAGGCAGAAAGCTCTACAACTCCTCGTCACAAACACATCAATTACAGCGTTTCCATCCTAGCTCTCCATAGATTATCCCATTAATATCAACCTGACAGCTGCCATGCAGCACATCCAGCAGTGTCACTGCTCCAGAGCCTGCCACTAAAATGTGGGGTTGGGTTCTGCAGCGCTCAGCTCTGAGCTCAGGAAAAGCATGGATTACATGTGAGGAAACTCCTCAGCTACAGAAATAAAGAGCTCAGAACTGGTGCCAAAATCATGCTTGTAACGCAGTTTAAGGATGTTGTTCTCAAGCAACTTAACTAATTTTTAATGTCATAATAACAGGTAATTAAACTGTAAAGCAGCTGTGGGTTTCTGGCTGTAGGTGATGTAAGATTTATATTTGCTGGGATGTTCACCAGACTCATCCATAACCTGGATTCAGTGGGTGAATAAAAAATAAAAAAATTGGGTCTTTTTCCACAAAGTAATTAGATGGACAGGGAAAATATCAACTTTTCTTGCAGCAATTCCTCTGTAAACTGCCTCAGTGGAATGGATGGGATAGTTGAGGAATTCAGGCTCTGTTCTGCATGGCTGAGGTTTGTAAGGCCTGGGATGTGGCTTGGGCAGCTGGCCCTGGGAAATCAAACACAAATGCAGATGTTGGGGTGGAGAGGAGGTGAAAGATTTCATCCTGTGAAAGGGAACAGCAGCTAAAGCCCATCATGAAAAATAGATATTAAAACCTTTGAGTTTATACATTTGGTTGGTAGCCTGTTCCCTACATAGCCTAAACAGGGATAAAAAAAATATATAATAATTCATCCACATTTAACACCAACTAAAGTTCTTACAGAATTTTTTACTATAATATTTTCTTTTTGTTTAAGAACTGCATGTGAGAACCTATTAACAGCAGTCACCAAAAGTTGATAAAAGCTGTTCTTCAGCTTCTTCTCCAAGGTAAATCCTTACAGTAATGAAGCATTCTGAGAAAATAAAACTCTGAGCTGAAATTTCCCTCAGGAAAAGCTCCTGCAGGGCTGCTCTCACCAACAGGGGCTCTGTTGAAGGTGAGGTAAAACTGAACAATAAATGCAATATTTCCATATTCCAGACTCTCTTCCACTGAGACTGGAGGTGTTCTACAGCACAGCCAAGGAAACCATGAAATCTTTTCATTCATTTAATGACAATTACAGGCAATAAATCTAAGAGAACTCCCAGCCTGCATCCAGCAGGCAGCTACAGACTCAAGGTGAGGATGCTCTAAATTCTGCTGCACCAAACAAAGCTCCACCACTTAAATCCTCCTCTGAATCTTGCCCTGAGCCATCTGAAATGCACTAACAGATGCAGAATGAGTCTTTCCATGGTAGAAACACCTCTCAAGAGCATATCCACCTTCCAAACAGCTTTGCATTTTGTTTACTGAGTTTTATTGTCCCTGCTTCCCAAGTGCCTGCTTTCAAAATCTCTGCTGTTTCCTCTACTGTTGCTAATTTTACCTGTTTGGGCTATTTTATGTTTCTTTCCGCCAGCAACTGTTTTTGAATTCTCTATTAATGGCAAAATGTTCACTTCATTGCCCCACAGCCGTTCCCAAAGCAGGCATTTCCATTCTGCCTCATCCACCCTTCCTCTGCCCCACCAGGACTCATTCCCATCTGCTGGGGCCTGAGGTGCAGCTCTGCAACTCTGCTGAGCTAATTCACAAACCTCCTTCCACCCCCAAGTTTCTGAGAGTGTGAGGAAGTCTTCCAGAGAAAAGAGATTTTACTGCAACAGACACGAAGGAAAACCAATTTATCTTTGTTCTTATCTACAGCTTTACCTGCAAGAAGCTACCAGGACAGTATTTCAATATACTGCTGCCAATTCTCGTTGCCTGGATTAAACTCTCCTGGTTTTCCCTAAATTGCCAGATTTCAAATATTTTATGGCTCACATTGTTTAAAAAAGGGTCACCCATGCAGTACTAGGAGGAATCATTTTGTCAACTGAACCAAAACAAGGTATAAAAATTCCCACCATCCAGAGCACCTGCAGCAGAGACCTCATCCCCCAAAGGCCAAACTCAAACCATCTCCACCAGTTTACAGTTGATTTTCTCCCCTAAATTACAAGGCCAACAACAAATCTCAAAAGGCAAGAGCTGCTGCTGCCACCTCTGATTACTGCAGTTTGGTTTTGTTTACCTGATATTTCCATCTGGGTGATTAAGCATTTGAACCCAATTAAAAGCTGCATCATTCGCTGGAAAGTTCACAGCCACTGACCAGGCTGCTCCACTTGGAGCACTGGGAAAGAGATTTAGATTTTAGGAAGGAATTCTTTAGGGTGGGGAGGGGTTGGGATGGAATTCCCAGAGAAGCTGTGCTGCCCCTGGATCCCTGGAATGTCCAAGGCCAGGCTGGACAGGGCTTGGAGCAGCCTGGGACAGTGGAAGGTGTCCCTATCCATGGGAATGGGATGAAATTTAGGGTTCTTCCCCACCCAACCCATTCCATGCAGATTTCATGACTATCCCTGTTTGCCACAACAACTCTGCTTTCAGCTGGGGAAGGGACTGACAGCTCAGCACCTCTCCCAGCACAACACTCATCCTTTGCTTTGCATTTCCAAATGTTTTCTGATCTCTGCACTGTCAGTGCTGAAACTGTTTTACACCCCATAAATTCCATAATGTGCCCAAGTAAAGATCTGCAAACCCTCGTTATTTAGGACGATATACATTGAATTTCACGCAGTTAAGCTGCTAGCACATTTTACAGTGCTCTTCCTAGAAATCAGCTCGGTGTCATTGGAGCAGCTTGGCTCCTGCCTGCAGCTTCCACAGGCACAGGCTGGAGTTGGGGTCAAATGTGAGCACAGAAAAACACAAACTCTGTCAAGGCAGTGGAGCTGCAGCTGCTCACGCTGAGCCCAGAGCAGCACGGGCAGGGCTGCATCCCTGCAGCTCAGGACAGGCTGTCCTGAGGAAGAAAGCAAAGTCAGCAAGGTCTGAGGCAAATGTCCAAGCCAGATTGTGGTTTGGTGTGAATGAATTAAGGTGCTGCCAGCTCCTGGTGCAGTCTGAGCTTTGCTGCCAGCCTGCTCGCTGCCTTGTCTGAAGCAGCTAAAAACTTGGGAACAAGGGATGTTCAGACCTTTCATCCTCACAGCCTGAAAGGTCTCCCATTCTTCATTCCTGGGTGCCTTGCCATCATTCCTAGCTGCTGTCCTGGCCACCCCTGGGCTCTGCAGGTTTCTGTTCTCCACGGCACTGACAATGCAAACCATGCCATGTGCCAAAACACAGCAGAGCAGAGCAAACACACTGCAGCCCTAAAGGCCCTAAAGGCCCTAAAGCTTCCCACATCCAGGACCTGCACAGGCAAACATCCTCTGCCTGGATCTTCTCCAAGCGCCAGGTTTGCCCTGTAAGCAGCACAGCAGGAGGAAGAAGAGCTGCAGGATGGGCAAGCAGGAGTCAAGCTCCTGGGCCAGAGCTTGGGGCTGCCAGGCCAAGAGCAAACACTGCAGACAGGGAAAAACAACAAATCCAGAGTCTGATGGATGCATAACAAAACAGAGCCCAAAATCCATGTCCTCCTGCCCTGCTCTTCCTTCTCCAGCTCCATTCCATGCCCTTTCCCACTGACAGACCTCTCCTTCCTGCAAGCTTTTATACCTTCCAGGCCTGACTGGCAGTCAAATTTATTTCCATAAATCCACTGAACTGTAGATTGCTTTGCTGTTAATAGTTTCCTTTGCTAGCAGACATCTCCCATGTGTTTGAGCATTTCAAAACCACTTCCAAGCACACTTTGCTATCTCTCCTTAGCATGAGCAGCCAAATCCCAACACAGGGTTTGTGGTGGGGAAGAGTCTAGCAAGGAATGAGGCTGAACAGAGAAATATTGTCACCAAAGAGTGGAAAAAAAACAAAACCAAAACCAAAAAAACAGGAAAGAAAGAAAAACTGACACTGGAAAAATGCCAGCCTGGGACAGTTGATCTTAAGGCTGGCAGCAGAAATGCCATTAAGGGCTAAAGGAAGAGGGTCTCTGATGACAGATGGATGCAAAGGCTTACACAGGGTTGATTAAAAAATCAACAACAACAAAAAAGTCACATTTCTCTCTACTTAGTAACAATTTATTGCAATTCACAGGCACGACTGTGCAGAAGTTTATAGTCCTTCACCTACGCCGCAGACCAGAAAGGATGTAAAACCACCCAAACACATGGTTTTCCTCAACTTGAGCTTTTTCCCCTCTCTGGGGAAAATCCTCCTCTTGGCACCAAACTCAGAGAAGATTTTTTCAGGATCAGTGTCAGGGCCCTGTGATTCTCCTCCACCTCAAGCATCCCATGGGGTGCATCACTCTCTACCCATGGATGGTTCCATTGGCACTGTAGAGTCCCAAGAGAATTCAAATTTGAACTCCATTCCAATAAACTCAAATTTAAGGTCTTTTCACAGTGATTATAACACTCAACCCTTTTGCAAAAATACCTGCTTGAAAGAAGATCTTCAGTTGTTAAAAGCAATGTGGACTCATTAAATTATTTCAAACAAATGGGACTTGAAAATTAAGCTTTTAAATGCTAGATCTATAGAAGAATTTAAAAGTTTAAGGACGCAGATAGTGACCTGCTAGGATTTTTATTCTGAGTGCTTCTGTCAGTATTTAAATATCTATGAAAACTGGCTCACTGACACATTTAAAGAATAAGAATATGCAGCAAGGTCTTTAAATGAGTTCAGAAACCAAACTCCCATACATTTTGTCCACAGCTCCTCAATCATTGTGTGGCTGGGAAAGGTTTATCTTCCAGCTAAACAGGATCAGTTGTCAGAAAACCAACAGCTACCTGCCATGGCAAATTACCCCCCAGCCCAGCCAGCCCAGCCCAGCCCCGTGATTGAGCTCCAGGGATTAACAAACAACTCCATTTCACTAAGCTGGCTGTGCCAGAGCTTCAGCCCCATGCAAATGAAGAAAAATGCTGTTGCCATCAGTGTGTTTCACTGGGGTGTGAGCCTGTGTTTGTCACAGGCAGGGGACACAGCCCATCACTCACTGCAGCCCAGCAGAGCCACGGCACTCCCTGACTCCCAACAGCTTTATCAGTGGCATCCAGAAACCAGAGAGAGGCAAAATTCTCTCAAGTGAGCAAGGAAAAGTCATCACTGGTGCCTAACATGAGGCTCTGCAAAAGGCAGAGGGATGGGTGATGCTCTGCCCATTTGGCAGCAGCTCTTCCCAGCAAGTCCAGCCTGCAGGGGCAAGGAAGGAGTCGATATCACACATTAAATAATCCAAAGCAGGCTGGTAATAACCTGCTAAAAATAACTGAGTAAGCACATTGCCTATAAAACTCCAAACTGCCTGCCAAGCCTTGCAGGACATGCGCTCCTCCCCCTTGCCAGGCATCTAAATAGATATTGCAGAGGCTTGAAAAAAGCCCAAATGAATAGGTGGCACATAAATTTCCAGGTAGGAGAAGAAAAAGATGAATCCCCTATAGGTTTCCCTGGTTTTCTCAGAGGATGGTGCTGACCACTGAGAGGGAAGGGAGGTCTAACCTGGCATTGCAATGGGTTTGTTTCTGCTCCACTGTGTCAATATTCTGCCTGGGATTCATTTCTTGCCCCTGGGATAAAAGCTCCTGACCTCAGCAGCAAAGGGGGCTGCTTTATTCTAACCCTGTTTTCTGCACAGACATTTATAAATGAGGGACAGAGGCTTTTCTGCAAACAACTCCTTCCCTTGCTTTGTTTTCCTCCTCATCTAAGATAAAAGACATTCGTGATAAAGTGTATTTGTACAGGTTTTGTCAAACCAGAGTTAGAGCTGGCTGGGTGACAAAAATCTGGGCTCTCCAAAATATATTCCTATTTTAATGACTGTGATTCTCCACTAGGGAAGGACCTGGGGATGCTGATCAACAATCACCTCAGACTCTCCTCTCACCCACAACCTTCTAGAAAAAGGATTTTGGTTCTTACAGTTTGAATCCTGACCCTCCCTTTATCCTCCTCTTTTCCCTACTAGTTTTATCCAAGCGTTTCAGAGCAGCTGTGACTGTGACAGTGATCCCAAAACACTAAGAAATAGTCAACTCAATGAACTGGTGGAAGAACTGACAGCAAATGTTCCAAGGGGGAAAAGAATCTCATCCCAACTTATCCAAATAATGCAGGGGCAAACCCAAGGTTTTTATGTAAATCCTCAGCTTGGAAGTAGCTCCAAGTACAATTCAGGCAACACAGAATTAAAGAGAAGACATTAAAAAAATAAAAGATAAGAAAAAAGAAAAAAGATAAGGAAAACAAAAAAACAGAAGAATGCTTTGTTTTTGGGTAGGAGAAGGATCTGAAACCAAGAGACAGTTTGTTAGATATGTCCGTTCTGGAAACATCTCAAACCTGCCCAGAGGCAAAACAAACCAACCCAATTCTTTGCTGGCATTTGGGACACTTGAATGCTACTTGCCCTGGGTACTCAATTTAATAAAAACAAATCACCCTGGAGCAACAAACAGAAAATTTGCTAGTAAACAAGACAGCTCTAATTATTTAACAGTGGAATCCAGAATAATTAAGCCACGGTATACAGAGCAGCTAAAAGCTAATTATATAATCAAGTATCCAAAATGTTTCAGCTATCTTTGGAAAAACAGAAAAAAACCAGGTTGTTTCATTTCGAGACCAGAGAGTCGCCAGCATCCCCAAGGACAAACCTTCAAGGTGATGCATCTTTGCCTTTCCCAGAGGCTGCCTGGGACTTGGACTGCTTCCCTGGAGGCACAGGCTGCCCATTCCAGCAGCTGCTCTCCCTGCAGGCATGGCGCTGGCAGCTGGGGGGACTCTGCTCCCAGTTCCCTGCCCTCTCTTTTCCCTGGGATGCTGCCAGCTCTGCCTCAGCACAGCAGCAGCTCGCTGCCCAAATTCTCCCCCAGCGGGTCCAGGCACAGGCAGAGGGAGCAGAGCTTTCCCTGCATGGGATTTTAGGAGCCTACAGAGGGTTGGGATGGAGGGATAGGCAGCAGAAGGGACAGCACAGCCTTGAGGCACACCTGGGAGGGAGCTGGTGACTCCTCTGCAAGGCACAGAGCCTGCAGGGAACCTCTGCCATCAGGCAGTGCTGGCAGCCCCAGGGACAGAGCTGGGGAGTGCCAGCAGTGTGAGATGACAGCAAAGGTCGGGGCTGTGCTGCAGCCCGGGAAAAAGCAGCCTTTTCTCCCGATGTTCTGGCAGCCAAAGGTGCCAGAAGAGAGGGCTGGATTTTGGGATTGAGCTCCCTCAGTGCCTCCTTGCTGTGCCACCTGAGCAGTTCTCCTGGGAAAGGGCAGGCAGAGCACTCCGGAGCTGGGATCCAGCTGTGCATCACCTGGGGTCGGTGCCTGAACATCTGGGGATGTGGGACCCAGCTCCCCAAATAACACAACACCCACCCCTAATTTCTGCAGCAATCTCAGCTCTGAGCAGCCAGTGGCACTGGTTTGGTGCCAATGTCATTCCTGGGACATCCCAGAGTGGAGGAATGGCAAAACCCTCAGAAATGCAGGCACAGGGGCAAAGCAGCTGCTGGTGAGCACATCTGGCTCCAGCTCTCCACCTCCTCCTGCATCCTGCTCATCAGCAGCCACCACAGCAGCTCTGCAGATGTTTTTGGGTAGCTGGGCCGGGTGCCAAATCCATGTCCTGACCTCTGAAAACAGCGATTTTTCCCGTGACCAGGCACAGAGCATCAGCCGCTGCCGAAACCATCAGTCTCCCAAGTGATGATTCAGTCTCTGTTTCCCTTCAGACTTCATCATTACAAGGTCATCAAGCACAGCGTGGCTTAAAACACACATAAAACAGCCACCAGAGTTCTTAGGAATATCAAGCAGTTTCCCTGTCTTTCTGCAATGCTTCAATCTGGCTGCTGATTAACTCTCTGCTTTATATTTAAAAATTCCACTTGCCAAGAGAGTGTCTGAGGGGGTGTTTGAAAGCTGAATGACACGGCTGTAATTACAGGCAAATGGATGCTGCATGGCTGAAACAGGATGGCTGCAGGAAGACCGAAGGGTGAAATTAAATACTTGAGAGAAGTATTTAAAAAAAATTAATGAAACCCCCCCCCGAATGATGAGGATTTTAGCTAAAAGCTTTTCAGTGGCTTTGCCTCCTGGCTTTAGACTGACTCGTTCAGGTTTTTGCCTATTAGGAGACTTGTAAACGTGCTTTAAAATGCTACTGAGTTCCTCAGCTGCTTGCAGCAGACAAAGTGCAAGGTATCACATGGCTCAAATTTGCATTATGGAAATTGGCAGCACAGCCCTACGGCCAATTTGACAGACTCCCCTGCTCCACAGACATGGCCAAGGGTGATCTCTGCTCTCTTCACTTCCACAGGTGTCCACACTGACCAAATCCACTGCCTTTCTGCCAAAAGCCCTCCCTTCTTCCCTCTCCTCCTTTTTAAACCTTTGCTTTAGATCACTGCATCCTCTTTCTGCCAAACCTGCTGGCTTTCCATCTCCCCTTGCAGCTACATGTGCCAAGAAGAGTAGCCAAAGTACTTTTTGCTCTCTTCTTGAATTGGAGACCTTCCTGAGCTGGTTTAAAACTGTTTTCAGGACACACAGCATGGAGAAGCCAAATGAAGGAGCAGATCCTACCTGCCCATTGCTTTTCCCTTAACAAACCCAGTGCTGTCTAATGCTGGCTCCACATCTCACTCCCACTCAGGACCATAACTGCACCATGGAATGTCTGCCAGGACACAGCTCTGCACCTCCTGGCTTTGCTCAGGTGTGGCAAGCACAGACTCTTTCCCAAGGGAATTTTTCTCTTCTTCTTCCTGTGTTCTATAAACAAAGATAAAGTTTGGATGTTATTGAAACAGTCTCTGGAAAGATAGGTGGTTCAAGCCTGGCCAATCTCCTGGAGGGGGGTTTGAATTGGCCCAATCTGGACAACCTTTTGAAAGTCTATATAAGTCTTAGAATTAAATAATAAAATTCAGACATTTGACACGGTTTGGTTCTCGCACTCTGCTAGCGTTTCAACAGCGACACTCAGGCACCTCCAGCCCTTTCCTTGGACACTCCCTTGGAGCTCATCCCTTTCCACAGCTTCTGAATCCCCAAAATTCCCCTCCAGACTCTGTGCAGAGCAGTCCAACACCCAATCCCAGCAGCTCAGGGCTGGAAACACCTGTGCTGCTGTGTGGATATTCACATTTTGCTGAGCTGCTCCCACCACCCTGCCCTGCTGCAGCCTCCCCGGCAGAGCTGACGTGCTCATTAGCTGAGCTGTTAATTTTACGGTTGCATTAAGTGGCTCTGGTTTGGTGCCATTAAAGCACGTGGGGCTGTGCTTGATTGAGTGATTGATTTTACACAGTTGTCTTCTTCCTGCTCTCCTAGGGATTTTTATTTGGGATTAACAAACCTCACCGTTTCGTTATTCCACCTCACAGCTCCGCGGCTCGTGTTCAACTTCTCTTTCTTTATAAATAAAATTTCTAAAGGGAAATAGCAAAAAGCAGCAGTCTATAAGAGATCAGAGCCATACACACATTTTTAGGGCCTAGCAAAAAACCCCCAAAACCCACAAACCACACAAACCTTAAGGCATGACACCCCAAATACTTTGTCTCATTTTTACTAAGGCAACAACTTAGTTTGGTAAATACTACAAAGCTGTAATTACAGAGCACCAAGTCCCAAGATATGGTTTTATATAGCTGTGTATATATATGATTTGAAGTAACTTGCTAAAGGTCCAAGTGCAACCAAAAAATGTCATGGGTTTTTGTTAATCTACTGCAGGTCTGAAAAGAAGATCAAGGAAAGTCAAACATCTAATTAGTAATGTATTTCTTCAGAAACAAATATCCAAAAGCTGTTCTCATTCCATAAGAGTTTGACATTTCGGATTCGCTCTTCCCAAAATGAGACAAAAATTTAAAATATTTACATAACTCAGCTGCAATGTTCCATTTAGATCATTGCTGGGTTGATTATTTTTCAAAGTCTCTTATTAAAAACAAAACAATTCAATGGCTATTCCATTTTTAAAGACAGAGATCCCAAAAAGGTACTGCAGGAAGACAAGGTCTGCCAAGTCCTGAGCCTGCAGCAAGCAAGAAGATGCAGTTAGGTCTTGGCAAGATGAAAGTACAGCAGAGAAGCAGCACTTTAAAAACCCTTAAAATTGGAGAGGCACAAGATGATACCCCATAAAGCAGTGAAAGAGTGAAGGGCTGTGTGATCACCTGTCTGGAGCCTGCAGAAAGCAATCCCAAGTTTTATAGGCATTAGAAAACTTTGCACTGCTCACCCAAAAATAAAAAAGTGCTTTGAAAAAAAATCTGCCCCCAAGTCCTCGGAGAATTTAAGGGCAGAACAAGCTGGCGTCTTGAACAAAGATAAATAAGACACTTTATATTGCTTTTCAATTATTTCAGGCTGAGGATCGCAGTGTGGGAAAGAGAAAATGTCAAGCAGAGATAAAAGCAGAGCAGACATCGAGAGAGGAATGTGGATTTCCCTCAGCCAGCAGCTTCTGCCTTAACACCCAACCCAGTCCGGAATCTGCCTGTCCTTGGCAGGCTCTGGTGCTGAGAGGGGAAGGGACAGTGGCAAAGAGCTCAGAGCTGCTGGAAGGGACAGTGGCAAAGAGCTCAGAGCTGCTGGAAGGGACAGTGGCAAAGAGCTCAGAGCTGCTGTCCCAAGGCTGGGGATGCAGGGAGAGGCAGCACTGCCATTCCTGAGCTGGGGATGGGGATGCAGACCAGGGACAAGCCTGGGGATGTCCAGCCTGGTGCTCCTTGAGGCTGAGCACCAGGCAGTGAGCCTGAGGAACATCCCTGCAGGGCCAGAAACACCCAAACCCAAACCCACGAGGCTCCTGACAGCATGAAGCCTGACCTGAAATCTGAACATGAGCTCAGCACAGCATCCTGTCAGGGCTGGATCCAGGATGGAGCTGTGGCCCAGGGGAGACACTGTCCTCCTGGATGTTCCCAGAGCACACACTGTCCCCGTGGATGTCACAATGGCACACACTGTGCCCCTGGATCTTCACATGGCACACACTGTCCCCATGGATGCTCCTAGAGCACACACTCTCTTCCTGGACACTCCCATGGCCCACACTGACCTCCTGGATGTCCCCATGGCACACACTGTCCCCCTGGACGCTCCCAGGGGACACACAGGCTGGGTAGGGCCAGTGGGGGACCAAACCTGTGACCTGCAGGAGCTTCCTGCTCAGCCAGCAGCAAAGCCTGAGCAGGGAAAGGGGATTGCAAAGTGGCTGCAGCCTGCAGGGAGCTCTCTGCTCCATTTAGGACACGCAGGACTGAGCCAGCTCCTCTCATCACAGAGCCAAGACCTTTCCTGCAGACACGAGGAGAGGGAGGGAGATCAGTGGGGTGTTACAGCTGAGGAGAGGCAGGACAGCAGAGCTGCCTTCAGCTAATGGCTCAGCAATTTGGGCTCAGTTCTCTCTGCTGCTGGGCTCAAAATATCTCCAGTTTCCCAGAAGACAGCCCTGGCTGGCAGCCTGCAGCCTGTGCTGAAGCTGTTCCACTTTGGAGAGGACAACTAAAGATTTGTTTTGCTGTGCAGAGGGAAATTTTTTTTTCTTTTTTTTTACCATCATCATCTGGTCCACTTTCAGAGCATTCATCCAGGAAAGGTCCCAACCAGGGCTCCAGGGATTGTTGAAGTACATCTGATGCTCATTAGGTAAGGTAAAATCAACAGATATTCACCAGGGCATGGACAAGACAAGAGGAAGGAAATCAAACTACTAATTCAAAGGGCAAGGGGAGCATTTCTGAGCAGGGTCTGAAGCTTCTGTGGGAGAAAGGCAGCAATGCTGATGAAGGGGAAGAAAAAGGAGGCAGGAGATGTGAAAAATTTTGCAACTAAAATAGGAAAGAGAAGACTTTTGAAGAGAAATTAAAGGGAGAATAAGGAATCTGAGTGTGGTGGAGAGGAAAATGTGAGCAAGCAGGGTTGAGCTGGCAAAGCCAGGCAGAGTGAGAAGCTCCTCAGCAGCTGCAGGGAGTAGGACAGGGAGGGGACAGCAGGAATGCTCCTGAGAAAGGGACAGTCACCCAGACACAGGAGCAGGCTGAAGGGATGGAGGAGAAGGAAAAGAGCAGATTTGGGGAGAAACAGCCCCATTTCCATGGACAGACAAAGCCTGGAAATGGAAAGGAGCCAAGTGACAGAGTGCCAGACACCACTGTGGGATGGGGGGATTCCACTGGGGATCCTACTGGGGATTCCACTGGGGATCCTACTGGGGATTCCATTGCCTCCTCCCCCATCCAACCCCAATCTCACTGTGCACCTTCTGACCCACAAAGAGACTTCCCTCAGCTCCAGAGGGTTCCCTGCTGCTCTGTTTAGTTCTGGTAATGTTCAGACAGCAAGAACAAGGCTGAATATCCATGGGATTAGGCTGATCCAGTTCACCCAGCTCCTCACACCTGCTACACTGATGGTTTGAAGGCAAGCTTGCTTTCCTGCAAACCTTTTAAACCTTTTTTCTGCTTAATCCTGTTCACACAGAATCCACTTTATCTTCTGATTATGATCCTTACCCTATAAAGGCTCTGCACAAGTACAGTCCTACTAGTAAGGCATAATATTAACAGCATGCACAACCTTGCCCAGTACTGAACTGCTCCATCACAGTAATTACTGACACAAAAGTGCTTGATCTAGTTGAATAAAATCCATGTACATTCACCAGGAACAGAAATCACAGCTGCTAAAAGTCAGATGCATAAAAGCAGCATTAGGGGGAAAAAAAAATGCAGATTGGTGGAGAGAAAAAAAAAAATCTATTGTTGCTGATTTACCCATTTACCAATCTATTTTTGCCTCTAAACTGAAACAGGGTTTTGTTTGGTGACTGGCACATATTTGAGTCACATCAGAAGGGAGAGAATAATCCCCACCTGCTGTCATATTGTTCTCCAGCTGATTGTCCTCTTGATCTGTAGTGCTCATATCACAGCAGGGAGCACATGGAGACTGAGAGGAAAAGGGGTTTGGACAGGCAGGAGAGATGTGCTGGAGAGAACAGGCAAAAATGCACAGAATGGCCTAATCAGCAAAGAGACAATCAGGCTGTTGACAGGAGGGGAAAGAAAAAAAAAGAAAAAAAAAAAAAAACCAAACAAAAACCAAACCCCCCAAAAAAGACAATTTTGTTGGGTAAGACACAATTAGCAGAACCCCACACTCATGGATACAGATCCTATGCCCTCCCTGCAACCCACACACCTGATTTTCTTTCAGCAGAACCATTCTCCACCAAAGCCCACAACAGCTCAGGGTATAAGACAGTCCAAAAAAATCAAGGTGTGACAGATACAAAATACATAGAAGGCAGATTTTCCAAGCTCTTATTCCTGCTGTTTGGGCACTCCTGCCCCATTCCCAGCACTGGGAGCTCCCAGCTGCCCCAACACTCAGGGGTGAGCCTTTAAGTGCTTTTGTCTCCAAAGCAGGAGATGCCTTTGGGCTACATTTTCACAGATTAGCTGTTTGTACAAGTGAATTGCTTTTGGAAATTCCCTGATCCCTCTGGGATCCCTCTGGGATCCAGGAGTGCAGTCCAGGTCTGTGCCAAGGCACTGCAGCCCTGCTGCTGCCACACCCAGAGCCCCGCAGAGCGCCAAAACCGCTGAGTTAAAAAAACCCAAAATGCAAAATTCATGTTCTGCCTGACCGATTTGAGCCGTTTTGACAGAAGTCCAAGCTCCATCAGAACATTTCATTCATCCTGAGCTCCTTAATGAGGAAGACTCATTAGCATGTAGTCCAACTCAGGTTTCCCCACCTCGCAGCACATCCCAACCTTCCACTGCTCCATTACCTGAGCACAGCTCCTCATTAAATATGACACAGATTTGTTACATTGCTGAGCTGGCTGTAAATTGAACTTGTCATAGTGAAGTGCATGTTTTCCAGTTCTTCATCTCTTTGGCTCCTGTTGCTATAGTGACCATCAGAAATCAGAGCCTAAAAGGCAAAGGGAAAGAAGATTCTTTCTCTGTTTAAATAGCACCTTCCATCCCCAACACGGGCACGTTCTCTCCTTTCAGCTTCATTTGTTAGGATAACCACACAAAAGAGCTGAGCTCCTCCAGATTTCAGGGTCTCATCCAAATCTGCTGAAGCCAAAGGCAGCATTGTCAGTGGCTGCAAGCAGCTCTGGATCAAGCCTGTATTGCCTCAAAGATGAACTCAGTGCAGATTTGCAGCACTTTGCAGCTCATTTCAACTTAAACCCCTCAGGGTAGGAATGTGTTGGTGTCCTGTCTACAACAGGGACTGATGCCATGAGCAGGATGGGACATCCTCCATCTGTCCATCCATCCCTGCATCCATCTGTCCATCCGTCCATCCATCCATCCATCCATCCATCCATCTCATGGACAAAGCCAGTGCTGATCCTACCTTGCCATCACGTGCCCTTTTCATCTCCAGGATTTATATCCCACTTTGTTTAAAAGACAGAATAAATGCTCCTTGCTAGTGGATATCAGTGCTAAGAGACAAAAATAAGCCAAGCTCTGCACAGCAGGCCGAAGGCACAGTCTGAGCAGAGCCCTGTGAGCACCAAAATGTACATCACAGCCCCAGCATGGTGAGCTCAGCCTGATCAGCACCAGGAGGTAGAAGGACAGAGGTTTGGTAGGACTTCCAGAGAGTGAGCACTGAAGAAAGGAGTTGCAGGATGTATTTTCCATGGACTCACAGCTCTGTTTGCATCTCCCTAAACATATCAACTTCCCTCCAAGTAAGAAAAAGCCCCTGAATGCTCCCTGCACTTATCCACTCTGCCTTGAGGCCTGAAATCAGAGGTACCAGAGTCATCCTGTGGCTCAGAGATCAGCTCCACCCTCCTGAAAACATGGCACTGCCCAGCCCTTGCCACACCTGCAGCTCCTCCTTCCAGCCCAGGCTCTTCCTGCTCCCTGCCAAGGCTCCAGAGCACAAACTGCAGACAGAAACATCCCTGAGCCATGCTGGAAATGCTCCATCTGAACCAACATCTGGCTGGTTTAAAGTTTGGGTTTGAATGCTTTGGGATACCAAATCATAGACACAAACTCCCTTGCTGATGAGCTCTCCTGCAATAAATGCAAGCCATCAACATCACACCCTGCAATTTAGCCACTCTTGCATTTTATGGAAATATTAAAAATGAAATGCCAAACAGATGTTCAACAGACCTGGTATGATAAGAAAACAAATTAGAAGTTATGAAGCTAATGTTTTCTTAAGGGAGGAAATGCAAAGAGCTTGAAATTCGATGATCAGTAAAAAAGTGGAAATGAAAAGTTGTAACTTTTTAAAAATAGGTCAGAAAACCACAAGATTCAGCAGAGGAACACCCTCTTCCACATCTGACAGCAGGTGGCAGCAGGATTCCCACCACGAATTCCAGATTTGGAATGACATCCCCTTCATCATATTTGAATGTTCATCTGTGCCCTAAGGTGGTTTGGTGAGGGAGCTGACAGAAATAACCCTGGGCTGAGCACATCTGAGCACATCTGCATTTCCAGAGCTGCAATCCACTTCGCTGCCAATGGAAGTTCACAATGCAAGAGCTGAAAGTATTTGGTGTTTAATAATTACTGTAATTTAACAGTTATTGGTACCATTCAAAACTCTCTGTTGCTGTTACATTGCAGCACTCAGTGTACATGGGCCTGAGAAACCTGGGAATCTAGAGGGGAAATATTTCCATGAAGCATCACAAAAATATTGATAGGAATTCCTAGAGAATATAGGAAGCTCAACCCAAAACTAATTCAGGAAATCATTTGGAAAAGCAAAGCAGAGAGGACTGAAATATCTCTGATAAAGCATCTCGTGCTGGTCAGACTGGCTCCCACTAAAGCTTTATTGAATTAAGGACTGCTGAGAAAAAGCAGGAAAAAAATTATTATTGATGATA
Organism: Lichenostomus cassidix; assembly: GCF_008360975.1. Lineage (NCBI taxonomy): Eukaryota > Metazoa > Chordata > Aves > Passeriformes > Meliphagidae > Lichenostomus > Lichenostomus cassidix. Next base: position 2,978,141 of record NC_139493.1, read on the forward strand.
CAAGGCTTTGAAACATTTAAAGGAAACCTTACTCTTATTTATTCCACCATGTTACTCACTGAGCAAGAGAGACAAAACTGAAGGAGCTGCTTAGTAGTTTGTTAACTGAAATGCAATTAAAGAAAAACAAGACCAAAACGCTTTAAAATACTGTGGAGGTGGGTTTATTATACTATTTTATTTTTATTTTTGTACTTAGCTTGTTCCTGAAGCTTATCCTTTAAAGCTGCTCAAAGTAGGGAGGAGTTGCAGCACTAATGGGAGCAAATGGGCCCAGCTGGATGGAGGAAGAGGAATTAAAGGACAATAAACACAGAAAAACAGGGTTGGCAGCACAGCCAGCCAGCCAGCTGTGGCACAACTGACCAGAGGTAGTGAAAAACCCCAAATGATGACCCAAACCCCACTGTGGCCAGAGAAATCCCAGGGTTTGAATGAAACCCATGAAAACCAGAAAATCTGAGGAGGAGGAGACCAGAGGGGATTTGCCCTCACCAGCTTTGACAGAAAAGATTTGAAATCCTTTAAACCTATGAAGGATTTTATTTTTTTCTTAAATATTATCTGCAGGGTTGAATAAAAGAAGAATTCCACCAAGGTAAGAGGCAATTCCTTCCTCTGTCCTCCTGTTTCTAAAGGATGAGATCCAAGTCATGAATATTACAGTGACTTAGAGATTCATTTACACAGTTTTAGTGCTTTGGACAAAACACAGCCCCTTCCCAAGCCTGATGAAATATTGTTATCCACATAATTCATTTTGTGCAGCTTCAGCAAGGCATTTGGATTTGTGGCTGCTCCCATTTGAGGGTGAAATTGAATTGGAAATTCCTGGGTGAGCCACATGGACGAGGCAAGTCTGAGTACCAAGAAAGCATCAATTCAATTCCCCTTCCAGCCCCAAATAAAATCCCACTGGAAAGGCCTGGCAGAGAATCCCCATTGCTGTGACAATCAAGGACAACACAAAGAACTGCAGCCAGAGGTGAACACAAGCTCTTTCCCAGAGATGATAATGAAATTGAGATCTGTTTTATTAATAGTGTGAAAGCTGATTGCTGTGAGCAGTAATGGGAGGCAGCAGAGCAATTTATGGTTTAGCCTTTGATAACATGTACTTATTAAGGCTGTTATTGATTAAAGGTAAATTAGCAACTCACTGATTAAATCACCCCTCATCTTTCCCTTTCTGCTGTAGCAAAGAACCATGGAAGCAGTGTCAGGTTCCTGGTTCTCAGTTCTGACCCTGACTTTCGATATATTTGGGTTTTTGGACATTTTCAGAAGCTTAAGCTTTGTTTGAGCAAATGTCCAAGTGCACACATTCTTTCTGGGATGTGTTATCCCACCTACTCCTTACACAAATCCACACCAGAAACCTGCTGGGAATAATTTAAAAAACCCAAAAGAATCCCACGAGCTGTTCTGCATAAAAATGTGAGTGAAACAGGTACACCAAAATTAAAGTTTCTCATCTATTCCATGAGAGTTATTTCATCTCCATTCCAGCACTACCCGTAGCAATACTGAGTAAGGAAATATCTAAGGAGACAATTCAGAATATAACAAAGACACAAATCTGGAAAACATCAGATTATACAAGGAGGATGATGTGGGGATCAAGTTTCTAGCAAAGTTTCCATACATTGGATAAAATAAGGGCTTGATTTGTTCTCAGGGTTCACTTTGCCATAAAGCAAACCCCACAGTGGGACAGAGCTGGAGATGCCCCTGGATCCCTGGCAGTGTCCAAGGCCAGGCTGGACAGGGCTTGGAGCACCTGGGACAGTGAAAAGTGTCCCTGCCATGGCAGGGGTGACACTGGATGAGATTTAAGCTTCCTCCCAGCCCAAATTTTCTGTGATTCCATGAAATTACTGTGACCATCCATCCCCTCCCAAACATTTGGAAAGAAACACAGGAAGCATGAAGCAGTTGGAGACTGGAGCCATCATATTCAGAGTTATTCTAACTTTCTAGAAGCCTAAAAATAGCTTAAAATCACATTCCCTCCCTCTGTGATCCCCAGGCAATTCTTGTGAGAGCCACACCTCTGGGTCAGGAAAGGCATTTCTCACCAATTGACCCAGGAACTGCAGGACAGCTGAGCTGGAAATAAAAATACTTCAAGTCACTCACTGTTGTGTGAGATGCACAGATCCATGGATAAGGCTAGCAACAGCCAGATGGATGAAAAATTACACTTAAAAAAAAAAAAAAGCAGAACAGGACAACTAAAAACTCCCTGGCAGAATATTTTTTTTTTTTTGTTGGATAATTCTGACTAATCTAAACAGAAGTACCAGAAACATGTCAGAATTCTCATCTTGTTTAAAAACTGCAAAGAGCCGTTTGCTGCTGCTGGAACACAACATTTCAACACATCCGAAACTCAGTGCTGCAAATTTCCAATCTGAAAATATATTCTCAAGATTTTTACAACACTCTGGGATAATACCAACTAAAAAGGCAACACTGGGAAAAACATTACAAGTTCATGCATCTTCAGTGGTCTGAAACCAAGGCAGAGCTTGAAGATAATTTGTTTTCCAGGAGGAAAATGGGGTTATTGTAGGGAAAAACCATGCAAAGTTATAGTTTTTCCCATATTTTTGGAGGTCCTTGGTGTAACCAGCTCCCTCTTTTAGGATAAACAGGTTCCCTGACATTTGGCTCCGTGGCTGGAAAAGGATAAATTTGCTGAAATTAAAGACTGTATCATGTGAGAGGACAGAGTTACAGAACAACCTAAAAAGCACCAACCCAATATCAACACTTGATATAAGCATCGAGTTCCTCTGCCTCAAAAAGGACTAAACCCCTTGCATTAAAGGAGCTTACATAATTCAGAGTTACATCCACATCTCTACCTATTTTTATCTCAACCACACAGGCTTGTTCACAGTGAGGAACTTGCTGCAAAATTCTCATTTTTCTGCTCTAACTCGACAATAAATGCTGATTCCTCTCACCCTCTCAGAGTTAGATAATGTCTGTCACATACCCTGTTTTGCAGCTTCTTTGCCTTTCTTTTCTTACAAGCACCATGAATTCCAAACACCGAAGTGTTTTCCCCTCCAGATTAACTGAGCACCTGAGCCATGCCAGCTCAGTAGTAAAAACTCAGCTTTTCAGCCCCACAACCCTTGGCAAGATAAATCCTGCAAGATCATTTCGAGGTAAGTTAATTACAGACTTGAATTTTAAATGCCTGCTTCATGTTCTTCTCCTTTGAGTCAATAATTCCTGCAGACTGCACATCATGCTGTCATTTAGCCAGGCTGGATAAAAACACCACCCAGCCCCTCTTTGCTGTAAACCTTTTGCCATCCACTGGCAGTGATTTCATGCTGGAATATTCGTGTTAATTTGCACATTCTGACCTGCAGCACTGGAGATATTTGATCACTCCAGCAGCAGCTCTTATGTAAAGAGTGTTTTTCGCTCTGGTTTAACATATGCTAATAATGATATCTGTGCTGGCACTGCCCCAAGAGTTTTGAAGGAAAATTCAGATTCAGCAGCAGCTTTTCCACCACTGGGACATGTAGACATAGACAAGACTTTTTCAACTGTGTTTGCACTCAATCCAGGCCTCTAGGATCAGGGATGTATCTTTTAATTTTAATTCCCTCCCCAAATCGTGCTGAATTTTGCAATAGTTGAATAAAGATGCAAACACTGTGCATTATCCATTTTTAAAGGACTTGGAAATTTAAATCTTTTTAATTTTAAGGGAGGGGGGAGGGAGGAACTTGCTAGTTTTCCCCATGATTGCTCTAATTATTAATTTCTCTGTGAAAGCAAAAAAAAAAAATCCTTAAAATGCTGCAAAATCTCTACATTGTACATCCAAAAGGAGGTGGAACTGAAATCAGTATTCACTACAAACATTAAGATAAAAAAAATCTATTCCCTCCAAGGGCTTTGGTTCAAAACATCCCAATTCCATGGCTGCACACATTGACTCTCTTTTCTCTCAGGGCTCCTGCCCTTGCATGCAGTTGGTATTTATTCTGTGAAATCATATTCATAGAAAACGAGAAGCTCTTTCTTTTTTAAACTTTCTATGCAACACTTCCAGTTTCTCTCCAACCTTTAACACGTTTATACACAATATATATAGCAAAAAAAAAAAGAAATTAATGGGGGTGTAGAGAAAGGAATTAGACAACAAGAATATTTTCTCTTTCTGTAACTCACAACATGGGCAGTCGACCAAGTGATGGAGGAAAAGTTAAATAACTTTCCCAGAAGAACGTGGAGGTTGGCATGGATTCAGTTAACAAGAAAGGCAAAGTGAACCAAGAAGTGGCAAAGTTATTTTTTAAAGCCTCCAAGAAAATAGGTGGCAATTAACACATTCATTTTCACATCTATTTTTGGGGGTTTTTTTAAAGGTCCTTTCCAACCCCACCCATTCCATGAGCTTACATACCAAAACAATATTTCCTTTTTAAAACTCTACATAATATCCCCCACATTCCATACGTGAATTCATTTTCTTTCTTGCCAACGATTTTTCCCTACAGAGCTTCACAGAAATGCGTTTGCCAGGAAATAAACACAAGTTTATCTCAGAAACCAACCTGTAATTTCAGAGAAAAGATTAATTTTGGCACATTAACTGACGGGTGCAAAGTTTTTGTCCCTGAAATGATTTGTTTTTATACTATTCCTCCATCCTAATTATCCACTGCCAAGAGTCTGAAGGGAATTACAGTGCTGTGATCAGCAACGTTGACCTTTTTGCCTTTTCAGTACCTCTGCTAAGTCAGTTAACCCGGGGAGCAAAATTAGAACGGAGACTGACACTGGAGTAAACACCAGGAAAGCAGTGAAAATGGTGGGAAATTACCCTTTTCCCTCCCTCCTTGCAGCATTAAGAGCAGAATCTCAGCTGCAACCTTGGTCTGCTAAATTAGGCTGAGGTTTGGAAAAGAATGTTCTGATTGTTAATCATGAAATGTGCTGTAATCTTCGGCGAGGCAGCTCTAACCTCCTCAATCAGCCGCATTTTCTTACTTAATTACATGATTTTAAGCACTTCTAAGGAGGTGCTGTCAGATTTATCCTGGAGTTCTCTTAGACATTCCCACTGTAGTCATGGTGATGATATATAGAAATGGACAAAATGCCAGAGACCAGGGAAAATGTCAGAGCTACGCAACACCCACACTTGCTCCTTGCCTAGAATTTACTCGGTGTTTTTGAGTTAGCTGGAAAGATTCTCTTAGTGCATTAATGTACCAAAATAACAAGATTAATAGTGGATGGATAATCTCATTGCTAAACACACACACTGGGGGAATTCTCACCTCCAAGAGTAGCTCACAACTGCTTGGGAGACTCATGGGTGAGGAAAAGGCTGCAGGATGTGGATGTGGATCCTTCTGGGATATCAATGCCTCTGCAGGCACAGCCAGCCTGGGGAAACAGCCCTGCTCTGCAGAAACCAAGCCTTTCCATGCTGCCCTTCCTGGCCTAGGAGCCAACTCCCATTACTCTGAGTCCTGCCAGCTGCCTCCAGGCTGCTCATTACTCCCTCTCAGATGCAGGGAATTATTATTACCTGCATCCTTATAACCAAGGGGATGGAATATTAGTGGCAGTGGGGAAAACAAATTATGAAAATTTGTTAATTTAGCAGGCTCCCACCAAACCTTCATTTTCTCTAAATATTCTCCTACCAGCATCCATTTTACAAGACCTTTACTATTGGTGAGTAGCACACTGTGATCCCATTAAACCAACAACCCTCTTCAGTTCTGACAGAAAGGCTGAAGTCTCATGGGACATATTTGTTCTCCCAGGAGGTTGCTTAGCTCAGCTCCTTGTGGAACACCCTGACTGTCATTTAGCCAAATTTTCTCCCAAAACTCCTTAATTTAGACCAAAGCAAACATGGGGTTTTTTTAAGATGAGGCTACGTAACAACCAAGCTCCTGATTTTCAGTCCCTAGCCCAGGTAGGAGTTAAATTTCCTTGGTAACTCCACAGTGTGAGCAAACTAAAGACAACAGGGCTCTCACTTCATGCCAGCTGTAGATCTCATCTCCAGCCCTGGGAATTACCCAAGCTGAATAAATGGGTGAATAGCTCCCATCTTGAGTTTATTTGCCTTTTATCACTACTTCCCACTAAGTTTGACTCCCATTTCTGCAGTTCCCACCTGTGGAAGGGTTTCTGCTGCTCTGATAGCATCTGAGAGCTCCAGCAGTGGGCTCAGAGTGAACTCAGTGCTCCCTATTACAGAGATCTGGTTATGAGCACATCATTCCTCACCCAACGTGCATACAGCAGAAATCCTTATCTTTACAGAGTGAGGAGGTCAGCATTTACTGCTGCATGCACAGGCAGCACTCAGTACTGCAGGCAGAGTTCACCTGTTCATAATTTTTACGGTCTGCAATCCATTTCAGATTGAAACATTGCCGTCTTTACGGGGGTCACGAGGACAGTTTTTCTTATGCTGCTCCAAATGGATTTTTGTTGTGTTTTCATCGCTCATTTTGCAGTGAGCAAAGGTGCAGAACACCCCGAGGAAGAGTGAAACGGGAGGCAATCAGTTCTCACATTTCAGGGGTAACAACTCTTTTCTGTTCTCAGAAAAAAAAATTAAAAATTAGAGGGTATAAATCAAGAGCAGAGGCAGGAATTAGAAAGGGTCACATCGGCTGGGGAAAGAGACACAGGAGCAGCCAGCAAGGGGAAAGTTGTAGATAATGATGTCCTCTCCATCTCTGCACAGATATTCCAGAAGTGAAAGGAACCCCCTGTGCTTGAGCCTCTGCAGTGTGACACGTTCCCAAATGGGACCTGGTGGGACCAGGGGCTGAAATCCCATCTCCTGGCTGAGCAGGGCTCTGAGGTCTCTTTCCCTGCTGCTGCTGATTGTGATAAGCATTTGCTCATGGCAGCTCAGCTGTCCCTCCCAAAGGCCATCACTGCAGTTAATAATGCACATTCTGCTGGATCAATATCTCCATGAGCTCTGTCCCTGAGACAGGAAGGTTATTACAGAGATTGGGTTGCTCAGGCTCACTCCATTCCTGGGGGAATGCAGGTGACTCCCACTGCAGGGACAATGTGCTGTGCCATGGATGGGCACTGAGAAACTGCTGGAGAGACAAACCTCTGCACAGAGACACCAACAGCTTTTGCTGTGGGTGCAGGAAAAACAATCAAATCAAACCAACAATTACAAATTAACTGCTAATTTCCAGCTTTATGCACAAACACAGTTTTCATCCCAAAGTACTTGTGGCAGTCATGGCTAAATTCTTGCTTTTGTCTGAATTAGCAGAGCTGATGTGATCAACAAGACAGGAACTGAGATTTCTGTTAACTTCATGAGCTTTGCAGAATTCTACAGATTATTTTTCCACACTCATTTTATTAGTTATTAAAATCTCTCTGGTTGAGGTTGGTTTGGTGCCTGTCTAGAAGAGATTCGTTTCCAGAAGCAGAAGATTTACTGGGGAATAGCAAAGTCTGGAGTTTGGCATTTATTCCTACATCAACTCAAAATAAGAACATGCTAATTAATACTCATATATATATTTTATATTTTCATGGCTCCTGCTATGTCTTGGTTGGTGCTGCTGGATGGAAGGAACCCCTGCCAGCCCCTTCCTCTGCTTCAAGAGCCAATTCTCTTTAAAGAACAACCTCAAAGTTAATTCAGGAATTGCTGAACAGGAAACTCTGCTTACCCCACACACAACCCTCTGAATTTTCAGAGCATCATTAGCTTTTTGAAATTAAGAGCAAATCCCCTGAAACACAAGAAATGTTGGCAAATAAAGGAGTTGAAGAGTCACCATGAGATAGAATTTAGTCAGGTTGCCTCAAAAATTGCTCATTCCATCTACAGCTCCATTTCTCAGCACTTTTCTCTATTTAAATTTGCATCATTAAAGAAGTTGTTTTTACAACTGACAAAATCTTAATTAGATATCCCAGGTAAGATTAAAAACAAAAGGTTCCTGCGAAACAAAAACCAAAGCTTCTTTCTTTGTTTCTCTAATGTATTAAAGTATCATTAAAGAATGTATTTATCATTTGATGGGTTTTATCTTAGAACAGCCTTGAGACTTTCAAATTTCATCTCTGCTGCTTTTCCTAGAGGCCTTTTTTAGAAGTTCAGAGATCTTTTTACAAGAGAATTTTTTCATCAGAGAGAACAAATTCTTATTTATCCAAATCAGCCTTTTATAAAAGCATGAATTATCTTTTCCTCTCTCATCAATTTTAGATTAAGATCCATTTGGGATCACAATACTGCAACATCTGCCTTCTAGGGAAAGACCAGACATGATTCCTCTGGACAAATGGAAAGCTCTTTAAATCAAATCAAGTTATTTTATTTATAAAGGAAAAAAAACCAGTAATAAATTCCCTTTTTTTTTTCCTTTTACAAAGCACATCAAGTTTAGTATCATCGTACTTTCTAATTTATTCTGGTTTACATAAAAATAGTGAAAATGTTTCTTAATTTCTTGATAGTTCTACCTATTAAAATTGTGCTCTAGTGACAAAAATAGGAATTGGATTTCTGTGGATGGGGAGAGGGAATTGGAAAAATGTTTTAAATCAAAAAATGAATTAAATCTTCAAAAATAAAAAGCAGCCACATTCCAGCTATCTGCCACAGTGGCGAAAAATTATCTGTTATTCTATAAAATATCATTACATTAAAAAGCAAGACTAATAATCTGAATTCTTTAAAATTTCATTTTAAGTAAATTAACTCTGCAGTGGGTTCAGTGCATAAACAGTAACCCACCACTCACAACACCACAGGAAAGACTCTTCTGGAGGAAAGTGTTTGAAACCTCCTCAAATTTAAATATCAGAAGAACTTCTTAATAAAGGAGAAAACTGCAACTGCTGCTGTAAAGTTGAAAATATTGAAAGTCTTAGGTTTAATCATCTAGAAATCTAAAATAAACCCAGAACTGATGAGCTGTAAGCCTGCATAGCCCAGGCTGGAAATATTTCTATTGAGCTCATCAGGAACTAAAAAGAAATTATAGATGTTTGGAGTATTCTCCAAGCAAATTACAGCTTTCCAGGGCTTTCTACTTGTTAGACCACAACAAGTTGACAATGAGATCAATATTCTGTTTGAATATCTCATTGAAGAGATTATAATGCAAGACCTCCTTGAAATGGTTTGTTACCCTCTGCTGCCTCTGGAAAATAATCTCTACCAGACAGGCACCAAGCCAGCCTCAACCAGAGGGGTTTTAATAACTAATACACAGAGCTGGGAGGAAATAATCTGTAAAATTATGCACTACTCATGAAATTAGTGAAAAATCTCAGTTCCTGCAGCCACCCTGATCTCTATGGCAGCTCCAGATCCAAGGGTTTAGGATTTCTCCTGATTTCTCCTCTTGTTGCATCTCCCTGATAATCCATCAGAACTCTTCAGCTCTCAACCCTTTTCAGTTCTGATGGAGTTTTGTTTGGCAGGAATGTGAAAGGAGTTTTGAATAAAGTGATAATTGAAAATGATAACTAAAACCAACACCTCAGAATGGTGACATGGCCTGAGCAGGTAAACATTCTGCACCTGGGACACACAGATTTCCTCTTTTTGGGTAGATGCTTATTGTTTTAAAGGCTTTCAATAACCTCGGGGTTAATTCAGGAACTGTTGAATAGGAACTATCAGGAACTGTCTGCTCATCCATAAAAAATGGGAGAAATTTGGCAGCACCATCATTCATTCCCATGGTGGAAAGAGCAGCTTCCTTGGGATGCAATGAAAATCCCACCAAAACCACCATCCCAGCACTATCTTTGCTCTGAGATTGTTACTTTATGAGCAATAAAGTGTTATCTGTACTTAAAGCAAGAGGTTTGGGGTCCAGCTTTTGGGGGCAAGATGATCATTTTGGTGTCTGGGCAATGCTGACAACTCCCCCTGTGTCAGTCTGTGGTCAACTCTGACTGATGCCACCGAGGGAAAGAACAGCCAACAACTGCTGCCAAATGTTAAATCCCATTTCATAATCTCCTTGTTTTTGTGAAATACTTCTATTCACTTTTGAAGGTTCCTTATCCATTTTCAACTGAATGACTGCAGAGATGGAAACTCGAGTCCTTGTCAAGTCTTTTAGCTCAGACAGGTGAGTCCCCAGGGCAGATTAATCAAGGGAATTTCCACAGAATCATGGAATGGTTTGGAAAGAAGCTTAAATCCCATCCAGTGCCACCCCAGCCATGACAGGGACATCTTCCACTGTCCCAGGCTGCTCCAAACCCTGTCCAGCCTGGCCTTGGACATTCCAGGGATCCAGGGGCACCACAGCTTCTCTGGGAATTCCATCCCAGCTCCTCCCCACCCTCTGAGTAAAGAATTCCTTCCTAACATTCAATCCAAACCTATCATTTTTCAGTTTAAAACCACAAGTGAAACTTGCAAATTTATCTTCTGTACAAATCAAGAACGTGTGAGTACAAAAATGTCAATGCATTAAGGGGAAAAAAAACATAAAAGAAACTTCCCTCTTTTTGCACAAAGTTGAAATTACAACCCATCAAGTCTAACTTTCTAACTTTTCCATGAATTCCTGCTTTCCTGCCTTGCTCACATGCAAGCTTTGCCATGAGACTTGTGATGTGTGAACGTGAGTTTACACAATGCTCCAGCTGGAAGGAAGAAACAAATCACTGTAGCATTTTTATATTTTTAAATCTCCTGCCTGCTGATGTTCTCTTCCCTCTCTGCTCGTTTTGTGTTCGAGCTTCATTGTTGTTCAGCTCCTGCTTTTATTTGTTAATATTACAGTAATCCGATTACAAAGCAGGAAAAAAACAGCAGGCAATTTGGGTGGCTAATCACAGCCTGAATGCCAGCTTGTAACGCTGGAATACCTGGAAAAAAAAGGCATTTTGGGGCTGATCTGCAGGCAGCTGACATCAATGGAAACAGCTCCAGTGTCAGGCAAGCCCATGGTGAGCAACCAGAATCCTGATGATTAAATGTTTTTTGTGGGAATGTGGACATCAGACAGGTTAATGGGTATTTCTGTCACCTGCCAGCAACAAAGAGTGAAGTTCAGCTGCAGCAATGTTTGCTCTCCCCTTATCTAAACCAGCAGATCCCCCTGTGCCTGGCAAAGGAGCAGATCTCTGAACTGGTGTAGATGCAGGTCTGAGCAATCTGCAGAGCCCCAGAGGGATTCACACCAGCAGGGAGGTGGAGTTGCTCTCAGTCTGAGCGAGTCAGGCTGATGTTTCCCCCTGTGGGGTCAGAGCTGAGCTGAGCTCTACCTGCACACACAAAAAAAAGAGACACAGCACAGCTGGAATTCCCTCACAACAAACCCAGCCTTCACCAGATAAACATCTGGAAGCCTGAGGAGGAGCATCCCAGCTGGGAAAGATCCACACTGCCCCAGAATGTGAATTGGTTTGTCCAGGTGTGCCCATGGAGCTGATGGTTGGCCCTAAATCAGGGCTCAGTGTGTACAGCAGTGAGAAATGAGCTGAAAAACCCACAGAGTGTCCCACTGTGGCTTAGCTCAGCCTTCCCTTGGTGCCTCAGCTATCCAGCCCTGAGACAGGGACAGGCACAGCCCAGCTTTTAGTCACTGCTCCTCAGAGCCATTTCTATGGCATTTTCCTTGGGACAGCACACCCAGGAGGGCTGTGAGAACAGGAACAAAACATAGCAAATTGGAAAACAAAATACAGCAGGAAGCTACATAGGTTCCTCATATCTTTTTCCTAAGCCTTTATCTCCATGTGTTAAAAACGAAGAGACAGAGGATATTATTTAAACTGCAGTCAGTACAAGTGAAAAATCCAAGCAATCCTAATTGCCCTGCAATTAGTCCTTCATAAATAGATGCAATGATCTCTCTCTCATCATCTATTGATTGATAGCAGCCAAAGCAGATGTGGTTTGGTTTGTAAATACTTCTGGCAGAACAGACAGAGCTACAGCAATAATGAGCACTGCAGTGAAGCCAAGCAGGTCACTCCTGCCTTTAAGAATGGTCAAGAAGTGGAGCCATTTAAATGCTGACATGTGAATAAATGATGCACTGGAGATCTGCACAGAGGTCAAGTCCTTCAGGGTTTTTCTGGAGTTTTCTGTTTCTGGAGTTCATCACCAAAGAACCAAAAATACTGTGGAGGCCACTGGATTTAGGGACATCTCTGAGCTAATCCAGGGGGATACACTAAAAGCTTGGAAGTGCTTCAGTCCATTTGGAATTTCATTACCAGGTGTAGAAATATTGAAGATACAATTTCAAAAGCTGTTTTAAAACAAAGTCTATACTTGCTGGATGCTCCCAAATAATGTTTCTATTAATAAAAACTTCTGATATTTCATGCTCAAGGAAACTAGAAAGGTCTTTTAGAACCTGGGCAGGGAAGTAGCACAGAAGCAAAGATTCTCTTTTTAGCCTAAAGAATCTTCAGAAAGAAAGTTCACAGTAAGCAAGAGTATAAAGAGGAACCTACATTTAAAGAATGAATATGCAGCTCCCCTCCTTCTTTAAAGGAAAGAAGTTAATCTCACTTTTTCCTCCCTCAGGATGTTTTAATTATTTTATAAATTAACAACTTACACCTCATTCTTCAGCCTCCTCTGAGTGAAGAATTACATGGTGTGGGCAACACCAAAGTTGGTTATTTTGTTTGCCTCAGATTTACTTTGTTTGGCATTTCTTACAGCTTCAGACATCTTTGGAAGGCAGGGAGGAAGCTGCCTGTGGACAGGACAGGCTGGGAGTGCCAAAGGAAGAGGCAAACACAACTCCAAGCCACTGATCCAAGATATTTGCTCAAACAAAAGTCTTCTCCTTATATTCAAACACTTCCCAAATGGAAGTTTTCTGTCTGATGGTACCCACTGCACAGAGACTCTCATCCAGGGGGTGGATTGTGAATTTTTTGAGTTAGTGGGGAGAGATAAGGAATTAGTTTATCTTTCAAATGTTAGTAGCATTAATATCTCAACCAACACAGCAGCAAGCTAAGGCCTTGCACACACACATTGGGAATGTGTTTGGGTCCTGCTGGGCTGCAGGAGCATTCTGCAATCCAGAGCTGAATGATGGATGCCTGGCTTTCACCCAATTCTGCATTTACACAACCCTTGTGCAGAGTCAGCCCCTCCATTCCCCCCACAAAGCACACAGGGCACTGCCACTGAGAGAGAGATCACCTTGCATTGGCAGAGATGCATCTCACAGGAGAAGGAATTCCTGCCAGCTCCGCAGCCCAAAACAACATCAATAATTTCCTCTATCTGCTGCAGCCAACAGGGGAGCATTTCACAGCCACCCACGCACCACTTCACCACTTCCCCTCTCATTCATGCAAAAAGCAGCCCTGAACAGCCTCCCAGTGAATCAGGGCTATGTGCTCTTGGCTGGCTCCTTTCCTTTGTGCTTCTGAGCAATTCCTTGTTGCCAATCAGTTTGTTTGTTCTGCAGCTAAACTTCACTTTCTCATGCCTGCTCCAGCCTGGGTTTGATGTCTCAGCGTGATTTCCCCACTCTGCTCGGGCATCTCGCTTCCATTCCTTCCCCTGAATTTGCATTTTGGCTGCCTTCACTGTCACCTTCCTGACACGCTGAGCTCCTCTCCCTGCTCCTGCCTATTGTACACAGTTTCTACAAAGAGCACAACGGAGGGTCGGGATTTGTGCTCGCCTCAAAAAGCAATTCCTTCTGCACCCGCGGCTTTCACATCCCGACAGCAAGTAATCTGCAGCTTTCTAAAGCCCTGAGACAGATAGCAAAACCTTAGTTTAACCAAAAAAAAAAAATCCTTCCAGCAGGGATGGGGAGGGAAGAACAAGAGGAATGTTTTTAAAATGCCCAAAATGCAGCAGTAATCTTCACAGTGGCACAGAGATGATTTAACTTCAATTTCCTCACCCGTGTCAGCCAACGTATTTTGAATACAGGACAGAGGCACAAAAGGCAGCTCTGCTGTGGAGTTATTAATCTATTTTGTAAAGAAAAAGCATCTAGAAAACAGTGCTGGAGGAAGAGATTAGAGAGCAAATCCCAGGCTCTTTGGGGAAGTGCTGCAGTGATCCATTGTCTGCACAGTTTTATCTGGAGCAGAATCTTGCAGAAAACTCTGCATTGCTCAGCCCTGCACATCCCGGGAATTGAAGACACTTTCCCAAGCAGGGATCATCATTTTTGTCCTAGAGAACTGTTTATATATAAAGCTGATGTTTGTCAAACTCCCAGCTCCTGGTACAAAACTCTGGTTTGCTTCCATTAAACACCCTGAGAGTTCCTGCTGGAGGAAACTTCTCTGGGAATTGGAAAGGCATTTCCATGAATGTCAGTGGAATGGGATGTAAGATAAAATTCAATTCACTGGGAGATGCTCAGGTGGGTTTCTGGCTGCACAATCCCCCTTCCCTCCTGCATAACTTTCAGTGAATTTGCTCTCTCTAAATATAACCTATATACTTATTTATACTGTTATTTATTATTAAATATTTCTGAACAGTATTTTTTTCCCAAAAAAGGTCCTATATTGTTACTCATGACTTCATTTTCTTTTCTCCATTTTAAATTTTCTCCATTAAAATTTAATCTTATGATCAGAAAATTACCCCTTTTTTCCCTCTAATAACTCTTATGTGACAGACAGCCAATTTTACTGACACCAGATCCTTCCAGCACTGGAGACCAAGAGGGGGAAAAAAAATGACTACGAGGCAAACCATGCATTATGGAATCAATATGACATGCTGTACCCAACCATTTTTTTCCTCATGAAGACAAGAAAGCCCTCCCATCAATTTTATTCTTCAAAAGAAGAAATCTGCCATGGGGCTGACTGAAAAATCACAACCTTAATTACCCCGAGCAAATATAATGAGGGGGGCTGTGATAGATTAAGGAAAATCCTCTAAAATTCCAATGCATCTTTCAGACCATTCAGAGTCCCAGCAGCTCTGTCACACCTGTAACCTGTCCTTAATTCCCTCACTTCCACAGGTTGAGATTTGAACTCCTAAAATTGAATAAAATGGGTGAAGGATGAAAATTGTTTTGTGTGAGTTTGAGAGCTAAATTTTGCCCCAGGCTCGTTGGGATGATCAGCACCAGTCTCTGTCTGAGGGAAACAAGGCTCAGGCAGATGTTTCCCCTTTTGAAGGAGACAAATCACCACCTTGGCTCTTTCTCCACTTCATCCTGAACAAGGACAAATAAATGATTGGCATCTGTCAGATAACAGCCGAGATGATTCATCCCCAGCACAACAGTCATTTGCCAATAATGGGAAATATCCAGCTTCATCCTGGGGGAAGTAAATCTTGTTGGAAGAAAAATGACCCCTTAAGGATGTGTCTGATGGGCTTTGATACTGCCTCAGCTCCCTGAGGACTGCAGGGAGGATGTCACTGTGCCACTGCTCTGCCAGCAGGACTTGCAGCCAAAGCTGGGAGTGACACCTATGCCACCAAACAAAGGGTTTGAGTCTGCTCTGCACCCATGGCACAAAGCACAAACTCCTCTGTCGTGTTCAGTCACTCACAGAGCTGTTTGGGTTCAAGACCTTGAAGGTCAAGTCCAACATTAATCCAGCACTGCCAAATTCACCACTAAACCACACCTGATCCATTCTTACATCCTAAGCTGGTCCCATTGCCTCGAGGGACACTCTACTCTGTCACATCCCCCAGAGCAAAGGGCCCTTTGGAGAGTCTCAGGGCTTTGTCCACCTCATCCACAGAGCAACCAGCTGCTGGACAGAGCATTCAGGGCTCTTTCCAGTGCAATTCCACAGCCCAAAACCTGTTCAGAGCTAAAGTTCTTAGATCTTTCACACTCACAAAGAGCTGAGCAACATGAGGCAAAGCACAGCATGTGGGGAATACCCAGAGAGCTCAACAGGGCCATTCCTGGTGCCTTTTGGACCAGAGAAAAACCTGAACAGCCCAAAAGTACCCCTTGGACATTTCTTGGCTTTCAGGTGGTGATTCCCAGTGGTGTTGGACAGCCAAGCTCCTCACCCACTGCAGAGGTCTGAATTAGGAGCTGCAGAACAAAACCCAGTGAATCAATAGGCAACCAGTGAGAGGGAGCAGAGTGCTAAATCACAGCCATGCTAATTTAGATCTAATCAGGAGTGGCAGGGAGCTGTGCCCTCAGCACTGCCCAATTCAGCCCTGGCTGGTTGGAAGCACTTCCAACACATGCAGAGAAGCTGATGGTCAAGAAGAAATGGAGGAGATTGAAGATCAGCACCAGGGCACCTGAGAAATTTGGCTGCTCCTGTGCACCAAAGCTCTCCAGAGAAATCCCAGTGCTGAGCAGTCTGAGCTCTGCTGTCCTGGGGGGAAAATGCTGAGTTCAAGCCCAGGATGAGGATCCTGATCACTCCTCAGCAAAGCTAATTTGCTTTTTAATACAGGTTACCATGAAGTAGATTATGCATAGAGCTTCCCAAAGGTTAAAAACATCCCACAGCACCTTAGAAACATCCCTTCCTGTCTGGCTGCTGTGCTGTGAGTGCAGCTCAGTGTCTCCCTGATGACACATGGAGTCAGTCTCGAGGGGACAGTTACCCAAGGAGCAGAGAAACTCTGGGATCAAATGAATCCCTTCCCAGCTGCCTGAAATCCCAATAAAACAGGCTGGATAAAATGTTCCCACCATCCAGCACTGTCCCTCTCTGCCTGGATTTCCACAGAGGATGAAGATGCACCTTCAGCATCAGGGAACAGAGTGGGAGAGATGCTGCTCACAGCAGCTGTAGAACAGAAATATCATCCTCACCCCTGGTTTTCCCCATCTCTCAAGTTTCTGAAATTTTTTTTAAGCTGGAGCATGTATTTTATCCAGGAGGACAGGACAAACACTTAAAAACCAAATAAAATCCTATTTGAAACAACCTGTGAGCTATCGGGTGTTAGCTCTTCCCAATCCAGGAGAAAATAATTGAATTCAAAGGATCTCTGATGGCCTGTGGAGGCTTGGCTGACAAAAATTGGTGCCACGAGTCACTTTCAAAGAAAGCCAGGTTTGTTAGTTTGGTGAGCACCATTAAAATGCTCAGCAGTCCCTCTCTAATAGCACAAAAGAGGCTTCAGTGGGATTGTTTGACTGTGAACTCTGCATTTCCTTAAAATCCCCTCTCTATTCACACCATTAAAATGTTTTTAGAAACTCTGAATAAACAACACAAAAGGGCTTTTTCATTGAGTGCAACTGGAATACAGGAAAAAAACAAGAAAATATCCAAACTACAACAGGAAAAGCATCTCCAGATTTCCATAACAGATGATACAGATAATAGAGGCATTCAGAAGCCTTTTTTTTCATCTCAGGCTGAAGAGATGGTGGCAGCACCTTGTTTATGGGGTTGATGAATCAGATGGAGCACTTCCCTGCTTTTGTGTCTCTGCTAATTGCCCTTTAATGGAAACTACTTACTTTATTGGTGCAAAAAAAATGCCTTGAAGTATGTTTTCTAGGCAAAAAGCCCAGTGCTTTAATTAATACCTTGAAATGATCCCTGATTAATGATATCAGTCTGGAGCTGTTGCACAAAGGTTTTTTGCTCAACTTTTCCTGAAAAATCAGGAAGATTAATGATGTTATCATTGGTAGGGAAAGCTCCACCCCTATAAACCCTTTGGGATGGAGAAACACACATTTAACTGCAGTGGAGGCTGAAGAAGGAGAAGAGGACACCACCAGGGTGTCTCCAGGAGGAACAGCATCATTAATGCTTTGAATCTTTCCTGCAGACTTGAAGATCCTCACGTTTATTTCCTTCATTTTTTACCACTTCTACTTTGCAAGAAATTGTCTTTTTTGTCTTTTCTCTCAACAGAGAAGGCTGGAGAACAGATATATTTTAGGTCTCAAGCCCCTGATTTATGTTAGTCAATACACTTGTTTCTTGAAGTGTGGAAGGAAGCTAATAAAACTAAAATCTACATTAAACACCCATTTGTTTCTATGGTTTAACGCTGTAGGAAATCACAAACTGCCAGACCCTTCAGGTATATCAGAATCAGCTTAGTGGAGCACAAATCATTATCTGATTACAAAATTTATGCAAAACCCAGGGTATAAGTGTTGTGAAGAAGTTATGGGCAGATCAGGTGATAATCACTTGTCCACGGAGCTGTTGTCATCACATTTAATATGTCATTCTCATTATATCTGTCCAGCACAGATCAATAAAAAAGCAGCCATAGAACTCCAGAATGGTTTGGGTTGGGAAGAACCTTGAGGACCCACAGTGCCACCCCTGCCATGGCAGGGACACCTTGCACTGTCCCAGGCTGCTCCAAGCCCTGTCCAGCCTGGCCTTGTGTAGGATCATTCTGGAAACTTCCTCTGCCAAAAGCAGCAGGACCAGGCAGGTCCTGGGATGGGGAAAAGGGAAAGGGGAAAAAAAGGGGGGGAAAAAGGAAAATGGGAAAAAAAGGGAAAGGGGGGAAAAAGGGAAAGGGGAAAAAAAGGGAAAAGAAGGGGGAAAAGGGAAAAAAAAGGGAAAAGAAGGGGAAAAAGGGAAAAGGCAAAAAAGGGAAAAGAAGCGGAAAAAGGGAAAAGGCAAAAAAGGGAAAAGGGAAAAAAGGGAATAAAAGAAGGGATAAAAGGGAAAAGAAGAAGGGAAAAAAAGGGAAACGAAGAAGGGAAAAAAGGGAAACGAAGAAGGGAAAAAAGGTAAAAGAAGAAGGGAAAAAAGGGAAAAGAAGAAGGGAAAAAAGGGAAAAGAAGAAGGGAAAAAAGGGGAAAGAAGAAGGGAAAAAAGGGGAAAGGGAAGGCAGTGGGGCCAGGCTGCCTGTCCCTGCCCTGAGCACACACACATCCAGCACAGACACCAAGGCTGCTCCAGCACTGCCTGCTTGGTAAAGCTGAGCTCTCTCCCAGCCACAGATTGTCCTGAGAAGCCTGCAAGGTGATTTTCCAAGCACCTGCAGCTGGATCCTACCTGGAGAGCAGTACCAAACCCAGCTGTGCTCTCCCCACACCACCAATTTCCATCCCAGCTCGGGGAACTTTGGCATTTCACGATGGCAAGGTTTGAACTGTTCCAGCGTCCTGGAGCTGCCATAAAGCCTTATTCAATTATTAAAAAACTAAATTAAAACAAGCAGGAGCAACCCTTGTGCCTTTGGGTGCTGAGGCCAGAGGCACCTGCAGCCTTTGTAGCCTCCTCTTGTCCATTTTTCTTGGGAAGGACAAGGACACAACACTGTTACCTGCTCCAGCAAACACCTCCCACCCACTTTTCCATCCCCAGGATAACATGGGAGGCTTAATTCTGGGGTTTCATGTCCAGCAGTGCTATTTGCCCAGTCCTACACTTGGTTTCATTGTTGCATGAAAATATTGTTCATTTTCCATACAACGAGCACCAAGGAGAAAAGCAGATCCTTGGAAAAAACTGTTGTTTTGTTGCTTTTTTCCATGAGGAAGATGCAGGCTGGAAAGAACATCTAACTCATGATTTAATGAATATGCAGAAGATTTTTAGACCTGTGCCCCTCTGTAGCCCTGCTGAATCCTTTGAAATGAGGACGGAGCTGCACAATAAACACAAAACACCTTCTCCCTTCAGCCTCTCATGCCTGGCAGTGTTCCCTTCATCAGAGCCACAACCACATGGTGCCCAGGGAAGGATTTCAGCATGAAACCCTTGGATATCAGTCAACAGTTGGATAAAAACACTCTCTGATAGCACCTGCAGTTTTCCTGATAGCTGCAGCAGCTCTGCCTGCCAAGAGCACACATGGTAGCTGCTCTGGCAGAAGGAGAACAACATCAGATAAGGCACTTCTCTAATGCCATCCAGATCAACACGTGTAGAGAATAAATGTAAAATATTATCAGCCCTTGTTCTTTGTTTGCCTTGAAAAAATTAAGAAGGGCCGGGGTGAGTACAAGGGAAATCAAACCAGCCCTGAAGGATTTCTCTGCAATTAGCAGCTCTACCTGCAAACGAGGCCAGGACAGCCATTGATGCCACAGAGGATTGTTTGCTGGTGTGACTCAGGACACTCATCCAAGAGAGAGAAGCAACACCAAATGACTTCAGTGCCAGAATAAACAGGAGAATTAGAGGGAATTTGGGAGGTCACTGTGCCAGAAGGCAATTGGACACAAAGCACACATGACAGGATCAGCAATAGGTAAGACACAACCTAAATTCTCCTGAATGTAAAATCCCACATGCTCTGTGGCTCTCCCCACAATCCATCATTGAGAAATTATCAAGAATTAGCAGTAGCTATTAGTTCTTATCCAAATTCTCATTCCAGCACCAACCCTAGGAGTGGTTTAACTTGCAGCTCAAGCAGAAGAGTTCTGCCTGCTCTGTTTGCACAGTGGTCTCACTCTGCAACATGCAGGGAACGTACCCAGATATTTGAATTATGCTCTTGGTAGGTGAAGCACAGTTTTTAGATGGGAAAATAACTGTGAATGCTTCCCTTTCATGCTGGACAAACACAGCAACAAGGCAGCACTGCAAGGAGGGCAACAACAAATCAGTCCTTTGGCCTTCCTGCAGTTCCTTCCTCCTTGGAGACAGACTCAGAAAACACTGAATTAATTAAATAATTAATTAATAGCAGGGTGCTATCACCTTCCCTATGCTTCTCCCTTTTCCCAGCTTCTTCTTGGGCTGCAAGGAGCTGCTGCACCTGGAACCACAGACATCCCAACATCTTTCCATCCCCCCTGGAACCGCAGACATCCCAACATCTTTCCATCCCCCCTGGAACCACAGACATCCCAGCATCTTCCCATCCCCAGCAGATCTTGGAGATTGATGCTCTACTGTAACCTTTCAGAAATGCATTTCCCTCACGAAAGACAAGCTGCAAACCAAAATGCTCAGGGAGGGACTTCATTAGCTCCAAAGCTCCCCCAGAATACCTTGTCAGAACCTTTTCTATCCCACTGAGAGCAGAGAAGCTGCATTTAGGTCAGGCACCCTGGTTTGGGTCTGGACTGGCAGCTTCAATTACCCAGGACACAAGTCAGTAGCTTGCTTCCAGCTAGATCACAATAAAGATTTTCTGAGCTATTTCCTATTCCCACTAAAGTCTAGTAACTCATCTATACTGTGGGGCTCTGGTTTTAGTTATTCCTGAGGTTTTAAATTGCTCCTCATAAGAGCATTAGTTCCCCATCGGGATATCTCATCAAAAAACATGAATACTTGAAGAGAAATGCTGTGAATAAATAACATCACCATTTTCTTAGGCACCAAAATGACAATGGTAACACAGAAAGCTGTAAACAGCTACCAATTTTGCTCATTTAAGGCTTTTCTTCTTAGAAATAATCCTGAAAAAGACACTTTGGACACTCTGTGTTCAGTTTAACTGCAATAACAATGAAAATATGCAGAGCCCTTTTCTCCCACTGCCGTTCCACACTCCAGCAAGCACAACAATATCAAAGGTGCTGCGTGAGAAATCGATGTCAACATTTTAGCCTTGGACTCGAATTTATTTGATTTAAACTTCCAACAACTTGGCTCAGATCCCAAGAATCTGCCGAGCCTCTCCAAGCCACACAGCAAACAAGCCAGGCAGGCTGGGACACCTCGAGAGCAGATGCTCCCAGCAAAAGGAAATGTCATGATGTTGGCTGGTGTCTCCAAACTGTCCTGTCCTCCCAGTGATTTCCTG
Source organism: Lichenostomus cassidix (assembly GCF_008360975.1). Taxonomy (NCBI): domain Eukaryota; kingdom Metazoa; phylum Chordata; class Aves; order Passeriformes; family Meliphagidae; genus Lichenostomus; species Lichenostomus cassidix. The sequence continues at coordinate 2,999,802 of NC_139493.1, forward strand.
CCAAGAGGCACAGCTTCCCTCAAGCCTCCTTTTGTCTCCGTGGCACAGCAGCTGCACCTTCAGGAGGGGTTGGCTGTTTGGTTTTCTGGTCTTTTTTGCTTTTCTTTTCAGGTTTGTTTCTCTGATCTCTCAGTGAAGTTTCCTCAGAAGGAGAAGCTTTCCCAGCCCTTTACAGTCGCTCTCTTTGCAGCTGCACTGCTGACAAAACACTTGGACATTCAATTACTTCTGCTGCAGCAGGGAGAACATGATTCCAAGTTAAGGGAGCTTGCTCTGGGCAAGGTGGGGAATATCATTATTTGCACAAATCACTGCCTTGATGTGATTACAGCTGGGGTTGGCGTTCAGTGAATTTAAAGCTTTTGCTTTTTCATTTCTGCTATTGGCGCCTAAGTGGATTGATTATGTATGAGATAACAGGGAGTGGAGGAGTTTGCTAATGCTGGTGTTAAAACAGACTTTTACCTTGCAGCATGGAGTGGATGGAGGAAAGAATGACAGGACTGGCTGCTGTGAGCTTCAGGAAGATCCTTTTTTCCTTTTTAAATTTTGGTCAGAGTGATGGAAGTGTGTAACTCACCACAAACATTCCCAATAGCCAACTCAAACTCAAACAGGGTCCAGGGAACAGCAGCAGGGAGCACTGGGAATTCACAGCAGCTGCACCACAGACAGGCAAGGGCTTTCCCTTTATCTTTGCAGATGGGACAGGATAAACAAGGCACAGTAAAACTGAAAGTCAGGTCCCATTGCTGAGACTACAAACACTCCTAAACTCACTGGATTCCCGCTGAGACACCAATTCTCCATATGCTTCCCACTTACCTCATCAGAGCTAATGGGACTAATCCTAATACAGAAAACCAAATAAACACAGGGGGCATTAATGTGTTTCATCTGCATTGACCTTTCCACAAGACCTGGGCAATATATTCTCAATGAATTCTTCAATATTTTTGCAAATCATTATCCAATCCCTTCAATTAAAAAGAGGTCTTGGCTTCATGAAAAAAAGCACTTTCCATATTCTAAAATAACAGTGGCGCTTCTACTCATAATTTTTAATTAGAAGGTGCAGTTCTCACCCACAGCAAGCAGTTCTGCACCCCAGGAAAACTGAAGGGCAGTCGTTTGGACAAGGTCTGCTGGGAATCCTCCCACCACTTTGTTCTCCTCCAATAATTCAGTCATCATAAAAGCAGCTATGAGGCCATTTATCACCGGCATGGACTCGCTTACATCTTTTTTAAAGTTCAAAGCAGTAAGAACCAACAGAGAATGTCGAGCTTTGTTTTTGCAATGAGGTGGTAGAAGTGTTAAATGGGAATTTGGCAATTTATTTCTGCTGGCAGGGGGAGGAGAGCTTCACCTGGAGCTCAGCAAACTTGGAGTCACTCCAGGGCTGTGGTTGCTGCAGGGCTGAGACTCCCACACCTCTGGGTTCCACTCCAGCAGCAGCTTTGGGCTGCTGCCCCTGGATAAATACCAGAAAGATAATTTGCTGATATTCAGAACCGTGAGCAGCATTTGTAATCACATAAAATAGAGATTTGATAAAGCAAAACACAATAGAAATACTTTCTCTCTTGACTAGAGAAATTTTAAGTGCAACTATAAGAAATGAGCTTTTCTTTCAATGTGATGACCCCAAAAATTAATGATTTTTTTTTTAAATCTACCTCCTTTCCAAGGAAGGAGTCTGGTTTAAGTTGTAAAGAAAAAAAAGCCACTCTCTAAGCAAAACATCTCTGTGTCCATACAGAGCTTTCATTAAAATACTTCTCAGCTGTGAGCTGCAGAGCTCATGCTGGCTGGAATCACTTCATGCTGCCTCTTGTGCACTGTAATCTGTACATTCTCCTGTCTTCTGATAAAAAAAAAAAAATTCTGTAAAGCAAGAACTCCTTTTTGGTCTCTCTCTGAAGCTCCTTAGAAGGGGAGGTTTGTGACTGCAACTCCAAATATCACAGTAATATAAATAAACCCACAATGCTAGAAGGAAACCTCTTGTCTTCCAGCATCTCCCAGATGCTGCAAAAGAGCTGATTCAGCTGAATTTCAACAAGTCCAGCTTGTGCTGGGAGGTTTAACACACAAAGCAGCTCTATCCTTTCTGCTTATATCTCAGTGCCACTTGCAAGGCTCAGGTCTTGCCTTTCTGAGAGCATCTCCCAGCAAATGGGACATGGATGACAGCAAATGGAATCTCCTCCTCAGGATTTCAACCCACAGAGAAGCACAAGAAATGCAAAGCACACTCAGCCCTGATGGAAATGCAGGAGTGATATCACAGGCAGGATGGTTATAAGTCTATAAGAAACATGCCCAAAGCCATTTGATAAAGGATATAAACTAAGCAAACAACAGGAATATGAAATAGGAATTAAATTTTAGGAAGCAATGCAATTTATTTTGAAAAGCATTCTCCAGTGATGAGATGAATCACTGGAGAATATTTTACCTGCAAATAAATAGAGAGGCGATAAATTTGCAAATACTGGTCTCTGCAGACTTATCCCTGACAGTGGAGCTTACAGCAGGGAATCTAATCAGCTGGTGTAAACAGAGATACTGGAATTCATCCATTAAAATTCAGGAAGCTACTATGTAGAGTTAGGTATGGAAAAAAGAAAAAGAAAAAAATACAAAAGGAAGAAACCAAAAGCTTAGGGAATAATTTCATTGGCTTCATTTGGGTTTGGATTCATGAACATGCATATTCAGCTGCAATAAGCACTTTGCATTCTGCTATTTAGATTGTATATCTTTCTAAAGCTTCTCTCAGCCATCACTGGAGGCTTTTTCCATTGAGTGCAGAATAAATGGAGTGCAGAATCCCTCACACCCATTGAGAGCCAAGCAAGTCCTACAAGATGCTGAGACAACTACAGACCTGCAGGTTCTGATGCTTCTCTCTGATGCTTTTCCTGTTCAATTTCTCTGCCTTGCTCCACTTCCCCACTCCAGACACCATTAAGGACACAAAGATTAAATGAAAAGAAACCCAGGAATTGTCTCCTCAGGCTATTCCATGTTTCTGCAGTGATGCTGAATCCCTTACATTAACAGAGCTCTGCCCAAGCCCAGCTCACCAGGCTGAGCTCTTTGGTGCCAGCAAAGGATTACTGTGCATTGCACTGCATTTCTAAACACTGACCACCATGCTCCTGCAGTTCAGGAGCTGAAGCTTTAAAATCAATCAATCAATCAATCAGTCAATCAATCAATGAATCAACATGATAACAAACGAGACTGGCAGGGATTTGTGCTTGAGGGGGGAGCAGGGAAATCAGCATCAGCTCCTGGTGTGGCCTTTCAGCTTAAAGCCTGTGCTTAATACCTTGTGCTTCAGAAGATTTTAGCTTTCCAGCCATGGGCAGCTCTGCCTGTCCATTTCCAGGAGGATTTTCCCCTCAATAAGCTGCAGGTTTCATGCACAGTCACTCCCTGGGAAGCTGCTTCTCTCCAAACCCTCTCAGCCAGGCCATCCCAGCTCAACTATTGACCAGCCTGAGACACCACAGGAATGGCCAAGCTAGGATGTGTCAGAAAAAAAGCAGTGCTAACCAACATTTTAATGCCTCAGAAACGAACAAAGCCATGAAAAGAGGTAAAACCTAAGCAAACTCATATGGAAATGGTTAGAGCAGGGCAAAATACTGTTCTGCACTGGGGAAAATGACATTTAATCTCTCATCTTGAGCCTCTCAGTCCTGGAAAGCAGAGCTGGCTGGGCTCAGGTCCTGTCCCACCATCTCCAGGGTGCCTCACCAGCAGTGAGGGTTATTTCTAAAGGGATGAGGCATTTTAAAAACAACTCCATCTCCTGCATTGCCCCAGAGAGAGAACAAATTTAGGCTTTGCTCAACTCAGCCTGCACCCACAGGAAACCACCACTGGAAATGCTTTGATTTCTCACCCTGACTGATCCAAGCCCCATCAACTCCTCAGCCTGAGCTCAATATGCCCCATGCAGCCAAAATAGCTGCAATTTCCAGCAGAGGAGATGTGGAGGCACAGCTCAGACAGCCCAGGGCTCTGTTTCCCACCCTGGATGCTGCAGGGCCACAGCATCATCTCCAGGCAAGGCTCAGCTCCCTCCAAATTCTCACTGCAAATTTTTTCTGCAAGAATATAAATGGTTTCATTAGCCAAAACACCACGAGTTCTGCTGCTCCTCCTCTGCATCCATCCCTGCCTGGGCAGGTCCTGCAGAGATGAGCTCCTTGTGTGGCTGCTCCACACCAGCACTGAGGCTTTGGGAACAATAATAACCCAACTTTCAGAAATAAATCTCCAAGACCAGCAATTCAGAGAAGTGTAAAACTGTCTGGCCAAAAGAACCCCTGTAGATGTCTAAAAGAAGGGAGATTTGGATGAGATTTAAGGAAGAAATTGATTGAAATGAGGGTGAGGAGGCCATGAGATGGAATTCCCAGAGAACCTGTGCTGCTCCTGGATCCCTGGCAGTGTCCAAGGCCAGGCTGGACAGGGCTTGGAGCAGCCTGGGACAGTGGAAGGTGTCCCTGCCATGGCTGGGGTGACACTGGATGGGATTTAAGGTCCCCTTAACCCAAACCATTCTGGGATTTGATTTGACTCAGCCAAATCCTCGTCCCTTCTGCCCGTTTGCTCTCACCCTGCTCAGCATCCCTCATCTCCCAGCGCTGAAATCTCACCTGGCAACCTCCCTTAATGCACAGATTTATGATTTTTAATTATAAGGTGATAGCATAATAGAAGCCATTCTTTGCTAGCCATAAACTTATTTCTCTTCTAGGGTGGCTCAGGGTTGTCCTGATTTATTTCAGGCAATGGTGCCCCATTGACTACCAGACAAATGAACTTCTTCAGGGTTGAAGCGTGACAGCACAGAAAGCTCCGAGAAAACAACAAAAGAAATGTTATTACATTTGTAAAAATGAATAAAATTAGATCACATGAAAACGTGGAGCAGTAATACTGCATGGAGATCAAGAAAATATACAGAATAAATGAAAAAATAATTCTCTCGTATCCAAACACTGCTACAACATCAAGGTTGTGTCTGTGGAGAATACAATCTAATTCACCTGCTTTCATTCTTGTGATCTTTCACATTTCAAAAGAAAACAACAGATGAAAAATTCAATACTGCATTTACTCTATAAAAGTGAAGAAAAGGTCATTTATTGGCCTTTTTCATTATTAATATCTGTCTAGGCTTCTACTTTAAATACAAAGAATCTTTGCAACAGTCATTTATGTTCAAGGCCTCAAAGTTGTTTTACAAGTGGCCTCAAACACATCTGCTAAGTTGAAATAAATCTCGTCCTTTCAAATTAATCATGCTTGTTTCGGCTTTTTACATGGAAAAAAAAAAAAAAAAGACAAAAGAACACTATCATAACACGAGGCAGCCTTCCCAGAACTCGAGCTGAACTGAGGCAAATGAGATGGCAAAGTCAATACTCAATCTAACAGAAAGAGAAATTCAGACACTCAGCTCCTATTCTAGAGCTTCTGAAAAACCTGAGATGACCAATGATTTCAATTTGTATTTATTGAATTAGGGCTTTGAACGTGAACGAAATGTGACTGAATTTGGCAGAAATGGTCCTCACTGCCACAAAAGAGTTTGGGGCAAATGATGGATTAGAATAAAAATTAGATTTAAAAAAAAAAAAAAAAAAAAGCCACAGTGATTTTCAAGCCTAAAACTTTGCTTTTCCTTTCTCTCCAGCCCCAGCCAGGGAGTTTAAACCTTTTCTCCATCTCTACATCCAGAGAGCACAACCCTGTTTTCATCCCTCAGCATTTCCTTCCTGCTGGTAGGACTGAAGCCAACGCTGCAGCTGAGGGAAAGCACTCCCAACAGGGAGCTTCCCTCTGTGTCAGCACATCCTACAGCCTCAGCAGCCAGAAAAACCTTCTAAAACTGCTCAGAAATCCCTGGGTGTGCTGGGGAATCCCTCAGCCTCCAGGGGAGGTTGCTCAGTGCCATAAAATGTGTCACACAGCTCAGCTGGGTGTGAGAAACTCCAATTGCGGAGCGACGACCTGACGTGGGAAATGGGGAGGAAATCACCCTGCTTACAAATACAAATGTTCTTTGGGCAAATTTAGGGAGAAAAAGAGGGAAATGAAAATGGGAGATCAAGATGGAGAGGTCAGCAGTGGTGGAAATAGAAGTTGCCCATCGTTTATGAATAATTCAGAAGATTTAGTTGCTAAAACACCTATTTCCGTGGATGCATTGAAAGGCACTCAGCCAGCCTCAGATGTGGCTTTTGTTTTAAAGAAAATGCCCAGAAGTTTGCACAAATATGATTCATCACAACATCCCCACTGCTGAAATAATTCCTTGTATAATTCTGCCAAGCCCAACCATAAATCTATGAACCACAGAGCTCATGTTCCCATATCTTCCGAAATAAAGTGATATAAACAGAAACTGTGGACTTCTAGGAGCCATTTCAATAAAATACTCCTCATTTTTGGATCAGAGAGCAGCCATGCAGCAACCAGTTGAATATTTGTAGGGGTTTATATGGAGTTTTTTTTGCACAGAATTCACATTTATACCCAACTGAAGTTGGTTTTTCTTCAGGATTCCTGAAGACACAGCCAAGGCTCAACCTTCCATTAACACCCAATAAAGAGTGGGATCTGGAGGATGTGCCATGTTGGACTAATTTGAGTTGAATAAAAATCTGTGGGAGTTTTCTTTCACTTTTACAAATTCCAAGTGCAGAGAGCAGTTCATTCTCATTCAGCTCTTCTTTACACAAGTATTTTAGTAATTCTTTGGGTAATGAAGAGCCAATATGAAAGAAAAAAAGTTAATAAAACTTTGTCAAAGTAGATTTAAAGGAAACAATGGCTTTTTTTTTTCCTGATTCCTGAACAAAAATGAAAACCAACCAAAAAACAAACCAGGGAAATTTATCCTTATTCTGTTATGAAGTTGAAGAAAGTGAAAGCTGATCAGTAACAACTCTGTGGCTCTCTTACACCCAAATAAATTTTTACATCCAAAATAGCTGCAGTGTGATAATACCCACTGCTTACCTAAATGGAATATTCCTTCAGGTTGTAAATGAAGACCCACATCATAAAGAATTACTACTAGTGAAAATTTTGCCTTTGATTTTCACAAGCATGAGATTGCATCCTAAAAACCTTCACTAAACTCTCTCCAAGACCATTGCCAGACCCACCCTGGGTAAGAAATCCTTTTAGCTGGGCACTGAATTTGCCACTCCAGGCAGTCAGATACTTCTGTGCACACTGATATTATTTCCCTCTTAAAACAACTTGTTCAAAATAAGCTGAGTGATTCACAGCACAGAATGCAGAGTATTTTGGGTAAGGAGTCAAAATCTCGCCCTTTCAGAAATTAACAGTCTGGTTTAGGTCTGCCTATCTTGTCAGGTAATTTGCTCAGCCAGATAAAATCTGCTGCAGATATGGTTTTTTTTGCTCATTGCCTTTCCAGGAAATCAATCCTTGTAATAGTACATAAAACCTAATCATTACCCAGATGAGGCCCTACTTATCAGGTCATTTGATGACATGCTGCCTAAACGAATCTCATTTATAAAGTCTTGTCTTCTCCTCTCGATGCCAAGATTCATGACTAACACTCCTGGGTGTGCAGCATCCCTAATTAGCACAACTCCTGACACCAAAACAATTCCTACATGAGCTGGAGAGCAGGGAAATGCACCTTGTGAGACTGGAGCACACATCAGGAATGAAATTGGGCTTGTTTTGCTGCTATTATTGACTCCATGGCAATCAACTCCGAATTTTTTGTGATAGCAGGACAGGAATGGCAAGAAGTCATCACCTTTCATCATCTCTTCAGGGCAGGAGCTTCCTCAAGGACAATAATACCAAATCCCAATCAGGGATGAACTCACAACCAGCAATTTCCCCTTTCCTGTTCACAAATTGCCCAGGCTCAGGTTGCCACTGTCTCAGTGTGAATCATCATTCAAAACATTTCATTATTTCAGCAACAATGAGTTTTGATCCACTGATAATTTTTAAATTACCAACACTCATAGTTGAGGTCTGTTCTATGTTTGTAAGAGCTCAAAAATTGTAACACACATGTAGACCTTTGAATACCATTAGGGAAGAATCTCCCAACCTTCCTACAACCTGAGCAAAAATTCCTACAGATCCCCACTTACACAAACCCTACTTACACACTTTTCCTGAATCATTGGGGTACAAATTCCTTTTCACCAAGGAAAAGCCATTCACAGAATTCTAACCTCAAAGTGGTTTATTTAGCAGCTGGTGCCACTCCTTTCCTTGTCCAGTTGTGCAGAACTAATCCACAACACATCCTTCCCTTTACAAAAACAGTCATTCCTTGTCCTGGGGACAAAAATCTCACTTTTGGAAACCCAAACGTGATATTAATAAACTCTTCACATCAACAGATATTGCCATGCATGTCTTGTCTTAGATTTGTCATAAAGATGAAGCACCTCTGATAAATATTCCTGAGGGGAGCCTTTCTACCTTATTTTAATGCCTTTTTAGCATTGCCTTTAGAGATGCAGAGATGGTGATATTTACTCAGCCATTTCACCTTTCCCCTCCACTTCTGTGAATGCTCTGATAAATACTGGTAATTTCACGATTTAATTTTGAGCCACTCCTTCCCTAACAAAAATGTTAATGTCATCAGCTACCCCAGGGAGAACATTTTTGCAACAATATTATCTCTTTCTTTCCCGAGACAGAAAGGCTGCTCAGGCATTGATAGCAAATTTTGTTTAGTGGTTTATTATGCACAGTGGAAAAATGTTAAATAGATCAATAGGAAAATGAAGCTGTTGCAAGTTGATCTCCACAGAGCGAGGGAAAAAATGCTGGGGAAAGAAGAACTATGAGGAAAAAAAAGAAAATTAAATTTACACATTGGAGATAATAAGGCATGTCGCTTACCCTCAGTGGTTCCTCTAATCTGGCTTTACTTAATTGCATTCTCTGTAAAGACATATTGTTTCATTTCTTCCCCCATGGATCTTTTTTTTTGTTGGGGGAGGATATAGTGTAATTACCAGCTCCCAGCATTATCTCTACTTTTTTATTATAAAATGTCATGATTCTGAAAAGGAAAATTTCATGCACTATATAATGTCAATCATCTGTCTTTATGAGATGGAACAGCATCCACTTTGTTCAGAATGGGTTTTAAGGGGGGGAAACAGCCTTTCATGTGTGGTCATTTTTTAAAAGCTATATTCCAAATCTGCTTAGCATAAGAGCACAGCCCCAGTGCTGATCACCCACTTGAAAGGAGATTTGTGTGTGTCAATAACAGCTTTAAAGTCTGCATGTCCAGACTAAGCCACGCTGGTGAGGAAACAGGAGAGCAAATTTTAACATTTCCCTCAAACTTCAAAGCTCTGTTTTCATTTGAGAATCTTTGTGATTCAAATCAAAGCCGCTGGTGCTGTGTGCAGCATCTGAATCTGACTTTTGAAAACGTGACACTTCCTTCCATCATTCTTGCTCTTGCCAAAGGAATTCCAAACAGGAAGCAAACGCCTGTTCAGAGCTCTGCAACCTCCAAACTGCAAACCAGCCAAGGATTAAAATCCTGGGGGTTGGGCTTTTCTCCCAGTTAACAAGTGGTTCAGATTGGATATTAGGGAAAATTCCTTCACTAAAAGGATGGTCAGGCATTGGAAGAGCTGCCCAGAGCAGTTATGGAGTCACAATTCCTGGAAGTGTTCAAAAAACATGTGGATGTGGCACTTGGGGACGTGGCTTGGTGGTGATCATGGTGGTATTGGGGTCATGGTTGGACTCAACATCATCTCAGAGATCTTTTCCCAGCTGAATTCTGTGTTTATAGGGCATTTCCCATGGCAGGACACCTTTATTCAGCCAAGGGGCACTGCTGACATCCTCACAGGTTTGGCTGCACCCCAGGAGTCTCCACTGATCAGTAAATATTCCTGGGAATGCTGTTTGGCTTTAGATTGTGTGATCCTCTGATCTATACTCAACAAAATCCCACTCAAGCCATGGCATTTTGTAACAAAAAATGCATCAATCACTGGAAATTCCACATTTTTACATCGACTGAAATGGGCCCTGAAATGTCACTGAAAAGACAGAAATGTCCCAAGCTGAAAGAAAGCAAAAAGATCATGGATCTTAACAGCTGATAGCACAGCAGAAATTTTGGCTTTGACTCTACAGCCCTTTAGGCTGGATAAAATCACCACAATGTAATGAAGCGAATGGAATAGCCATAATTTAATTAGAATTTCAGGGATTTTCTCAAATATTTAAAAAAAAAAGTAGTGAAATATATATTCATAACAGCTTCAATTATTTATCTCATAAATCTACGCTTGCCACATACTTACAAATGCATATTTTGCATAATTTATATTATTCCCTGTAAATTTATTATATTTGTTAGAACCCATTTACCTGTATTATTTAAATACATTTGTGAATGTATTTTCTGAGGACTGTCTGCAGAGCCCACAACACCCACTGCAAACTGAAGCCAACTGATTTTGACTAAAATTCTGCTGCAGTTGCTGTTATATTCCTGTAACAAAGCTTTCATAAGTTTTTCTATACACAACCTCTTCCAGGCCTGCATTATCATATACCAAACCAGTGAATTGCAATTATTAGCCATTCTCTTATCAACAAAGTTGTATAAAAGTTATTAAATTATTCCTTATAAACACACTGTTTGCTGACCTAAACGTTTCTGCTGCTCTACAGCAATGTTCAAAGAGTTTTAGAATAACAGCAGTATTATTTTGTATCTGGATATGCAAATAGAGGGGATGTGGAGTCACTCAGTCCTGTCAGAGCATCTGATTAAATACAAGAATTGACTTTTGTTTCCGTCAAGACAAGCATTACTCTGCTGGCAGGGGTTAGGAGGAGGAAAAGAAGGAAAAGGGGGAAAAGGAGGAGGGGAAGCCAAGTTAAATCCGTGGGATGAGGGTAGTATTTTGGGATTTTAAAGAAAACTCTCACTGGAGACACAACACACAGAGGATGTGCCTCACGTTAGTAATAAATCAGATCAATAGTAAAGGAGTCTCTGGCCTGCTGCAGTAGAGTTTGGCAGCTTGCAGCCATCAAATATCAGTTTTTTCCCCTGAAAACCTTTCCCTCTGCCTGGGGAGGGACAAGGCATTTTGCTTGCCAGTGATAGTTTCACTGGTGCAGGTTAACCTTCTGTTAGCAGAACCTCCTTCCAGCAGAGGAAGCAAAATACCTGAATTCATCGGAATTGCCAGGACAGGCCAGAGCACAATGTTATTTTCCTGGGAGTGTTGCACTTGTCAGCAGGAGGTATCACAGCACCCACAGGTGTTTATGGCCAAAAAATCCTCTTTGGATTGGGTTGTTTATCTCCATCCAAGAAATCACAAACTGATATCTTCTCCAACAGCATTAGTGCCAAGGGAACTAATTTGGTTTTCCCAAAACATTGGAGAAGTGACATCTGAGGTACACAACCTGTTAGCCTGATCACATCTTTTCCTTTGGCTGTTTATAACTATTATCCACTGGACTTTTGACCTCTGAATTTCTGTGCAATGTCTGCAGCTCTGTAAACATCAGTGTGCAATGGTTTATACAGTTCTGTCACTGCTAAAATAACTTCAATCTAGGTTTTAATAACTCATAGTTAGAACATGATTTTTTAACGAGTTTTTTTTTTACTACATAAAAAAGGAATTCTGCTACTTGAAGCACTCATTCTCTTGCAGATTTATGGCATATTTAATTAGTCATTTGGAGAGCAGATCACTGCATTCACTGAGGATCAATATATAGCAACTGACAGCAAGCTGGTAAGGAAATATGGTTGAGTTTATCAGGACAGACAAAGCTCAAATCTAAGCTGAGAGGGTGCAGATGGGAGACACAGGAACATGATCTGCCCCCAGGCATCTGCTGCTGCTGCTGCTGGCTCTGAGTGAGGCAACCAGAGCAGCCCAGCAGCAGCCAGGCTGGGGGATCCAGGAACCACACATTCCCAGGGGGCATTTTGGCTCTGCTGTTCCTCTCTGTCCTCCCAAAAATGGGAGCAGCTCTTCCAAAATCTCACCTGTTCCAAGAGGATCACAAATCTCCATTTCTCCTCCTCTACAGCCACCTGAATATTTGGATGTTGGGTGCTGCACTTGTGGTAACACCTGAGCTGAGACTGCACAGAACTCACAGCCACTGTTATCAATGTAAAATCCAACCAGCTTCTTTATAAAACACCTCCTATTTTTGAGTATGAGACTGGATTATCCAAATAGAAAATACAACCAGAAAATATCTCTCAGCAGAATATTCTCCTTCCACCTGCCTAGAATTCCTTGTGCTGCACAAGAAACAAAAGCAAAGTTTAACACCAAATAAACTTCTGTGTATTAATGCATCTATGGGAAGGGTTTTATTAAGGGGCCAGAAGTTAAATTGCATCCTAATGGGTAATAATAAAGGCAATACACTGCAGTTTCTGGTAATATAGCCTTAGATTCAGCAACACAGCTAAGGCAACCTTCCAATCCTCTTCTTTCATTTGAGAGGCTACTGAGAACACTAGAGAATAAAAGACACTGTTGTTAGTTGTCATACTGTGTCTATAATTACTTACTTTGTTCCTGAAGCCATCACCATGATAAATTTGCAGTTTTCCCCCATCTGCCAGGAGTAGTAATGTGCAATACATTTAACAACTGAATTTGCATATAGAAAGTATCATTGACCTTTGAATTTAAAAGGACAAAGATTTACAAGGACACCCTTTTGAAGCAAAGTGCTTAGTTTAGGAAAAATGAAGCGGCACGGGAGGAATAAAACGCCCTGCCTGCTGCACGGAGGAGAAGTCGCAGATTTTTACAAGGAAGACATTTGAAATCCCTGGGAAACAGCTCCCTCGTGAGCAGCCACGTAATAAAGGAAACAACTGGCAGGCAGGAGGAAAACACTGGGGCAGCATTTGGAGCGTGGTCAGCATCAGGAGAGGCAGTGCTGGGAGCCAACTGTGGAGTGGGACAGGGACATGAAATGCAGGGGGACAGGGAAATCTGGGGGACTGACAGGGACACGCAAGGTGGCAGCCCCTGCTCTGCTCCCAGCATTTATTTACGGAGCTGTGGGTAGCACAGCCTGGCTCTGATCCCACACAGGACCTGCAGCCCTGCAGGGAAACAGGAAAACAAATGGGAAAACTAGTGGGGAAAACTAACTACTGGGAAGCAAACTGGAAACCAAATGGGGAAACTAGTGGGGAAAACTAGCGGGAAAACTAAACTAGTGGGGAAAAGTGGTGGGTAAACTAACGGGGAAACTAGTGGGGAAACAGGGATTCCCAGCAGTGCTTCCCTGCCCTGGCAATGTGTCCTGCACTGCTGGGGCTGCACCAGCCTGGTTTGCAGCAAGTTTGTCTCCAGACTGGGCAGAGAACGGGCAAAGCAAGCTCCTGCCAGCAGGCTCACTAAAAATTGCATTTATAGAAACAAAGAGAGGAAATAGACTCCTTTTTTTCCCCATCCTGAGCAGCAGCAAGGCCTGGGGAAACCCTTTCCCTATCCCACCTACAGATCCACAGGCAGCTTTCCCAACTCCAGGCTCAAGCTGCACATCCCAGCCCTCCCACCTGCCCATCCCAATACTTCCAGAGAGTTTTCAGAAAGATTTCAAGTCTCTGTTTTCCTTATTGTCAATGTCTTTTCCAAATAACTCTTGTGAAGAAATTGCTACAGTTCAGTCTACCATATCATCAGTGAATTATTCATAAATGCCACTTTGTCCCATAAAAATTTAAGGTATTAGTTCACAACATAATCATAAATATGATTAACACAGATCACACATCCCTTGAGTGCCACGCTACAGAGTTTTCACAATAAACTGGATGATCCAAGATAAAATGACAGGAGCAAGTTAAAAGTCTTAGAGTTGAAGAACAGTTGAATTCTGCATTTCTTAGAGCACATTTTTTTGGTCATTCTTAAAAGGGTTTGCCCAGGCTTATTACTGCATCCCCTTTCCATTCTCCCTGGAGCACTGTGTGCCTTCAAAGTACCCAGATTTATTTGTTCACTCTGTTTACACCAGCAAAGGAAAGAATCAAAGCACTATTTTCTGACAATACATTCCCTTGTGGCTCAAACCGCATGTGTGGGGTTTAGCATGTGCTTTAACAGTGAGTCAGCAGCCTGGGGAGAGCATTAGCTGCATTCTAAATCAGCCAGGGATGGAAGATAACAAGGAAAGCAAGGAGTGACTCCCATCAACTCTGGAACAGTTCCTGTTACACTGCAGATAAAGGGTATTTGCCATTGTTTCATTTGCAGTTGTGACAAACTGACCGAGAAAGATTCCTACTAAAGGGCAAAGAACTAAAATTTAAAAAAGCAAAAAGAGAGGGGGGGGAAGGTTTTTTTTTTTTAAAGAAAGGAAAACCTGAAGAGAGAAGGGTGAGTAACAAGAAGGACTCACTGTCTTCTCCCCTGCACTAAATAAGCAGCTATGACAGTTCCTGTTAACAGCTCCTGTTAAAAAAACATGCAGTTGAGAATGATCTGGAAGTACTAAGTTTGGGAAAATTCCACTGTGTTACCTACAATTACTTTAGCCAAATCTACCTGCAAGCATCAATAGATGTGGGAGAGGACATCTTACCTCCTACTCATTTCATGCTGTTTTTCACTTGGTTTTCCCATTCTCTTCACAAACTGACCTCAAAAGGCACAGGACTTTTCACCAATATCCTCCCCCAAAGTTTCATGAATAGTTTCAGCAAAGATTTCTTAGTTATGTATTTTTTTCATCCAGTGGACAACCTACATATTTCCTCAATTGCCCATGAGGACATTTCCTTTCATTCCCTGTGTTAGGTTTCTTGGCAGACACTGTGTTGATTCCCTCTTTTTCTTACAGAAAATTCACAGTTAATTTCAAATAGACCTGAAGACTTTCCCAGTTCTAGCAACTTATTTACTTAATCCTCATACTGAATAGCCACACCTGGCGTGTGTATATATAAAAAAAACATATTGAAATCTACTTCTCACAAGTATTTCTCCAACGCCTCCTGCATTAGCCAACATCTGCTGTGAGGAGTGGTTTCTGGAAGGGATACAAGCCACAACAAAAGCCACAGGAGGTTGTGACAAGACAAACAGTCAGGGAGACTTGTCAGAGGAGCTGGCTGAACTCAGCAGAGCCAAATGATGGCTGAGGAGCAGGAGAGGTGCAGCTCCATCCCCATCCCTCAGCAGAGGCAGGGCTGGTGACTGCCTGGGCTCACACTGAGCATATGGAGCAGTTGGATCCCAGCAGCCACAGCAACTCTGTCTCCACACAGTAACTGTGGTCCATTTTCCCTGATCTGCCTGCCACTGGCTCGTTAACAAAAACAAAATCAAACACCTGTGCACCAGCTATGCAGGGTTTCAGTGCCAGCACTGCTCCATCTGCAGAGCTCAGCGTTAGCCAACTTCTCCTCTCTGGGTGAGACACACGGCAGATTCAGCAGAGCAAAGCCACAGCACCACTAAAGGAACATTCTGTGCCCCAGCCACTGCTCCCCCTTCTTTCTTTGCCTTTTCATGCTGCCATAATGGTGATGAATAGCGATGAAATATTCATTTCTCTGCTCATCAGGTAATTCTGCAGGCCCTGGACCAGCACTCTGACCTCATCCCCTCTTCTTTATTGCCCCACCTGCCACTTTATTTCAGATCTTTCCAGCCTGCCATTCCCTCATCTGACTTCTCCTCCTGCACTCCCCAACAGGGAGATTTTTCAGAGCCATTTAAGTGCTGCTGGATTGGGTCTGGCTGGGCTGCAGGGGTGCCTTCCATGTGGAGCTGCCAGAAGCATCCACTCCTTCCCATCCCTGCTCTGACTTTAGGAGCACAATGTCATCCAAGCCATCATATCTCACAGCTCATTATGTGATCTCCACAGTGCTCCAGCCAGGCAGAAATTGGCTTCACCAGCCTTCATTCCCACTGAACAGACCCAGCTCAGGTGTCTTTACTGCACATTTGTCTTTCCCTTAAAGCTGCTGTGTTCCTGCAGCTGCTGGCCCTAGATGACTGTGGGGTTCTTTCACTGGTTTCAAATTTATCTGCAGCATCTTTCATTTGGTGAGAGCCCCATCCCCATCCCAGCCAAGACAGAGTGTAAAAAGAAGGCTAAGCAATTTCTCTTGCACTTCTCAAGCTCTTAAATGCTCGTTACCTCTCTGAATGTTAAATCAAGGCAGGCAGCAGAGCTGAGTGAGTTTGCTGCATACTGAGGCACTTGCCAGGAATTCACTGCACCTCCCAGAGGATAACATCCTCACACACCTCAACACGGATTTCCTGCATCCCAAAAATACTATTCCAGCTAAAGCAGACATGTGGGGTTCATCCTGCATCTATAAGAGAAGACAAATATCAGTCCAGGTTTGCTGAAAACAATAAGTAGAGATTCTCCTGGGGGGTGTTGTTTTTTGGTGGTTTTGTTAAATTTTAAGATTCCAGCTGAATTTATCTTCTGTCCTTCACTTATAACCTTCCAACAGAAAGATCTGCAGTATCAGAGCTATCAGGCTGGGAGTACTTCTGTAATTATCCTGGGATAAAAAGTGCAGATCCTTTAACCAGGGTCTGAATAAATGGCTGGTAGCTTTCTTATCTGCTCCCTCCTGTTTGCAATAATTCCGTTTTTATAGCCACATGTAAATATCAGCAACTCATACATGGGGAAGGAAGTGGGACATTTTCTCATCCCTGTGAATAGTGATGAATCCTGAGGCTGAAGAAGGTCACAGTTAAATGTGAGAGGCAGAACTAAAGTCCCTACAGTCTTATTTTTGCTCAATGCACCATGCAGTGAAGTCAGCAGAATTTCTTCTCACCAGGTCCAAATCCTGACCCAATCACAGGAACTTGAAACACTTTCCAGCACAGAAAGACAAGGTAGGATTTTCAGGTACACCATGGAGCAGAGTCATTGACAAGGATGCAAACTCATCACAACCATTTTCTTGGATTAAGCTGAACTAAGATGGTGTTACTGCTGGAAAAGGCAGTTCTAACTCCCCACTCCACTAATCCTCATTCCCTTTGCTTTGTCAGAGCACACTGACCACACAACTTCCCACCAGACACACCAAAAAACCCATTTTATCAGTGTTTCATCACTGTATTAAAAACATTTTCCCCTTTCTGAATGGGAACACAGAAACCAAACACCATTTTTTGTTCTGCCACAGCATCATGATGACTCTGTGTGCTTCAGCTGACTATTCAATTCACCCCTCATTTGCAGAGATCTTTCCCTGCAGCATTCCAGCCATGGATGGCATGGAACAGCTCATTGGAAAAGAGGCAAAAAGAGTAAAAGAATCTCCAGCCAGAACTGTTCATCCTCCCTGCTTCTCCCAATCCCTGAGTGCAAATGAGCCAAAATGCACCACCTGCTCCAGCTCCAGGGCAACCATCAGGATTTCCTTTTCCACAACCTCCTTGGATTGGATGGTGCTCTGAAAAAGGCTTTCATTGACTCACTCGACTTAACTGGGAGCAGAGCAAACAGAGAAGAGCCTGGGGTTTTGAGATAGCAATAGACATTTTGTTAAAAACCGGGATTACTCCATGATAAATCCATTTGCAAGCAGATAAATGCCAGAAAAGAGACTAGAAATAGGAAGTGTCTGTTAAATAAAGCAGGTTGCTGAGGGTAAAAAAAAAAAAAAAAGATTTGGGTTTATTTTGAACAAATAAGCCGAGGTTTAAAGGTTATTGCACTAAAGCAAAGGAAAAGACAAAGCAGACTGTAATCCAATTCAATGTAATAAGCAGTAAATTAAAGAGTTGCTATTCCTACAGTACATATTGATTATTGTATTCTTGTGTACCACGTTTGGTGCTGGCAGATCTATAAGCACCTTATTACTCTTCACAGGATACAGAGCAGAGCACTCAGATTAATTTCAGGCCTCATATTTAAACTCTTCTGCCAGGCTGAGAGCTCTGGGTGTACAAAGCAAACTTCCCACTAAGCTGCTTCACCCAGAGGAGCAGAAAAATGACAGAAATCTAAACAAAGAGCTTCAGGGCACTCGAAGCAAACTGACAGGAATTCAGGAGGAACAGCCCATGGACAACCCCAGCATTTATAAATTCAGGAGTTTCTGTGTCCAAATTTGGGAGATCAACATAAACCACCAAGAATAATTGTTACTAAAAGAAGCATAACTCTCCCCTGACGATCACATCTGTGCTGTCAGATGTTCAGTGATCAGGCTGGAGTTGGTTTTCACTTCCACAGCCACTCCCACCACTTCTCCACCTTCTCCCTGGGACCAAATCTCATCCAGAGAAGAGATCCAGCATCTCATCTTAAAACAGAGAGCCCTGCTTTGTTGCAGACCTGACATTTATTACCTTCATTTTGCCCTGTAGAGGTGGAAAGAAATACATAATCAAATATGTATGGGTATTTCTGCTGGGTATTGCCATGCAGCAGCCAACTCCTGCATCGTTTTTCCCTTCAAAGGGATGCACATGATGCATAGCAAAGAAATAACAGAGGAAGAGATGAACAGAATCATTCAACTTTCATCTAAAATAAAAACAGGGCAGGAGAAGGAAAGCTGTGCATGAACCAAATTCTGCTAATAGTACAGGAAAAAAAACCCAACATTTTTTACCTTTCTATTCCTAAATGCTTTTCAAGAATGAGTATTAATTTCTTCTGGAAAAGGGATGGGATAATTGCATGCAGCCTTTAATATGGATTGCCATGTAAACTGTTCTAAAAGGTTTCTCTCCACTCCCACACAGGTATGCCTGGCCAAAGCCACCTTGGTGGCCAAGGTAACACTCCCCAGTAAAAATGTGATAAATCAGTGGGCCAGCAGTGAGCTCTCCATTTAAAAACCTGTTTCCTTGCATGGGATCAGAACACAATGAACTAACACTGCTACCTGCAGTTGTGGGAGCTTTTAAAAGCACTGGGATAGCACTCAACTGGATGCATCAGCCACTTGAGTTTCTTTAGCTACTCCCATCTGGAGAATTCCTCCTAAATTTTAGAAGACAGAAAAATGTACTACAGAAAAAAAAAAACCAAAACCAATTTTTAAGTTCTATTTTATAACCAATAAGAACTCAGAAACAATAATTCTGAAAGAATTTATATGGGCAGGTTAAGGCCCATATGTTAAAATATTGCATTCCATAAGATATTTCACCATTCTACAGCACAAAGTAGTCCTTAGCTCTTCAGTCTAAAGGAATCAGGACCTGAATTTATATTTTGCCTGTCCTGGATTGTATCTCCTATGAGATTGATCTAGCAGTTTGCTATAAATCAATTGCTGTTAAAGAATTTTATCTATCAGCAAAAAGGATTACAATAACCATTAAGTTTCTGTTCATGTGACTTGAGAAACAAGAATTTGGAGGCTTTTATCCTAAGACAAGCAGCACTGAAGGGTTCTTTTAATGAATTTTTGGAAGAGGTGCTAAAAACTTGGTAAGAAACAATCTTCGTCGAGAAAAAAAAAGCTTTTAAAATGCAATTTAAACTGCATTTCAATAACTTCTTGGTTAAAATTCTGAAAGAGAACCACACAAAGGAGATCCACCATGGTTAAAAACCGCTTCAAAATGTCACATGAGGATATTACTCATGAGGATATTGGGGAGAAAAGTAACATTTTACACTCCCTCTCAAGCCAATTTCACAGTGGAACATTAACTGTGATAGGACGAGTATCTCTGTAATAATTGAATAAAACAGTCATTAAGAACCTAATTTCTTGTGTAGCCTGTAAGATTTTGAATTTTTAACTAAATGAGGAATCAATGTTGAGCTAAATTGCGAGAAAAATTATTTGATGTTGCTGCACTAAACTCATTAAAAGATAAACTCACAAATTAATTTCAGTCCCTACGCTAATGCTTTCAGTAATGCATCCTCAACCACAAGGTGAGTAAAAATTTCAACTGAGTCAGTATTTGTGGAGTAAACCAAGTGTTCAACACACATCAGGCAACACCCCAAATTTCATTTATATCTTTTGGGGGTGCAGTCAAGGACCTTCTCCAGCCCAGTGCAATCCATCACAGCAGTAAACGGAATTCTAAAATGGTTAGGGTCGGAAAGGAACTTAAAGATCATTTCATTCCAACCCCCTGCCATGGGCAGGGACACCAAATCTGACAGAATTTGGCAGCCTGAGCAGGAGGCTGCAGAGATGAGAAGCCATGGATGACACCCTGGGATTGGTGATCAGCAGTGACTTCTGATCACCAGGGAAAGGTCCCCAAGAGACAGCAACAGCCTGGGTTTAGGTGGGAAAACACTCATATTGCAAAATGGAGCCACTTATGAATAATTCAGGGGCACTGCTGTGACAGACATTGTGTGCAGTCACTAGCTGTACCCTCAGAAAACCAGGAATTGTGGCACTGAGAAGCTGAGCACAACTTAATTCTCCTAAAACTCCTTTTGCTCAAACCCCTGGGCTCCTCAGCCGCTGGTTTGTTGCAGTCAGCAGCTCTTCCACACCAGGACTGGACGTGGCACTTGGGGCTGGGTGACAATTTGGGGACCTTGTGGGCACAGCCAGCTCCCTGCCCTTGGGGTGATCAGAAGCTGGGTGACAATTTGGGGACCTTGTGGGCACAGCCAGCTCCCTGCCCCCCATGGTGATCAGAGCTGCCAAACCTAACCCACTCTCAATTCTGCTGCTTTTTCCAGTTGTTGCTCATTGATCTCCTAATACAATTTGGGGTGATGAGCAAACAGCAGCCTGCAATAGGTCAGGGACAGCAGCTGAACAGTCAGTGACACCTTGTCCCCAGGGCCAGCTGTGCTGGTGAATAGATACAGCAGTGACAGGAGCAGTTCTGGTGCTCCTGGAGCCAAAAAATTCTCAGCACTGATTCCTTCATGCATTGCTGTCCTAACTATGGAGCACAACATGATAAAAACACACTTGAAGTTGAGTTTATCCCTCTCAGGCAGTGTGATTTGGCCTGAAGCTCTCAGTGAGGCTCCTCTCCTGGTGCCAAACCCCACCTGAAAGCAGGGCAGGCAGGAAAATGCAAACACCAGCTGCCTACACCAACCAGCTCACACACAACCACGGAACAAGGAGCTGGGAGTTGTGTTCCTGCTCCTACACAACCATTTCATTGCAGACCTGCACTTCCAGGACAGGGACAATGAGGTCTGACACCTTCCCTCCACCTCAGTCACATTCCTGGAGCTGTGTCACAAATCAAGGATGCAAACTGGAGCTCAGAAATCATCTCTGTAACAAGTCACTTCAGTATTTCTGATGTGCGCAGAGAGTTAATTGCACCTAAAATGATTTTTATCAGCAAGAGACTGCCCAAGATGATGCAGGAAGCATCTGGTAGTGCAAGAAATACAGTTTGTGGTTTCCAAGGCCAGCAAACAGCATTTCATTTGTGTTTCCCCCAGCAGCACATGGGACTGTGGCTACTCACAGCTAGGAGATGATGCAGATTATTACCCAAGGAGTTCTGGGGTACAAATGAATAATGGAGCTATTCCAGTCTAAAGCCCCAGATGGAGAATTGCTTGCAAGCATCTGATAGTATAAAAGTTTTACTCTCCCATCATAGTCCCTGAGGGAAACCCCATAAATGTTTCTAACCGGAGGTTCTGCTACCAACAGCTCGTTTTCCCTCCTGCCCCCAGAAAGGCCATGAATCACTGAGCTTTTAACCAGCACTTTGTATCACATCCTCCTCTAATGGTTCTCAGGGAAAATACCAAATTACAGCAGCAAAACATCAACTGCTGCCAGTGATTAGAGCTACAATTAACTCGCTGCATGTATCAAAAATCCTCATCAGGCCATGAATGGGACAATCCCAGGGGCAAGATGTGAAGAGCATCAGGGGCTCAGTGATGGAAAGATAAAAGAGAGAGCACAGAATAACAGAAATGCCCTTTTTCTTAGCTTCTCATAACTTTAGTGCTGAACAGGGTAAAAATATCAGCCTGCTGCCCTAAACTGACAAAAGGCTCCTCTCAGCAGAATTTACTACATTTCCCATGCAAGCTCTGCAGCAACAAGACAAAAAGTGCTCAGACTCTCCTCCTGATGATGCCATGCACCAGTGAGTCCTGAAACAGCAGGCAAGGCAGATGTTGTTCTAACTTCCATGCAATGGCATGTGACAGCCACCTTGATTGTCCTTTTCCAGCCATTTAATTCAGTTACTGGGGGAAGCAGTGACACTGACACATCTGCAAATGCCATGTGTTCCCATAAATCAAGCATTTACATCTCTTTCCTTTTTTTTTTTTCCCCGGGAAAACGATAAACCCAATTTGGAAGATACTTAATGGAACATCACAGTACCAGCAGCACCAGCAGATGGGATGTGGCTGCAACACCTCCAGAGGAAAAAAAAAAATGTCCAAAAGCACTGAGTATTTGAACATGGCTGGATTTGCATCATTGTAGGGGAAGTGGGAAAGTTATCCCTATCCAGTTCTAACTTGGGAAAGCTCACAAGGGTCACCCAAGAGGAAATTTGTCAGCTGTGATAAACTGTCAGTGGATCTGTTCAGCTACAGATTTCTTCAGAGAGCATCTTCACTTCCTAACCCAATTCAAGTAACAAAAAAAAAAATTAACTTTTTTTCCACAATGGTTTTGTGTTGCACCTGCAGGGCAGAAGCTAATACAACATGATTTATTTTTAATCAGAGATAACCTGCATGAATCAAAAGGCTGTACCATTTCCAAGGACATGGAATAACCCAAGATGGACAAAGACTTCAAGGTATTACCTCCACAAAAACACAATCACAGACCAAAACAAAACTTGTTAAGAACAAAAGCAAGAAATCAACTCCACAAAGGCAGCAGTCTTGCTCTCCAAGTGCCTGAAAAAAGAGCAAAATTTTCATGCCAAGACACTTGCTCTTCTCAAAAGCCCTTCAGCCTTTCCCTCTCTATAATTCTCTTAGGGTGAAAGTTGCATAAGAAAAAAAAAAAAAAAGAAAAAAAAAAAGAAAACCCAGTGATTCTAAGGAGACAGAAATAAATGTATTGTGCAATATTGCTGGTGAAGTTCAAGAGGAAGGGAATCCACTTTGTCACAGTCACTTTCAATGAACACTCCATTTTATGATAAGTTTCATAAAAAACTGCTTAATTCAACATTTATGAAAGTACTGAAGATAGATGAAAGGTGTAGAAATAGGAACCTTGCCAATCAATCATCCTGTTGAGAACCAGCACCCAAATGATAAGAATGAAGATTGGCTTTTCATGTACATATGGTCTGCGAGATAGAATGATTGAATATTCTTGCATTTTTAATCAAAATGTTCCTACCATTGTACCAGCACACTCCAATTATTTTCTTCCCCCCACTGAATATTAGCACTCTCTTCCCCTTGGGATTAAGTTGCTTGCAAGGTTCCCAAAGAGAAAAGGAAACCTCCTGGGTGAAAAGGTGCTTGAGAAAAGATGGAGTGAGGAAAAACTTGAATTTTAACAGATTTTTTAACCAAAAAAAAGCCCAAAAAATCCCAGATCAGGAGTGAACACAGAGGCACAGCTTTTAAATGACATTACAAAGGAGAACAAAATGGTTTCGTGCCAGATAACACAATTTGCATCTGAAACTACACATGCTAGAAATGTTTTGGGACAGAGATTACCTTTTAATAAGGAATTTTTATAGCTTTTTGTACAAGGAATCTTCGCTGGAAATTACACTCCTGGGTATAATCATGCTATAAAGACTATTGATAAAAACCTGAACATTTGGGTGAATCTGTTCTAAAAATACCCAGCCAGGGCAGACTGTGCCTCCTTCCTTCTGACTGTGAGGTTTTCCAGGGAATAAAAGCCCAGCCTGTGATGGAGTTGGAACCTAAACTTAGCTGGCTCTTCTCTCAGGCATCCAACATATGAGCAATGGAAAGAAAAGCCTTATATTTTAACTCTAAATTTAAAAAAAAATAAAAATAAAAAATCAATTTTTCCTATCCTTTCTCTGTAAAAAGACCCACATGAGATCAGCCCAGCTTGGTGCAAAAAGCAGCTAATAGGATTTCTCCTAATCCTTTTACATTTTTGGAGACTCCAAGAAAAAGGCTCAGGATTCTAAGAGAAAAGAAAGGAACCCCAAGCTCTCCTGATTTCCATATTCACCTAGTTCCCCTTCAATGGAATTGTAAAAGTTACAGTTCAGGTCTTAAGTGATAACATATGGTGCAATAACCACTATTATCAGCTTGATGAGTTATTGTAAGTAACCACCCAAATTACCACAGCATTTCCATGGGGTGGAACAAGCTGGAACTGAATACAGATTCTCTGTAATTTCACAAGTGGGAACATTTATCACAGCCAAGTTGTGAATTATTTTTTTTGCCTGTTAATACCCTGCAAGTGCCAATGTTCTCTTTCTATGCTTGGAATATCCGGTGGAAAGATAATGATTCCTGTGAAATGGATTGTTCCCCTTTGATTAATCAGACAAATTTGTAGTTTGTAAATAGAGTGAGCCAAAGGCAGAGGTGCAGTGCTACCACTGAAATCATCTGCAGCAGCTCCTTCTTCCCCCTCTGCACACAGAGCAGGACAATTAAACCAGTAATGCTGAAATAATAAACCCAAACCGTTACTAGAAACGTCTAAATTCTTTTATAAATAACTCCACAGAAGGGCAACAACATCTGTTCAAACAAACCCCATTGCCTGGTTCATCATTTGGTGCAACAGAACAGAGCAACACCATTCACATCCAGACCTCCAAACCTCTGACCACTGCTCACTCTAGGACACACTAAAAGGTACCTTTAACTGAAAAGAATTTAAAAATAACTGATTTTTGTTTTCACCAACTCCAGCCTCAAGTTCCCTTGCACAGAGAAAGGGGAAGTTGGAAAGAAAGATGCACTTTCGTGGGAGTGAAAGAAGAAAATATTCTTTTCACTTCTGGCTCTTGCAGAACTTTCCAAAACAACAGAGAACAGGCTACCTATTCACGAAATCTGCAGTAGTTTTCCACGGATTTCAGAAGGTCTTGCCAAGACAGATGAGGCAATCCATCACCTCAGAGTCACTTGCTGCTCTCTGGAATTGATATTACAAAGCAGCGACATGAATCACAGAAGCAGCAGTGCCTATGGGTTTGTGATGTGGGGTTGGGTGCTCTAAGGTACAAGAATTAGGTGCTGGTTTGGGGTTTTTTTGGGATTGCAGCTCCTGGGACATTTACAGCAACACACTCAGCTGGGGATTATCTGTTGTTTCATAGGCTGGGTCAGGTTCTGCTGGATCAGGGATGGAGAAGAGCAGGGAAATCCTAAACATGGACAACCTAAAATCCTAATTTGCTGCAAAGCTGCAGGAACATGAGTTGGCCAAGAGCTCCACGTCCTGCTGCTGGCCAGAACTGCCCCATGGCCTCAGAGGTGTCAGAGCAGAGCTCCCCAGCCAGCACAGCCCCAGGCTGGTCACACATTGTCCCTGTCCCCAGCAAACGGTGCCACAACCCCAAACAGCCACCCGGGCTGCAAACAGGGACAGCACAGAGCTGGGACACAGGGCAGAGGGACAGGGACACCCAACAGGGCCACACAGAGCTGGGACACTGAGCACAGGGACAGGGACACCCAACAGGGCCACACAGAGCTGGGACACAGGGCAGAGGGACACCATGTGCCAGGACAGTGTCACCTCCACCTCTCCTGGGACACTTCAGTCCAGAGCTGTGACACAAAGGCACAAAGTCAGCAGCAAGGGCAACTTTTGGGTTCCTATTGCTTTAAGCCAAAGGCTCCCCATCCTCCTCATCTCCGAAAATACCAAAGACAGACTGCTCCTGCAGCTCACCACAGCCTCCAAAAATCATTGCTATTTCATGGTGGGGGGAGAAAGAGCCAATAAAATAAATCCAGGCTGATTATTTTGAAAAGCACAAAGACAGCAGAGGTGACAGAGGTGTAATTGTTGTCAACCTTACAGCACTTTCCAGTGGAGCTATTTAACATTTGATTCCACTGATAAGAAAAATAATAAACAAAGTTATTATGAAAGCTCTCTATCTGTCAGCCAAAAGTCCAGTGAATCATTTATGAATGTGTACCTAGAGCTTCTTTCCCTTCTATTCTCTTTTCCCATCAGATCCTGAAGCTAGTTACTTTTTTTTTTTAAACTGTTGTTTTTATTTCTTAAATCAACCTGAAAGGAATAAAATATTGCAATGAGCAAAAATACAAAATAAATGTTTGCAGTTCTGTAATTCCTCGAAATGTCAAATAAAAACATAAAAACGTATGCTCTGTAAGTTTTCAGCTGAACTTGGGATGACAGTCCATCTATTATTTAAAAGATGTTGAAGCTCAATTCATGAATTATTAAATTCTTGTTACATTTAGTTTTCAAGGGAAAAAATTATTTCATTCAATAAAGGAAATTCAATTCGCTCTATAATACTTCCCTAAAAAACATTGAATTTAAAGTTACCCTGAAAAATGGAAGAAATAACTAGCCCAAGCTTCATAACATTACTGCCTCATTAAAGAGATATTCTGAATATTCAAAACCCATCCACAACCCTTCAGCATTCACCCATCCACTGCACAAAGTGTGAAACAACCTGCAGTGCAGCAGAGGGGCTGCTGGGAGCTCTGAACCTCAGATTTTCCCAAGCTGGGGATCCCCCAGCCTGCTCCCTGCCCACATTTCTCATAACCAACCTCAAACAGCTGCTCACACCATGGCAAAGCTCACGCAGGAGCAACAGCCAAAATTCTCTGCTGTGATGGGGAAAATTTGGATGGAGAGTCACACCCAGGAGTGCTTAGATTGGATCTCAGAGGGGAAGAGCCACCCAGCAGAGAGACCCCAGGCTGTGGAGTCTTTGGAATTTAAAGGAGTAAATCCCTCTGCTGAAGGGGATTCCTGGTGGGGATTGCCTGGATAATTGCAGGAATCTCTGGCTGACCCTTCAGCCACACCAACCCCTGCAGGCAGCCATGGTCACTCTCTGCTGGGGTCACTCTCTGCTGGGGTCACTCTCTGCTGGGGTCACAGCTGGAGCTGGAATTACCTGCAGCATCCAGGACAGCAAACCAGGCTTCACCCACATGGAACCCTCATCATCCCTCAGTTCAGCCAGCAGACCTCTGCTTCAGACCTCTGAAACCTCATTTGTAGAGTCTTGCTAACCTGAGATTGCTTCTGCTCTAGAATGAGGACTTAATAGCTACAGGGATTCAAAAGAAACAGCTAAGTGAGCTGATTTAATAAGAGACACAAAACAAACTCAATGGCACTACTTAGACTGCCTAATAAAGTTATTTCACTGTACTCTGGGGGTTGGCTATTCAATTGGCTTCTGCAAATCCATGCTGATATTCCTGAAAGGCTCTGCACAGCAAACTGTCACAGGTGCAGTGGCTGCTCGGTGTGACAGGTATTTCAGAGAGGGCTACTCAAGCATATCATCCCTCAGATAAAAAAAAAGTAATAAAATCATATTATGATGGAGCTGCCATTATCATCAACCAAATTTACAATGCCTAACTGATTAGCTTATACAGATAAATTTTCCAACACCCACTGGGGTATTTTTCCCAGTGAGAAGATAAACTCTGAGTTAAGTTTCTTGCATTTTTCAAAGGAATGGTTTAAACCACCAACATTTCAGGAACAAGCCAAAAGAAAATTGCTATTGAACAACAACAAATCTTCCTCTAAAAATGAAAAGTGTTAAATGTAAGCCTTGTAAAAAATTCATTTGTTAAGCCACGAGTTAATCAATTTTCAAAGTAGATTCTGATGTGATGTCATCATAAATGCAAACTAGCACTGAACTGTTGGAATTATCTTCCTAAAGTGTTTTATCTGTGTTGGCCTCCTGACATTTCTTCTGTGCTCAAGCCCCAAACATGCCCCATTTCCCCAGCCAGGCACAAGGATGTCAGGTAAACCCCCTCCATGGCTGGATGCTCTGTCAGAACAGCTTCACAGAGAAACTTCAAAGAGCTTTGCAATTTCTTCACCTCCACAACACCCCTAAACAAAAAAATATTCCCTCAATCCCCCCAGTGCTGCATCCTGACTGGGAGCAGGGAAATCCCTCTGAACAGAGCTAACTGCTGGGTGAAAGAGTCTAGAACATTCCTGAGGAGCCCAGGATCCTCTAAATATGAGAATAGCAGAGAAGAACTGACTGATTGTCTTCTCATCAACCCACGAGTTTGTGATCTGTCTGAGTGTCTTGTTAACATCACCCAGCTTGATAACAGACCTGGAGGAAAATCCTGACCTGTGTAATGCAATCTAGCCAGGAACACGTCCAGTTTCCCAGAATACATCATTAACTGTCTAGAAAAGGACTTGGTGCTGCACTGTTATTCTTTTTATGATGATACATGATACCACTCTCAAAGAGCAGTGATTTAGTTTTCTTTGTAAATAGAGTTATTGATTGGAGCTCCTTTAGCAGCACTTCTCCCACCCTGGCTGCACTCAGGCTCTGGAAAACAAGGAGCCATTCCTGCTCTGAGGTCTTCAGCAGGATTTTTGGTACAGCCCAGCCTTGCAACCCAGAAACACTGAAAAAGAAATCAAACCACCTGCTGAATACAAAGCATAGATGTTTGTCTTTGGCTTTAGCCATCCTGCCTTGCAGCTCTGTATTTATGACCAGATCCAGGATGTGCCTGCAGCAGGAGGGATGAGCTGTCCCTTGGAATGGGCTGGACAGAGCAGTGTCCAAATGTCTCTGTGCCCAGTGTCCCCTCAGCTGCCACCCCCAGAGTGGGCAAACCCCATTTCCCTTGCAGGGACAGTGCTGGGCAGACTCTGAATCCATTTTATAACAACCACAGTGGGCACAGCATCACCACCTAATTGCTTGCTGAGCTCTCAGTGCTTTCTAGGGTAGCTGGAGATGTATTTTTCCCCTTTAACTGAAGCATTTTGTCAGTTCCTGATTGAAAGTTACATAAATCAAGGTTCACTGCATCTTCACTCCTCTCTGACTCAAACTACACAGAAGTATTTTTGGTAGCTGTGAAGAACACTGAAACACAGAAATAACTTCCAGGGAAACAGCACTGGCACAATATTTTAAATAATTGAACCAAAGTAGCTGGTGCTGTTTGAAAGGCAAGATTTGTAAACTAACTGCATGTGTCCCCCTGTGGGACAGTTCCAGCTGTCTGCAACAGAGTTCCCAAAATAAACAGAAAAAATGTTATTTCCAATGAACATTACGTTGCAAAGTTACCACCCAACTTCCCTGCAAAACACTTACATTTCTGTGTGTATTAAAGAAATCCAACTTCTCCTCCACCTGAGGGAAGTGAAGAAAAGAGTAGCAATCACATTGTTAGAGATGCAAAGTCAAACCCTTCCGAGTTGGAAAGGTCAGGATTGAGACTGGCTGTGCAACCTCAATTTGCCTCCTCGTGCCTGTGCATAGTGATGTGGATTTTAATTACCTGAACACGAGCTGCAGGGTTAACATCCTGCCTGCCTCAGCCCAGGGGCTGCAGGAGCAGGGAGGGCTGCAGGATTACTGACAGAGCAGGAAAATGGGTTATCTGTTTGCATCAAAATGCTCTTCAACCTGAGAAAGGAATTAAAGGAAGAATTCCTGCCTTTTTCACCTCTGTTGCTCCCTCCATCATCACGAGGCTCACACAACAGGCATTTCTCTGTACCTCTGACACAAAGAACACACCTGCATTTCCCAAACTGCCTACAGCAAAGTTTAACACCAAGGTCAAGCTCTAACAAAGCCCCAAGCCTGATGGGTATCCAGCTCCAGCATTTGGAAATAATCCCATTTTAATATGAGTGACATTCTGCTTGACATGGTGAAGATTTTACTCTCAGGCCAGCGTTTTCTGAGACCAGAGGAATTTTTCCAACAATGCAAACTTGTTTTTTACTCCTCACTGTGCCTTGAACTGCCTCAAAGCCAGGCCTAAAGTGTCCAAACAATGGACCAAACACAGCACCTGAAGGTCTGAGTGATCTGTAATCCATCCCAGCACTAATTGGTCTGTAATCCCAGCTCTA
Source organism: Lichenostomus cassidix (assembly GCF_008360975.1). Classification (NCBI taxonomy): domain Eukaryota; kingdom Metazoa; phylum Chordata; class Aves; order Passeriformes; family Meliphagidae; genus Lichenostomus; species Lichenostomus cassidix. The sequence continues at coordinate 3,029,899 of NC_139493.1, forward strand.
ACCATTATCCAGCTCTAGGACAGGCAAAATGTTTTTGGTTGAGATCTGAAATAACCAACTGGAAAGTGATCAGTAAAATAGGTGATTTTATTTAAGCCACAACAGGCTGGTTTCCCAATTAGGCTCCAGTTCAGACGGTGATCTCCATGGCTGGATCAGCTCTGGGCTCCTGCAAAGGAGGTTGTGCTCTGACATTTGCTGCAATTTAAAATCACTTAATATTTAAATCACTACTTTTTTCCCATCATTTATAAAACAAAACTAGGTATTACCTTTCAGTTTTTAATTCAAACTGTAGAAGGAGCAGTGTGAGCAGTGCTTTGTAGTACCACAGAAGTATTTCTGAATAAACAGAGTCCCTGGGCAGAACACAGCTGCACATGAACCTCGGCTGGGAAAAGTTTCTGGAAATTCTTCTGATTAAGGAAGAATCAGCACTTCTCTACCTTCTCCTGGCCAGAGACCAAACCCTCCCGTGCTGCTGCTTTCATCTGAGGCTTTGCAGAGCAGGCAGAGCTCAGCATTGCTCCAGCAGGGAGTGAAATCCATCCTGCTGCAAGCCTGGTGGAGCTGGGAGCTCTGCCCTTCCCTCCCTGCAGCTCCAAAATGGGCTGCAGCTTCAGAGTCATTCTTTTTCCCCCCTGCAGATCTTCTAAGAGCCACAAATCCCTGGTTACTTTTGATTTACAGCAGAGGCAAGGTCATCCTTATAATGAAAAAAAACAAGGTCTATATTTTCAGACGCCGAGATACAATTTATCATAGAGATCAATGACACTTTTATTCTCTATAGAGATGAAGTATCCATTTTGCAGTAAAATTATCAGAGGGGTTTTCTCCTTTTTCTCTTTTTTAAAAGCCTCTTGCAGGTGCTGCAGCAGTTGAAAACCAACTTTTAGCAGAACATTTTAGCATTAGCATCCAGTTCTCCTGACTGCTTTTCTAAAATAAATTCCACTTATATTAGCAGCTGGAAGAAAAGGGAATGGTGAAATCAGTGAAACCAGAGCTGTTTGGGTGGTGAAAGGCAATGCTAATGGTACCCCCTGAGTCAAGAGGTATTGCTGAGCTCTTTCAATTAAAATAATTGTCCTTCCCAGCTCTCCCAGTGTCCTCATGTGTGGACAGTCAGGCTGAAATAGCCATGGTGGATTATCCATGGAGTTACCCAAAATCACCTTTTTTCCTAATAGGACTTGTAGGTTTTGTTTTATTTGAAATCCTGTTGGTAACAGGTTTTTTTATCTCATCTCCAGCTGCACTTCTGAGCAACCAGAAACCATTTGGGGCATTTTCACCTGCTGAGATTGGCTAACTGACACAAACTCCTGAGTTCATCCAGGAACTGAAGAAACAAACATGCTGTGGGTACACAGAGAGGCTACAGGAGATGCAGAACTGTCTGTCCCAGAGGTGTTTAGTGCACTGAGCCAACACCACCCAGCTGGGAAAGCTGGGCTGAGCTCCCCAGGCAGCTCCAGCCTTTCCAGCCCCTAGCACAGCTCACTGTCACCACCCTGACTCAGCCACAGCTGGGTGAAAACTCCATTTCTCTCTTTCTTTGCCATCTCTGGGTGCTGTGACAAGCAGGTGGCTCTGGTGGCACTCCTGTCTCCTCCAGGGAGGTGCAGAAGCACAAAGTCCCCAGCAGACACAGCCTGGATCTCCCAAAAGGCAATCATGTGCATTCCCACACTGCCTTTGTCTCCTCTGCCCACTGCACCCATGGCAAGACAGACTTATTGAGAGGATTTATTTTATAAAATCACTCCTTTAAAGCACGTGAAACTCCTGATTTTATTGATGGCTGCCTAGGATTACAACTTTATTCAGATGAATTTCACTTAAGCTCTATGCTTGCCCTAAGCCAATCACAATTTCCAAGAAAGGAAGGTATTTTGGAGTTTCTCTAGCATTTCAGTTCCATTGGAAAGTATTTTCACCTTACCTGTAGCTCCCAAATTAACATTTTCTGTTTACTGATTTTAGAGCTGCTGGAGATAAAGTAATTTTCTGCACTCAGGTCTATCTAGTCCTTCCCTGCTTCTGCATCCATGTCCAATCTAATAGTTATGGACTGTAGCATGTCTGCAGATATTGTCAGGACAGCCCTCGTTCATGGGAATTTCCTTAACTCGATGATTTCCAGTTAACAAGAGTTGAAAGATTAAAGGGAATCTTTTTATTCTCTGCTTAGTCCTGTCAAATAACCATAATTACTTCCAAAACAAAGACCATACTGGATTTTTAGTAACTTTTAAGGCTTTGCCCAACTGCATTTTTCCAACCACCACCTGCAGGCAGCAAGAGAAAAACCTGTGAGTTTGCACTGCTGGGCCAAACTGATCCTCAAGGTCCTACTTCACCTCTTCCATGCACATCAAGTGGGATATTTGAGAGAAAAATTTGTTTTCTCATAGGTTTTTTTTCCACTATCATTACATTTAATTCATTTTTTGCCCTGACTTGTAGGTCAGTGCCAACACAGACCCACTGGGTGCATTTTTTCTGGGGCATTTTGAGGAGAAAAGATACCACAGGACAGTCACAGAGATTGTTTCAAATATCATGAAACCTTCCTGAATAAATCACTGAGCTCTTCCTTACAGGGCTTTTCAGTGATAATACAAAAATAATATTTTTTCATCAGCTACACATTAAAAATAAACTCTTCTAATAAAACACATTTGGGGCTTTGATTCAGCTCTGCCTTGTGTTCCTTTGCTGCTGCAAGAAAAGAGCTCAAAATGAGCTCAGCCCATCCAAACCACCTGCTTGCTCTGGTTTGCAATCACTTCACAATCAGCCTACAAGGCATTCAATGGCTGCAAAAGTACATGACAATGGAGAAATGAGGAAAAAAGAGACACAGCAAAATCATCTCCTTGATCCAGCTGTGTCCTGAGCATTTCCCATCCACCAGCACTTGTGGAGGAATGAAAAGGCTCAGCTTTTCCAAATGACAAATATCAGTGGGTTTTTTTCTGGCCTCGTAGATCATCAGAGACATTTCAGGAGAGTTGCTGCTCTTGGCTGAAGCATTGCCCAGATTGGAAGCACCAATCTCCCCAGAACACTCCAATCCCACAGAGAAATACTGGAGTTGTTCCTCTGCCACCAGCAAAATATTTCCAATTTTTTATTTCGTGACTTCAGCCAAACCAAAACCCAAAACAGCATCTATTTAATGATCCAAAAAGCAGATTGAGGCTGGACTTGTACAGATATCCTGTGGAATTATTCCAGGTTCTTTAGGACAAAATGAAGAAGGCAATGAGGCTTCTGCAAATTCGGATTAGCTAAGGGAACCAAATTAACGATTTTAAGAAGGAGAATCACAAAGAACAAAACAAAACAACGATTTTAAAGCTATATATTCAAAAGAATAATTTTGATTAATAATATCACAGCAAACTAGCAGCACAGTTGTGAGGTTCTTATGCATCTCAGAAAAGTTTCTGTACCAAGGTGACTAATTTTCGGTCACGTTTCACACTAAAACACTTGTCACATATTGCATTTAAAACTACTTTCAAGCTGTTTACCCTGAAGAACACTGGGTGGAATAGAAGGCTGTGCCTTGACAACAAACCTTCAGTGTTTGTTTTTAGATACAACCAAGAGCAAAGCTGGAAAACTGAGTTAAAAACCTATTGGAAGCACAAAGACCCACAAACAAGGAAATAAACCTGAGCAAACCTGAGTTCTTTGCTGTTTCAGGATGCACAGTCCAAGCAGGCAGATGGAATTCCGCAACTCCTTCATCTCAGTGCCTACAGATGAGCAATTCCTGTTCCCCAAACTCCCAAGAGCTGCACAGAAAGCTCACATTGCTCTGGGTGCTAGATACCAACAGCAGAAAGTTCTTAAGGCTTCTCCTTCATTCTGCTGGGAATTCCCCATGCTGGGAATTCCAGCTCTGCCAATCCCACCCAGCAGATCCAAACACCCACCAGCCCAGAACATTCTGTGTTCTCTCCCTGCCTTCCCCAATTCCCATCTGCTGGGAGCATGAATGGGTGCAAAGTTACTCACACAGAGCCTGCAGTGCTCCCTGAGCCCTCTGGAGATCCTCTGGGAGATGGAAAAAGAGCCAAAATCCACCTCAGCTCCCCTCTGCAGCAGCCTGGAGCAGCCAGGGATGGAGCTGCCAGCCCAGCCCACTGCATGTCTCAGGCAGCCAGAGGGCTCCTGGTGCCTTTTTCTGTGTTTTATGGGCTCCTTAAAACCTTCAGCAGAAGTTTTGGATTACAGTCTATTGATTCCACCAATGATTCACAGGCTATGGATTAGAAAAAGGTTTGTCCCATTGCCAGGCTTGAAGAGGAGCAGTAAAGCTCCTCAGAGAAGGGATGAGAGGGGGCAAGAAACAGGCAGAAAATGAATCAAATCTTGGCTCTCAGAGATGCCCCAGACAGGGGAAAATGCCTGCTGAGACAACAGAAAAGAAGCTATATTTATAAGGTATACATCATATATGGTAGAGGATCTACCAGCACAGCTCAATAATCAGCTGCACATCATCTCTGCAAGGCAGAAACATGCAGGACAGCTGAAACTGTAGGTTGGGAGTATCCTGAATTAATAAAAGCAGCTGACAGGCCTCCTGAATTTTATTTTTTTGTTGTTGTTACTTTTGACAGTCTTACAGGAAACAGGAAAAGAAGGATGGATAAGGAAGCCTGGAAAGCTGCTGGCAGGGAGTGCAGTGCCATGGGAACAGGGAAAGGCTGGCCTTGGAGCAGAGCAGGAGAGGCCAGGCTCTGGCAGCAGCCCCAGCTCCACACCCAGGCTGCACAGCAGAATTTTCCAGAAATGAGGAGCAGGAGCTGATTGCTGATTGTGCCAGCAATCCTTTCCCAGCCAAGCCCAGCCTGCTAACAGCCCAGCAGCAGCCTGTGCCAGCAGATACCCAAACTGGGCTGCCCTGGGCCTTTCCCCTGGGAATTCTGCCCTCTGACAGAACAACATCACCATGAGCTTCCCCTGCTCCCCCAAGCTCAGCTGGGAGTCACAGTTCTCTTTATAACATCATATTTTAATTGGTTCTTGGCTCCTTTTCCTGTTGGAAATGGTTGTCACCATTTCCTCACACGTGATACACACCTCTTCTACTTCTTTAAATCCTCGTGTTGTGCAAGTAACTCAGTAAATAAATCAAAGTTGTCTTTCTGTGCAGTGAAATTTTTTCATTTTTCTTTCTATTCCTCATCATTCATTAACGATGCACAAATTCTTTTCCTTTCTTAATCCTTTACCCTTCTCCATCCTTTCTACTTTGTAATGTACATGGACTTTTGTGTTACAAGTTCTTCAAAGACATCATTACTCTTTACATTTGTATGCACTGAAATATCTTTGTAATCTATGATCAAAGACTTGCTCTATCTGGCTGCATTCATTTCCTTTCTTTACCCTTCCCAGTCAGCCATTTTTATTTCTATTAAGCTTTGCTACCAATAAAAAAAAAAAAAAGAAAAAACAGAAAATCAGAAAGCCAAGGCCACTCCATGTCATCCTGGTGATGTCCTTTATTTGCATTGCCTTCCCCACTGCCTTTAATCCTTGGCCAGAACTTCCCCACACAACCCTGAACTGAAATCTGAAACTTCTGAGTCAAAACTGAAATTCAAATCTAAACTGAAATTCCCTCATCACACCCAGTACTGCACTGCTGCTTCTTCTCCAGATCTCTAACCAGGGAATATTTTCCAACAGTATTTTCCTTTTGTAATCTCAGTAAAGGCAGAGCACAAATTAACTCTCGGATTAATGTGTGGAGGATCACCATTATTTCAGAGCCAGACAAAGACTACAGAAAATAATTCTCTGTTGGGATTTTTAGCCAGTAAAATATTGAATTCCCTTTGCAGCACTTTAACCCAAACACATTCTTTTCCAGTTTTTAATATTTATGTTCTCCTGTCATCCAATCCTGAGCAGTTCCCTTCTTTATTTCCTGAGCCTTCTGTTTCACAAATTCTGAATCTTCCACGTCCCCCACGATTGTCTCAACATTCATGAATTAACCTTGGCTGCTGAACTTTGCCAAAACTGCTTTCTGAGCCCAAGTTTCCATTCAGGACTGTGCATCTGTGCTCAGAAACATTTTTCAGCTCTTCCTGGTTATGCTATCCAGCCTTTTAATTTCAGGGAGGAGGTTCCTCCTAGTAGTACGAAGATGCCTTTTATATCAATAAACCTGCTTTAATCAGGGGCTTCAGGGTTTTTTGGTTGATTCTGGAGACTTTTTGTAGGTAGGGTGTTTGGCTTGATGACTGCAATACAGATTTGCAAGTAAACAGCATCATAATGAATGCACCAGCATAAATAATTCATTCATCAATAAGGTGAAAGTGCTAAACAAACAACATTAACTTGCAATTTACAACTATTTTTTAAAGTCCATCTAAAAAGGGCACATATTTCATGAATGTCAGGCTGCATTATTAAATATCTCAGGGACACCAGAACAAAATATGCCTGAAGAATGAACAAGAACATCAGTGGCAACCTGTATCTACATGCTTTCAGCCCAAACCCATGGAGCACAGGACCTGTCAGTCTTATTCACAACACTGGGAAACACAGGCCTTTGGAGATTTTTCTATCAGCAACAGGCTGGCTGAACAGCTGCTAATTTCAGCAGCATTTATTCTACTTTGTTTACAATTTTGTTGGGTTCCATGTGCTTTCACACATTCAGCAACAGAGCAGCAGTGAAAAGTAGCTACACTGATATATCTATTTATCTATATACTACCAGAGCATATATATATGATATATGCACTGCTCTCAGGCACCTGAACCTGCCCTTGAATGCCAGAAAAATGCTATTTCACCCCCAAAGATGAGTGAAAAGTATCCATAGCACTTATTTACACCTAAATACAGCACTTATTTACACATACAGTACTTATTTACACACTGACAGTGGAAGCCACTGAATAGAAAAAGAGGTAAAAAGGCTTTGATAAATTCAAACCAGTGCAGGTAGCAAGTGTGCAGATTTTATTTGCATTTTCAGTTCTGCAGACACCTTGCAAATAGCAAGATATTAAGTCAGGCAACACAACTTTGAAATGCTGGCCCTGCTGGAGAGGGTCAGGAGTGTGTTGGAGACACCACAGAGATGCTTCACACTGGCCAGGAGGAAAAACTGATCAATTTTGGGTTGCTGCTGTGAGTCAGCACCTTCCACCAAAATAAATCCCAGGATCAATATCCCTGGATATTACCCTCGTGCTCATTCAGCTCTTTAGAGGCAAAAAGAATCACAAATATAGAGGGCAAAATTCTCTCTGCCTGATGCAATGCTGTGTGTGATCACAATTTAATCCACCTGAGTGAGGCAAAACATCAACAGCCTCCATAAAGTGTAATACTAGCTTTAAAGCTGTAGCATAACATAGAAGTAATTTTACATCCTCAAGTGCATTAAAAAAAAAAAAAGGTAAATAACTCCTGCAGAAGGGTTGGAAACACCTAGTGTAGGATTAGAGCACCGAAAGGACTGATTATAAAGTGGACTAATTATAAAGAGGAGAGCAACAGAATTTAAAATATCAGTTTTTGGAGTTAGCAGCCCACAAGCCATATCATGCCCTTGGCCAACTGCAGGCAGAGCACTCCACAGGCTTTTAGGGCAAAATTCACTCCAAAAAAAATTTTTAAAAAAATAGCCAAACTCAAGCAGTTGTCACAGATGTTGAGCCAAAAAAGCTTTTTCTGGCTTTAGAGCTCTTCTCTGCGAGGTCAGAGGTGACCACAGGAACCTTATTATTGCTCAGAGTTCATTTGACTTGAATCATACATGAATGCAATCCAACCAGCTAATTAAAGACATAAAGCTTCTCTTGGATTGGATTAAGGTTTGTCTTTTTTTTTTTTTCCCTTTCCCATAGGAGGGTAATTTTTTACAGCCTGAAGTGAAGTTACATATTTTCACAAGACAATAGAGAATGAAAAAGGGAAACAAAGAAATACATGCTTTACCAAAAGCCAATAAAAAGGAGACAGATTAGCTTTCAATCACACTGAAACAGGTCAAAGAAGTAAATCTAACTTTGCAGAGCTATAAAGAAAAGATCCATCTTTGTCTCTGTGGGTTAAATAAAAGTTTGACAAGGAAGTTAATAATATGAAAGAGAAGGGAGGATTTATAAAAATCCTTTTTTGCAGAGGTAAATAATTGAAACAAGGCACAGAGCTCAGAAATTATTGTAGCTCCACTTCAGCATGACAAAAGCCCTGCTGAATTTAGCACAGTGTGCAGAATGTCAGCAGAAGCCAATGCTTCACTTGCATCAGGATGAAGTGATTTGGGAAGTTTCACTGTTCCAAAAATTAGCCAAAATTTTACCCACTTCAGCACCTTCAAAAAAGGGGAATAAATATCAGACTGAGCCCAAAGTCTCCCTACAAACTGTGCCTCCCTTGCCTGCTCTGGAGGATCCAAACTGCTCAAACTGCTGAAATCCACTCAAACCTCACTCCCTTCACAACATGCCCACGACAGAAGAGCTCTGGTGAGGAAGATCCAAACAATGCTCTGAGCTAAAACCTCTCCTAAGAGCCCCTGGCACACATCCTAAAGAACAAAGTGTCTAAGGAAATCACCACGGCTTCAAAAATAAAGCAAATTTCCCTCCACTCTGACTCCGATGGTTCCTTTTTTTCCTGCAATTGTGGTGCAGAAAGGTTTCTCCTTGACTCTGCTACAGAAGCAATTTCCATAAAAACCTTTCACAAAAAAAAAAAAAAAAAAAAAAAAAAAAAAGTTCTGTCACCTTAAGTCCAAACTCTTTAACATTTTTTTGCAAAACATTAAAAAAAAAAATAAGAAACCTCAATCAGGAGCTCACTTAGCTCACGCACTCAAGAGTTAAATGAACTGTTCAGAGAAGGAATTATCCTCCCTGGACAGCCTGGTGGAGGCTTTGAAATTGGGAAAGTAACTCATTTCTTAACACCAGCTGGAGTTTTTCTACCCAGCAAATTTGCTGCTAATGCAGCAGTTCAAGGCATCAGTGAGAGTTTCCTATTTCTTGACTTCCCTTTGGCACACCACAATTTTTTCCACTTTGGTGCAGAAGGTCTGGAGTTCATTGCTGTGCCACATGGGAGTGTGGTGAGGCTCCCTGGGGAGAGCCAGAGGTTCTGCAGAGCCTTCTGGACTGCTTTAAAGGGATCAAATGGACTCCTTTGATCCTAAATTTTCACCTGGATGTTCTCACTGCCATCTCTGTGTTGCTGTTGAACTGCTAACAGAGAGAAGAACTCCAGGTCTTCAGTGTGGCAAAAGTCTGTTTTTATTAATTAATTTCAACTTATATAGACTTTCAAAGGTCACTCAGATTGGTCAATCCAAAACCTCCCCCCAGGCTTGAATCATTCATATCTTGAGACACTGTTTCAACAACATCCAAACTTCATCTTTGTTTATAAAACACAAGAAGAAGAGAGAAAAATTTCTCATGGGAAGGGTCTGTGCTCGCCACACCTCTGCACACCTCTGACTTTGCAGCAGGATGAGCAATAGATGCATCTCTCAGCTCAGAGTGACTAGTAAATCTCTCCAGCTTCTGCTGGTGCAGCTTTATTCTCCCACCTTGATCAACTGAACCTTATTTCCCCAAAGCTGCTTAGGGCAATAACCAACTCCCCAGAATCCTAAATTGTTGCTCAGAAATGAGTGCAGATTGTTTGGTCTGTCTCCTTCCCGGCTTTGGAATGCTAAACAAAGATGTGAAGCACTCATCACCTTCATGTTGCCTCTTAGCCAAGATTGTAATTTCAAATATCTGATTATATTCCTCCCCTGATGAGTTCAAAGGAAACAAAAGGCAGCAACTAAAATGCAGGATTTAATTGCAGGAGGAAAAAAGGCTCTGAAGAAGTTTCATGTGACAAAAATCAGCAACAAGTGTCGTCTGTTATTAAATAAGTTGTCACATCGTGGAATGTGTCCAAATGAGGAGGAATAACTCACTCAGCAAGAGAGATCTAGAACTGGATATGAGGAATGGAAACACAAGTGCCTGAAACCCTGAGGATTCAGAGCAGAGAAATCAGGCAAAGAGGGGAGGAAAACATCAGTTTGGAAAGGTTGAAGACAGAAGCTGTTTGGATCCAAACTACCAGGCAAAAACACTGAGCTTTGATATTGCTAAAGCCTGCTTCAGAATTCCAATTTCACCTCAAAATGCACATTTATTTCCAAACTAATATTTAATAGTAGGTTTAATTTTACCAGGACTACTGTTATTATGGTAAGACTGATCCAGTTAGAGGAAACAATATTTAAATAATAGCACATGTTTACTTTAATCTCAATAGCAAACATATTCCAAACTCTGTTACTGAATCCCAAGTGGGTGATGGAGGCTGTTTTAGACACTTAAAGACATTCTAGATCAGGAGAGATCCAGCCTGACAGCAGAGAGCACCAGGAGTGCAATGAGACTAATCAGAGATTTGCAAACACGGCATGAGGGAAGATTAAAACCTCTTGAAGAGCAGACAGCCCATGGGGACCTCAGAGCCTCCAAACACACAAAGCACAATATCATCTTTTTTCATACCTAGGACAGATGAGACAAGTCACTCCGTTTTCCTGACTAATTACAAGATGAAACATCCAGGCTAAATGTCAAGAAAACCTTTCCAACAGCAGGGCTGAGGAGACAGAATAGATTAGAGAGCATCTCTGTACCATTGGAGATCTTTCAGAACACATTGAATAAATATCTGTCAGGATTAATATACAGCTGATCCTGCCTTGGGGCTGATGGATGACTTACATGACCTCTCCAACATCCTTCCAGGTTATTCCACTGTGTTTCTGTTAGAATAGCTGCTCACAAAATCAGGAGCTGGATTTGCTAACTGAAAGCAGTTTCCAGGATTCCTCGGGAGCACAGGAGTGGTACAAGATAAATTCATTTCCAGGGAGCACAGAGCTATTTGTTTCCCTGCTGTTGCAATCACCATCTTTAAGCAGCTGGGAACACATGCAGAAGTTGGGGTAATTTCCATTATCCAGTTCAGAAGTCACTTCCAAGGGGTGGTAAATTAGCTGCACTGCAATTGTGCTCAGGAACATTTCAGCAAAGATACATCTGTTAAAAGCACCCTTGAAAGGCTGAGACCTTTAAATCTTTAAAGTTGTCCCTTTGAAAGACTTAATTTTTGCAGAAGTGATAAAGGTTTAACTAACATCGCTTGATACCCAACATGGGAGATATTGGGGAAACAAATAAAGAGTTTAAACACCATTTTTTGAGAATTAAAATGCAAGATCTCCTCTAAGTCATTCACTGGCAAGGCTCCCAAATCATTCTTGCTTAATATAGAACATCTCAAGTTGGAAGGGACCCATTAGGATCAATTAACTTACTAGCTAAGTAAGTTAATTCTCACCTTTAATGCAGCCAGATGGTTCCCAGGAACCAGATGACTGAAAAATGGAATCTTTGGCCTTTCTGAGATCAATTTCAGAGCTACAAGACAACATAATATCTTTTAAATAAAGATTATCTCCACTTCTACAAGTCATCTGTCAAAGAAAAACATTTTACAGAATGCTGGTGATGACTTCAAAGAATCTATTCTCTAATGATTCTTGTCCTGTGTATAGAACAAACCACCTGAGTCCTGAACATCTCCAACCTGAACTCCCTCAGTAAATCTTTAAGACACTGGAAAGAAATGGGGTTTTAACTCTCCCAAATCAATGGCCTCTGTGACTGCTAGAATATTCCATTTCGGACATCATTGAGATGATTGAGTTTTGTTTGTTATTTGGGGCTAAAATTGACTTTCAGGGCTGTAAGTGGAAGCAGTGCCCAGGTCCAGAGGCACGAACAGCACGACAGGAGATTCCTGCATCCTGTGAGACATTGGTTATCCTGCACTGCCTCTGCCCTCAAGCAGAAACACCCCAGAGCTGAGCTGGCTGCAGCTTCCAGAGCTCCTGAATGATGAGCAGGAGATGGAAAGCTGCAGCATCACTCAGCTCAGGTCAGGATGAGGTCCTGCCCATGAGGAGGACTGAGCTCCCTTCACTCTCTCTGAACCTATTTGCAGCTCCATCCCTTCTGATCACACAGCCCATCCATCTGGGCCCATGCAAATTAAATTAAAGCCTCAGCTCTCACCAGAGCAATCCCTGTTTGTGCTGCAGGGTGTGCAGTTTGATCCTGGTGTGGCTCCAGCCTGCAATCCCTAATGCCACTTGGTGCTGCTCACCCATTTGCAAGAGAAAATAATTGCAATTTTTTTGGTCTTGGTTGCTACTCCTTGAGTCATGTGAATGACAGAAAGAGTGGGAAATTCCCATGCCCTGGGAATTTTGGAGTAAACCCCTGGAAAAAGAGGCTGGGGGATGCACACAGAGCAGGAAGAACAGGAGTTGCAGCTCAGCAGAGATGGAAAAGCTCTGCTTGTTTGCTCATCACCTCTGCCAAAAACCCTTCTAGAAACCAAGGAAGCCTCTGAATGTGAAAACATATTTGCAGAAGAAAACAAACTTTATGAAACATATTTCCAGAGGAAAACAAACCTAAAGATTTTTACATGAGCAGCCTTGGTCTGTTGGGGATGTTCACATCAAGACTCCACACCCTCCTCATTTCCCCTGCCCATGCCAACTGTCTGTGTTGGTGAAGAATAATTGCCATAAAAGAATAAAAATTAAAAAAAAAAAATCTGTTTCTTCCCAATGATTTGAAATCTTTTCAAAAATTACTTTTTCTTCTCCCCTAGCAAGAGTATTGCAAAACCCAGTGTCAGCAGCCTTTTACAAGAATCAGCAGAAGTGACAGTGCCAAAAGTTCATGCAAAAAGCTCAATTCTTACCTCATTATGAGAAATTGCACAATGAGAAGCATTGGTCAGTGTTGGACAGGGACAGTGACAGCAGAAGATAAAAATCCTCTCCCAAATCCCAGTTTTACACCATTTTCCACCCTCACCAGAAGGGAAGGACCACATAAGCTGCTTTCCAGAGCAGCTTGTTGACTGACAGCTGGTTGAGGATAAGGTGATGCTGGGCAGAGGCTTTACCACTTCACCCTGGGCTGCAGATTTCATCTGAGCTACAAATCCCTTTTGGAAAAGTTACAATTTTACCTCCACTAGTTCACTTAGCTCCCTAAACTGTATTTTTCATCCTTTCTCTCCAAGAGAGGAAAGAAAAAAGTCACGAAATTCAACTCATTAAAGCACCCAAGTACTTGAGAAGCACAATGCAAACTCACACATCCTAAGTTTTGTTCTACTCAGGGTTTTCAGAGTAGCACAGCACTGTTTTATGCAGCTCATGGTCCAAACCTGTGCTTTTGAAGTTACTCTACCTATCAGCTAAATATGCATTGATTTCTTTTATTTATTCTTTAAAGAGATGTATTATTAATTAGGCGACAGAACAGAGCAGCTTCTCTGGAATTATTCCAGTCTGTGACTGAAAAACATATGCAAGGTGCCATCCAGAATAAAAAACCCTAGCAGCTCAAGTGAGGATTTCACACAGCAAGCTCAACATCCAGCCTTTCAAAAATGATGGATTAGGGCACAATTTCTTCCCTTTCCAGTTATGCTGGGCACAGTAATTCATTCAGGAGAAAGATTTTGGGTAGGTGACTCTCTACTTTGTCTCTGCAAGTTAAAAGCATAACAGGGACTGCTTGAGGGAATACCCAAGAAAACTCAATTCCTATCTTCCTCCATCCAAAACCCAGATTTCCCTCGATGGGCTCATGGCAGGGAAGATGCCAAATCCCACCTGACATCACCACACTGCACATTATTGATGCTCCTGGGAACACCAAGTCTGTGTTCCAAGCCCCTCCAAAGCCCAAATGAGTCCATAAAACCTCAGGTGTTCAGACTGAGGATGAGGGTGGTCAAATGATCCTTTAGGCTTCTCTTCAGAGAGCTGAGCTCTTAAAACCCATCTGTTGTTATTTCACAGAATTAGGGATTTTCATCCCCCAATTTACCCCCCACATCTGATGCCTGTGGTGCAGAGCAGGGAGTGCTCCAGATGAAACCTTCCCTGCACAAACCTCCCACTTGTGCTCCCCAGAGCAGCCAGATGTGCTCCACAAGCACTCCTGGATGCCACATCTCTCTGACAAGTGTTGGAAGCAATTCAGCAAAGTTGCAATAATGCAACTTTAAAGCAAGAGACCTCCAGGCTAAATTAAAAAAAAACTAATCCATGGGGAATCCCAGAGAAGCTGACATGGCTCTTATGCTGGGCTGGTCATTCCACCTTCCTTCCTTCCTCTTTCCTTCTCCCTTGCAGAGGGACTGAGGCATCAGGCTGAGTGTTGAACCGTCAGTTCACATTTTCAGCCTTCAGAGATGAATTCCCCTCCTGCCTCGAGCCGTGCCCGAGCTCACCTCCTGCAATTGTGTGAGTGTAGTTAATCATATGCAGCTACACCGCACCTGATTGTTAAAAGGCTGAGTAAATATAACTACACCCTCGTTATCTTGTTTAAAGGTAGCAAGATTAATTTGAATTCTGACTGGAAATACTGATTCAATGAATAAGCCTGAAATGTAGCGGTTTTCAATTACACTAAGAAATTGGTCTTTTGAATTCTCAAATTATGCAAGGCAAAGCAAGTTCCCTTTAATCTAGACGTGGGGATGTATTTGCCAGCTTCACAGCGCTGCATGCCAGCGGGGAAGAGCAAAAAGGGAGTGAGAAATCCTAACGTTGGCTGTTGGTGCCCTCCAGGGGCCTGGCTGGGTATAAATTTCAGCCAAAACATAATTTCTGAACATTCAACAAATACAATAGATATTGCAACATTTTAGCCTGCTTTAAAAGGGGGTTAGGGCATTATTGATGGCACCCTCAGCAGAAAGTTCTCTCCCCATTCCCACAGACACTGGGATGTTCCATCAAACAGGAGCAAGGGAAGGATGCATTTATATCTGAGTACTTCCAGCTTCCCTGCCTGGATTGCTAAGAAAACAAGTTCATATCTAATAAGAAACCTGAAGGACAAGTAGAGGTGAGGAAAACTCAATCTTGTAACTTCCATCCATGGCGTGAGTTCTATTTAAGTCCATTTTTGGTGCAGGTTTAATGCAGCTTTACAAACAATGATACCCTCAAGAGGGCTTTAGACCCTCTGGAACACGACAGAAAGCATTCCTGTGCCCCACAGACTGCAGGGGAGATCCTTATAGCAGGGACTATGGATTCTCGTTTTCCCCTGCCATCCCATCATACAGCTGCCACAAGAACAATGGAGAGGAAAAAGAAAACAAACAAAAACCACAAACTACCAGTGTCCAAAAGCAGCCCACTTAAACCCAGAAGATAATTTGTGTCTAACACACCTGATCCAGGGTTTTTCTGGAATTCACAGAGCTCTTCCTGCCAGTGCACAGGACTCTGTAACTGCAGAGAGTGTGGCTGAGAGGAGATGCTTTATCAGAGCTCAGCTGTGTGAGAATTTGTCCTCCTGAAGTTCCCATGCCTTAGGAAAGCACCATGACAAAATGAGGCTGGGATTGTTGTCCAACCTCACCTACAGATACTTGTGCCAAATGAAAACTCAAAGTTTTTGGTGTACTAGAAGTGTCCACTAAAACCACATCTCTCATCCTCACTTCACAGAAAAAATTACCAATAAATGTTTTAGTTGTGGAAAGCTGCTCTTCCACTGAGGTAGGAACAGCACTACTTTGTTGCAGGGGTTGAATTTTCAATACCTGCTCAGTTTTCAGCCCACTGTGCATAAACATTTAAATGAATATTCACATTTCCTGCCAGGCCTAAGCAGGCAGGGCTGCACTGGATGCTCAGCAGGGCTCTACATGCTCAGCTCTGTGCTTTCTCCTCCACAAAGCCCAGCACCAAGGTACCCCAGAAAAGTCCAGACCAGGTGCTGCTGGGATATTTGGAGATGGTGAGAAGCCAAGAGCTGAAGCTGCTGAGGGTTGTTCTATAATATCCAAGGTGCACAAGTCAGCTCAGACAGACCTGCTGCTCTATCAGAGTTACCATCTCCTCCCCCTTTCCCTGCACAAAGATCTCTGGTCACATCAAGAAATGAGACCTAAAGATGAGGAAAATCTGAAATGTCTTTGACATAATTAATATCAGATAATGGTTCTGAGTCTCCTTCCATCTACCAATTACAAGTAGAAATTGATTCTGGGGAGCTACTGCAGATCATTTTATGCAATTACCAATTGAGATGAACTATCCAGCTCTCCCAGGCTCCAGCAGGATCCTGAATGGAAAACCTGGAGCAGCAGTGACACAATGCCAGTGTCTCACATGGCCACAAGGCACAACTGCACTCCTGGATTGCTGCTGGGTGTGACTGCAGAGCTCAGGGCTGAAAAATCACTGCTGAAATCAGAAGGACAGGTGATTAGCAGCACATGCTGCTCCCGTCACTCGGTTTGTTCTCTGTACATCACTCCCCAGCTGGGCTCTCTCTCACTGTTTTCAGGGGTTATTTAGAGGCAGCTTGGCTTCCAGCACTGCTGCTGCAGCCTGACACACCTGGGGTCACACTGAGAGGATCCCAAAAAGCCAAAATCTCACGATGAGCAGTCACAAACCTACTGGGCACCAGCCTGTCCTCAGCAGGAGCACTGCTCCATCCTGCCAGCTCCCAGACCCACATCACACTGTCCCTAAAGAGGAACAGCACTTCCTAAAGCAGCCAATACCCCAAAGTATTGGGGTTCTGACCCATGGTGCCCCCAGACCTCGGGCTACACAAGCTTTTCCCTGGGAATGCAACAGGAATAAAAACTACCAATCCTGCCTCATCCAAGATGTTTTCACTCACATTTAGTCAATATAAGGATTCTGGAACAACAGTTTCTCTTATATTCCATGTTTTCTGCTCGCTGGAGTGGGAAGGAAAAAGGAGAGTGTTTATTTTGATCAGGACCATGCTGGGGCAGCTCAGCCAGCCCGGGGCACTGCTGAGAAGTGCATCTTCTCCCAGCACCTGCAGGTGGCATGGCCTTCCTGCTCATCTCTGATCCATGCTCCACAATCACATTCCAGGAGGAAAAAAAACCCAAAAAACCAAACAGCAAAACAAACCACTTTCTAGACGAAAGGAGGTTTCAAAGATCATACACTGATTTATGATTTATTTTGTTCAAAGCCATCAATTTAAACAATTGCTTTATTTTCCTGAGGCTGTGCTGGATTAGATTTAGAAAACATTGACAAGGAAAGATTAATGCTGGAGAACATAAAATGAGTTACAGGAGACTGACACTGAAATACACAACCAGCACTGGGCTCGGAACAGCAGAATATGAAGACTCATGGAAAGTACAACTCATATTGATCACAAGAGCAGCAAACATCTGAAAATAACAAAGCAGTGCCCATCTTGGGGATTAAAGTCCAGCCAGCAATTTTAGCTTGATAGCCTTTCACTGACAAGTTTTTGCAGTGAATAACCCTTTAACTCCTAACAGGGTGTTTCACCCTCTCTGCCAGGGTGTCACACAGTGCAGGTAGAGTCACCTGTGCCACCCCTCCAGGTGAACAAACTGAAAATTAGTATTTCAGGGGACTGCAATTGAGTTTGTTCCGCTTGAAACACATTTTAAAGTTATTTCTCGGAACTTATAGCCTTCTGCAAGTACCAGTCACTTACAAAAATTCAGCCCAAGGTGCAGTGGGCTGTTCTCCCATCTCAGGGTGCTGCCAGCACTACTGACTCTTCCAAACTTGCTTTTAGCTTTATCCACATTGCCACACACTCAGCTGACCCCATTTTGTGCCTTTAGCCTGTGTGAACACACGTAAAACCAGCACAGATCACAAAGCACAGTTTTTCCCTGACAGCCTTGAAAAGCTCCAGCTCAAGCACAAAGGATTTCCACTGGCCATGAAGGTCACCAGCAGCTTTTTCAAGGCTCAGTACAACCCTTGGAACATCCATGTCCAGCAGCAAATCTTTTTGTCCAAAGTTCCAAAGGTTTGCCCGAGGGAATCAGCAGAGAATCTGTTCTACTGCACTTTTGCTGAGGCAGAGATGCTCCATACCTTTCCCCACAAATATTTTCCACTCCACAGAGCTCACAGCATCCCCTTTCCCAGCCCTGCTGTCACTAAACCACACAGAATCTCACTATCTTTACATTGATTCCAGCAGGAAGAAATGTATCAACATATTTACATTTGGTTCTGCTGCCAAACTGCCACAAAATGGGAAAGAAACTTTGGGGCCAAAGCACTAAAATTGATGGTTTTGCAGCAAGCCTGCAGCACCTCAGCCACAGAACTGAGTGATTTGTGACATGAGGACGTTTCAGTAATCACAACTCTTTTGAAAATAAAACTACAGCTAATCAGGGTGGTCTTGTTTCCCTTTAATACATTAAAAAGTCATTACCTCAAGTACTCATTACACCAATGCAGCACTTTTTAAAGGGACAACATCAGACAACGCTGAAGGGCTTTTGAGATGCTGCAATTCCAGCCTTCTGTCATCTCCATAATGGCCCAATTCTTTCAGTCAACAGCTAGAAACATTAAACTTCTATTTTCTCTGCTCAGAGCTCCTTGCTGCCCTTTACTGGCACAGACTCTTGCTGAGCTTGGGAAGGAAATCAGACTACTTGTACATATCAGCACTTTTTCTCCCCTGGGTCTGAGTTTAAAGCAGACAACATGTTTCAGAAATATTAATTTACATGAGATATTTTTAAGTGCAGCATAGGAGTTTCCCAGAGTTTGCCTTCTCATGCTTCAAGCTTCATTAATCAACTGAGCCCTGCCAAAATCTATTGCAGGAAGATGTCTGTAGCCTCTGGTCTGAGGCATAATCATAGCTCAGGGTGGAATAGTTACAAGCCAATGTCTCCACTTTAACCAGGACCCAAGAACCCAAACCTCCTGGCAGCTGCACAGTGCTGCTGTTAACTCCTCCACACTGGCAGGATTCTCCTGCTAAAAAGGGAGCAAAGCAAGAAAAGAGCAGCACAGAAATGGGGGAGAGTCAGCAACTTGAAGAGCAGAGAAAAGGGCAGACCTGGAAAAGAGTGGGGGAAGTCTGGAGGAAAAACCAGAAGGAAAAACCAGGGAAATCATCTCTCCACCTTTTAAAGATTTCTATAGCTTTTTCCCCCATTTCATGTCATGCTTTTGAGGGAGCTCAAAGAGCAAAACCCTGCTGAGGCAGTGCTGAGCACATCCTACAGGAAAAAGTTCCCACCCTGAAGAGCTGGAGGACAAAAGTGCTGTCACAGAGCCACAGGGAAAGAACAACAGAACAACAGCAATAAAGCTGCAAAGCTCTGAAGATGAGCAATACTCCAGGCAGAGTGAGAGCTGTCAGTGCTCTGCTCTCACTGAACAGCACACCCTGCACAGCCAGCTGGAAACACCAGCCAGGAATTCTCTCCCAAACTTCTCCCACAGTGCCCCAGAGCCCTGAATCCCACCAGGGGACACCCATGTCCCCCTGCTCTCATGAGATGTCACCCACACCAGGCACTGCTCTCTGCAAGAGCTTCCCTCCAGCTCTTCCCCTGCTGGCCTGGGGAGCACTTTTCCAAGAGCTCAGAGCACTTGGAAAGCTCAGTCTCAGCTGCAGACAGGCACAGCTTCCTCCTCCTGAGCTGGACACAGCCAACGAGCACAGCTCCTGTGCCATTCCAGGTGGAAAAGGTTCCTTCTCCTTTGCCTCACATGCCCAGGTTGATGCTGGCCCCACAAATCACAGCACAGGGATTTGCTGTGGGTTTTTCTGTATTTCTGCTGCACCAGCAGCAGGATCCCAGCTCCACACTCAGCCTTTCAGTGACAGAATAGCTTATATGGCCGTGCAAAAGCACATAAAATTCTAAAACTATCTGAAATAAATCCACCCTTCTTCTGGACCAGTCCTTTCCACTTCCATCACCATCCACCTGCACAACATGAAGTACTACTATAAAGCTGATCATTATACGTTTTACAGGAATTAGATTTTTAAATGCTTTCTGATTTTATTTAGTGCTCAAATACTCCAGCTCAGCTCAGCACAGAAGGGAAATGATTCCTGCTTTCCCTAGAGAAAAATGGTCGTTTATATTGCACAGAAAAGGTATTTCCCCCCCAAAAAATGCCTTGGCTGAAGACCAAGAACAGCAGATTTCAGGCCTGTACCAATAAGAGATTCTAAACTCAGGAATTTCCCCCTTTAAAAACCTCTGAAGGAAAGTGTTCCTATTAGTATTACTCCCAGAGCTGAGAGACCTTCAGATATCAAATCCTGGAATTATTCAGTTACTCTGTGCTGAAAGAGCAATTTCACACCACTTATGGAGGTGGACATTTAACCACTGATCACTGAGCTTCTCTTGCTCCCAGAACCAAAGCTGGGTTTACAGAAGAATTAGTACTTGGAGGGCTTTTTTCTCTCAAAACAAAGACACAGCTCATGTCACACCCACAGCTACACAGCTCCCCAGGGCAGCCTGGTGGCCAAACACACAGCAGCTTTGTACTCACCCAGCCAGGAGGACAAGAACGGCACCAGAATCCAGGGAAAAGCAAAAATCCTTCTTTAGGGCAGGCAGAAACAAGTATTAAATTTTGAGAGCACTCTCCAGCAGGACACAGAAAGCTCTGAGCAGCCCAGAGGAGCCCCAGGTGGTACCTGGCCAGCTCTTCATCATCCCCTGCAGCTGTGGGGTTCCTCATCATCCCCTGCAGCTGCAGGAGCCCCAGCAGTGCCCATCATCCACCCTGGGCCCACCTGGGCCTCATCACATCCTCTCCACTCCCAGGTGATTCTCCTCTCACCAGACAGACCCAAAAAGTGGCATCTCCTGGTAGAAAGCATCTCCTGGAAACCCCAGTGCACCCCAGGAGCTTCATCCTCAGAAACTGTTCTCCTGCAGCATGAGGCTTTTGGCTCTTTTAAGGCATTGACAGCTCAGAGCTTTCTGTTCTGTGACAAATGCTAACATTGCTGAAATATTGTACTTAAGGTGTTCGTGTTTAGCAGTTGCACTCCCGCTTTTTCCTTTGCAGCAGGAAGAATCTGGAGTACTTAAACACACACTGCAACAAAGAGGTTCAAGAAGTCTTGCAAAGCTTTGTCTACATAGATTTCAAAGTACAAGTGTTCCCTGAGATTGGTAAACACTGAAACTTGGTAAGTGCCACTGGTGTCACTTGAACAGTGTGACAAAAGGCTCTGCTGTCACTCAGGTCCAGCAGCTCAGATCAACACAGCCCCTGGATCCCTGGAAATGCCCAAGGCCAGGTTGGACAGGGCTTGGAGCAGCCTGGGACAGTGGAAGGTGTCCCTGCCATGGCTGGGGTGGGATGGGATGAGCTTTAAGGTCCTTCCAGCCCAAACCTTCCTGTGGTTTTACAGTTTCCTGATCTGCTTTGTGAGATACACAAGCACAGTGATAGTGACTACAGTATTAATTATTAAAATGATGCCATTTTCAGACAACATCAGCATGAGCAGAGTTAGTTCTTATCTGAAAAGTAATGCTCAGTGAAGTCCCTAAAAGGACACTTTTTTTAGGGCCAAAACAATGAAGCCTCAGGAGCTGTTCCTGTTTGCCTGGGAATCTCCTCCTCTGGACAGACTGTGGCCAGTGCCCACTGGTTTTACACTGCTGCCAACTTCCTGACCTGAACTGAGCAAAATCCCCAGCTAGGATCTGAAATACCCTCAAGTTATCACAGCAGGAAGAGCAGAGCCATTGGGAGCAGCCCCCTAAAACCATTTGTCCATGATAGCCAAGGGGTCACTGTCTTTCAGCAAGAAATGCCATTGCCTCCCTTAATCCAGCTGCAAATGCTGATGTGAAGCTGCTTTGAGAGCTCGAGGTGTGTGAGGAGGCAGCCACCCCTGCAGGATTGATCAGCATCCACTGCAGGATGACAAATGCCCTCTGTCATGCTTCAGCTTGTGCTGGTTGTTAACACAAAACAGGTGGAAAGCAAAGGAATAAAAAATCCCAGCTGTCAGGGCAGATATTGGAGCTGAGGGCTGTGAACAAAGGGCTCTCCCTGGAGATTGGCCTTGGGCAGAAAGGATTGGAGCACCATTCCCTGCCTGCTGCAGACTGTCAGTCACAGCATCATTCCCTTCACCAGTTTCCCATTTATTGTTTTACATGGACCTGTGGTTCATTAGTCATTAATGACATACAAGAAAGCTGCCCAGGATGAAGTTTGGTGCCAAAGCAGAATGTGTAAGTTGGAAACACTTCATTTGTGCCTTCATTTTTAGGCTGCTGAGTAGCTTTGGAAAGCTTGATCTGCAGATAGACCTACCAAAATCTGTGTTTCAGGCTCTGTCCCACCAATCCAGCTCACACCACCCACACACAGCAGTAAGATGGAGCAAGTATTGAGTGACCACTGGACCTGGCAATCCAAATTTGGGAGTTTTAGCTGTCTGTCTCATTGATGCAGCCAGAAAATGGTACTGAGGTACCTTTTGCTGACAGTCAGCTCTGAAATTTCCAATATTTGGTCACAGAAATTTGATCACAGAATATTTTGAGTTGGAAAAGTCCCACAAGGATCATTGAGTCCAGCTCTTAAATGAATGGCCCATACTGGGATCAAACCCACAACCTTACCATCATTACCAAATCTGTACGAATTACCAGAATCTGGGAATTATAAACATATCTCCCATAAATCCTGTTCAGGGCAATGCTGAATTAAAGTTCACCAAGGCTGACAGGAGCCCTTCCTTCACCAAGTTTGTGAACAGATACTCTGTGAGTTCTCTGAATTCTACTGAACTCCATCAGACACTGCTCCTGCCTCTAGCTTTCCTTTTCCATGGTCCCTGATCTCTGCTCTCTTCTCAACATGAGAGTTTATCTGCAGCCACATCTTTCCCTCTCAGGCTCTCAGGCATTTGTATAAAATGTTTTCAAATACACTCCACATGTTTTTTGATATACTGAACTTGAATTTCATTTTATGGACCCCAAGCAACTGTGTTTAGTAATTTCTTTTCCCTTAGATCTATCCACCCAATTTTGGTTTGGGTTTTTTTTTATTTTATTTTATTTTATTTTATATACCAACCATGTACTAACTGTACTTTAATTTTCTGTTGTGGCCTCACTTCACATTTTGACATTTTGCTGAAAAGCTTCAACAAAAATTAGTCAAAACATGATGACATTTTGGTTTTCCGTTTAATCCGTACCAGAGCAGAAGAGCAGAGACCAAAGCAGCTTCCTTCCAGTGAGCAGACTTTCTAATTACCCCCACTAATCACAGGAGTGGAAGGAGGTTTTTGGGGGCAGGAGTGCCTGGTGAGCTCTGCTGCAGCCTAATGACCATGATTTGATGCTCCTTCACACCCAGTGAGTTTGCACACGGCAGCTGGGCAGGAGGAAAGGCTCTGGAGAGGAGCTTGGCTCCCTTCACAGCCCTCAACAACTCCCCTCTGCTTTTAGACTGCTCTGCTTCCCCTGGAATCAGCCCTGATGATCTCCCTGCACACTCTGATTTAGCTTTTTGCTGTTCCCAAACAACGTGCTGGCTGAAAACGATGGAATTGATGCACCCCGAGCTGGCAGAGCTGCTCCCAGGGGTTATGGCACAGCAGGGACTGAGGCCAGTGCTCTAGGGCTGCAGCTCAGATCTCACAGCTGAAGCAAAAATAGGATATTTAACCCTAGCCTTGACTGGTTTTGAGTTAACTCCATGTCCTGAGGCATTCCAGCCCTCACACTGCCTCTCTTTGTTGGCTCCCAAACTGGAGTGTAAATGATGTTTTACAATTGTTCTTAGTGGCCTAAGGGAATCCAGAGCTTTATTTCAGCACTTTCACATCCAAAATGTGCCACAGACCCAAAGTTTCCAGCAGCCAAACTGACCTGTGTGGCTCCAGACACAACTGCATTGATGCACAGGTGTCAAGTGGTTCTGTAGCTGTATCCCCAGATGGAGCAATTCCTCTTTGAAACACCAACCAGGACCCACTGCAAAATTTTGGATAAAAGGATATACATTGACAAACAATTTCAACTACAGATTGAGACAAAAAACCATTTGAATACAGCAAAATAATCCCAAAGTTTCCATAGAGAGAAAGAAACATTGATATATTTGATTATATTTGATTATTCCATGACATTACTAGAATTTTCACAAATATTATCGCCGTGGCAGCAAATAATAACTTGGCATTTCTTAGCTCAACATGAAAACGAGCCAAATGGAATCAGTAAAAGTGAAACAATACACCGTGGTTGCTTTACCAGCTGGAATAAACATTTCCAGAGAATGAATGTTGGTTTTCTTGTCAATCCAGCAGCTGATATAAATACTAAATATTAGAGAGCAGGGAAATGTGTCTCACACACACACAGAAAGTAGGGTCAGGCAGTTTCAGTGCATATCCCCAAACAGCCACAGGGACTGTCCCAACACCCTTTTGTCTCCCAGGTCATTTAGGAGCTTATTAAAATTCTCTCCCAGTTCCAAACTTGTCTGAATCACTTCTGAGCTAAAACCAAATGGTGCATCCAGGAGCTTTTGCAATTTCCTGTCCAAAAATATATTTCTCACTAAGTATGGAATGAAGGAGAGACA
This sequence comes from Lichenostomus cassidix, assembly GCF_008360975.1. NCBI lineage: Eukaryota > Metazoa > Chordata > Aves > Passeriformes > Meliphagidae > Lichenostomus > Lichenostomus cassidix. The sequence goes on from NC_139493.1 coordinate 3,054,482, forward strand.
AACATTTAAAACAGCATAAACTGCACTGCAGAGACAAACACACCAAAGCCATTACCAAGCAGGTATCCCAGACTGATTTATCCTAAAAATGCTCTGAGTTTAGCAATCCCTGCAGCTGGAATCTGCCTGCTGGACACAGGGAGGGCAGCTCCTGGAACACTGTCCATATTCTCCCATTTCTGAATGCTGCATCTGCACACACAAACACTCCAGACACAACTGCAGCCACCACAGGAGCCCAGAGCACGCCAGATTCCTGGGGACAATGACAGCAGCCCAGCCAGGGCCCTGCAGGGTGATTTCCTCAGGCTGGGGGCAGAGCAGGGGGAGCTGGCAGTGCCACACGGTGTCCCTGGGGTGACCTGTGCCACACGGAGCCCAGATGGTCCCCAGCAGCAGCAGGGATGCTCCTGGAACAGGAATGTGATCCAAACACTGTGAGCCATGGCGACAGCCGGGCAAAGCAATGGGAGACAGCGAGCTGGCAACTCCCCGGATCAAATCAAGAGTAATTCCGTGGAATTACTGAACTTCTCTCCTCTCTCCGTTCATGCAGAAACGGGAACTAACTTCCTGTGAAATCAGCAGGATGAGATGGCTCACAGTCCCCAGATTGCAGCAGATTTCTCTGTGCCAACATTGCCCAGAAAGCATCGCAGGATGTGATAGAAAATCATCGAGTGGCTCAGGTTGGAAGTCTGTAAATGATGGATAATGAGCTGGGCTAAAGTTCCTGTCTTTCAAAAAGATTGAAAGCAGGAAAGGAAGAGCTCTGTAACACAATCACCAGTGTGAAAATGAGGATGCAGATTTGCAGATATACAAACACCCTGTTTAACCAGCAAGATCTGCTCAGCTCTCCCTGAAGCCAACAATTATCCTGAGGTGACTGCAACAGGATGTGTGGACAACATGCTGCAGCAGCAGAGCTCCTGGGGGCATGGCAGGGACTGGAAAGTCCTCCTGAGAAATTTTTACCCATGAAATGCAATTCCTGATGTCCTTTATAGCCAAGATATCATGTTCTGCTGGCTCTGATTAGCTGGCAGGGAAGAGCTGAATTGAAAGACAAAAAAAAGCAGGATGAATCAATGTTATCAGAAAAGCTCATTGCATCCCAGTTCCAGGATTTTATTCACCATTTAGCTGCTCAAATATTCCAGAATCTCTGGATATCACTGGCATAACTTGCTGTAACATTAAAAAACTTCAGAACAAGGTAAGAGCTGTCTGCATTTAAAGGGCCAAGCTTAAAACACCAATTCTAAGTGACAGGTGAATTACAAGCCATACTTTTAATCACAATACTGACCAAGTTGCTCCCTTCATGTACTTAATGCTGTTACACAGAGTCAGCATCTGCTTAATAGTTAAATGCTTCACTTTCTTTCATAAATCTCAATTTTTATGCTTTTACAGTATGTTTCAAAAAAACTGAATTACTCCCAAACCAGGAGAATATGGGAAAATGTCCTGAAAATGTAAAATAAAAGGAGAAAATCCATGACTTGAAATCCCATTTCTTACTTAACTAAAATATTCTTAATTGATTTTCATACTTGCCACAAAATTAGATCTCCTGCAATTTATACACAGTTTTAAATTTAAAAAAAAAACCCATATATGGGCTGTATTTGTGTTACTAGACAACATTTGGTGCAGATCATTGAGAACTTGGTCACCTCTAAGAAAATGAGAGGTCTGGGCATAGTCTGGGCATAGTCTGGGCATAGTGTCACTGGTATCCACATCAGATTTATTCCAGAATTTCAGGTGGGCAGGGCAGGATATCTCACAGATGCAGCTGTGAGTGTAGTGGCACTTCACTGAACATGTCCATGTGGATGAAGCACATAAAAGCAGATTTAAAGAACTTATTCATAATTTTATTTTAAATTTTGACTTTCGGGGGAGTGGAGATATGGCAAAAAGGCTGAAGGTTTCTGGCTTCTTTTACTTTTTCTAAAAAGAAAAACCTCTTTGTAAAAGATAAATAAACAGTTAAAACTTTCTTTTTCTTCAAAAAGCATGCCAATAGAGAAATTTTGTTCAAGCTGAATGGTCACATTTTTGATTCCACTCACCAGCTTTGGCTTTTGCTGTATCCTGACTGCCTCAGTTATTTGCTAACGTAAGCAGAGCAAATTATCTGCTATCATCGAGCTGGAGCTATTCGACTGCAGTTAATAATTTACTGCTCAACTCGTCTCCATTCTGAACATGCAAATCATTAATTGATTACAGGTTTTCTGCAGTCATCTGTGCAAATGAGAGCTCTTGCCATTCACCGCTGCCTCCTTCCCCACCTGGCTGGCTGTCAGCAGTGCTGGGTGATGCCAAACTCCCATCTCAGGGATGTGCTGTTTGGGGAGCCATGGGGCAGCAGAGCATCCCTCAAGGGCCCTGGGGCTGCTCAGGGGAGCTGCTGGCATTTGGGATGTGGGATCATCCTGGGCTGTGGCACTTTTGGGAGATGCTGTGGGAAAAAATGTGTAATGCAACACACAGCTGCTGGGCAGGACAAATGGGAGCATCAGGAACAAGAATGAATCGCAGCACAGGAAGGGCATGGAGCTGCAGGAGGGTGCAGAGGAGGCAGCAGGATGAGCAGAGGATGGAGCAGCTCTGCTGGGAGGAAAGGCTGGCAGAGCTGGGATTGTTCAGCCTGGAGAGGAGAAGCTTTGGGGTGACTGAATTGTGGCCTCGCAGGGCCTGAAGGAGCTGCAGGAAAGATGGAGAGAGACTAGGGACAAGGGATGGAGGGACAGAAAAAGGGGGAATGGCTTCAAACTGAGAGAGACTAAGTTTAGATTGGATATTAGAAAATAATTTTTCCCTGTGAGGGTGGAGAGGCTCTGGCACAGATTCCCAGAGAAGCTGTGGCTGCCCCTGGATCCCTGGAAGTACCAAGGCCAGGCTGGACAGGGCTTGGAGCAACCTGGGATAGTGGAAGGTGTTTGTTTTTTTGTTTTAAGATCAAGAACTTGCTTTTTTTTTTTTCTGGTTTCCTTTGTTTTTTCATGCCATCTTCAATATTTCCCCTTCCACTCTGAAGATTAGAAAAACACAATTTTCCCTTGGTGAGTCTCATGAAATATCTTCATCTGAGAAACAGAGACTTTAGGAAAACTTTGGCAAAACTCAAACATTCAAAAGATGTTTGAATGACTAATTCCCCTTGGTGTCTATGTGTGTGAAAATATGTTTGAGAGCTGGGGACCAAATATGAAATTCACTGAAAATATGTAAATATGTACCCATTTTCAAAACTGCCTATGAGTTGCTCTTCTTCCCAGCTCTCCTTGGTACTTTCTGCAGTCCCCAAACCTCAGTTTTAGGTAGTAGTGTCTCTTTTCTTTTTTTTTCAGAGTGCTTTTTACCTCTCCCAAGAAGAAAAGAGGTTGTTCTTTATGCTGATTTTCAACCTACCTCCCTGATTTTAGTCAGGAAAGGAGATGGGAAGAACGAAATTCTCACATCTGTGCAGAAGCACATCTGTAGCCAACCCTGCTGTATTCAACCCTCTGATTTGGCTGTAGGGAAGAAGCAGGTCCTGATTGCACAGAGCTTTGAAGTTTAATAGTGATTGGAACATGTGCTGAAAGACAGTGTCACTGCCACATTTATATGAAAAGCTGATTATCTATTGAAGGGAAGTCTGTTTATATGTTTACTTCCACTTGTGTTAATACACAGGGAAAGGAGAGGGAAATTAGCATATGAAAATGCCAGATGTGACTAAAAGCTCCCGAAGTAAGACAGGGCTGGGCTCAGATCAAAGGGCTCTGCTAATTTGGAATAAATCTCATACTGTCTCTTCTGTCTTAGAGTTACTTTAGGCCCTCGTGGTTAACAGATTTATTGGGAACCACAAAAACACATCTGAGTTTCTCATTTTACAGACTTTACATTCCCATTACACAGTTGCAGGATAGCACCAGAAGAACAACAGCAATTCCCTCTGGTACCTTCCAGGCCATGTTCAAAGACGTGGAGCCTTTGGCAGAGAAGATTTATGCACCAAGGTGATACTCTAACAAATTATGTCCAGCCATCTGAAAGTCATCATTTCTGCGCACATGCATGCATTTTAAAAGAAAATCTACCAGAGGATCAAAAACAAGATTAAACCACATCTGTTTGGGTTTAAACTACATTGTCTGCAGAGTTCAAAGTTGTTTCCTTTCGTCTAAAAAAACTCACCCAGCTGTTTTTTATCTTAAATTCCTGCCACTATCAAAGAAGTGTTTTCATTGGCCAACCGATGTTATTTCTAGGAGTTGAGCTAGTTAGGGATGGAGCTAAGTAAGAAAATATGCTTTATTCATCAAAGGTCTACCCTCTGTGACTCGACTTGGCACACTGAGAAAATTAATAGAGAGGTTTCATCAGGTTCTAATGGGAACAGTGGATCTACTGTGTGTCATCATGCCATAAATTAGGTCCTCAATCTTTTCAAGCAAAGTAATTGGCTACAAGTGACACCGATAAGGAAACCATGAGGCAGGATGAATGGGAAGGAGCACAAATTAAGCAATAAATAAACAAACACAGCACCAATTCAATACGTGGGCAAGAGGAATGTTTTGAAAACTGCCATCAATCAATAAATATCCTCCATCAAGGCAGGTGTTGGGCAGGAGTGTTGCAAGAGAAGGGCTTGTTTGGCTACCAGTGACAAATGTACACAGCCATGGATATGTGTATGTGTAAATATACATTTACACACACAGGAACAGCAGACCACAAACTCTGCATCTTCAGGGCTAAACAAAGAGAATAAAAAGATTGCCTCCAGCACAGTGGCAGCGTTTTGTGTTAAAATATGAAAGAAACATGAGCTTAACCCAAAAGGGTGTGACATGATGGCCTCATGCTGAGCAATGAATTTCACTTTTCTAGAACCTCTCTGCCTTTTTGTGGTTTCAAGTAGTGAGTGAAGTTGTCTTTCACACACCAGAGCCACAGTCTCACTCTGCTGGGGACAGGCTGAAGCCTCTCCTAAAACCCCAGGATCACAGAGTGGTTTGGGTTGGAAGGAACCTTACAGACCATCTGGTCCCACATGGGCAGGACAAGGACCTCATGAACTAGGCTACATCCTGACTCCTGCAGGGAAAGTTCCCCACATCCTCAGGCCAGTCTGGAGTCACAAGCCAAGCAGCAAAAAGCTTATCTTGGCCAGGCAGCTCTCAGAGCTGCTCTCTCAGCCTTTCCAGCACAGCCAGAGTGGGAGGGAACTGGCACTGATCACCTTTGAACCAGGAGCTCAGGGCAGGAGAAGCTGCAGAGCTGGGCTGGTCAGTGAGCAGGAGGCTCTGCAGGTGGACACTCGTGGGTTCCACTCTGGATTTCAGTCCCTGACCCCCAGAAGTGTTCTTTCCTTGGTCCATCTTGCCCTGCCCTTTCTGCATTCAGGAATACAACTTGTTCCTGTGAAGCAGCAAACGGGAAAACAGAGCAGTTGGGCTCCCTACAGCTGGTCCAGTAATGTCACAATATTTTCAATCTATTCACAAATCAGTTGTCCCAGACTGATCCATCTGATATCTGTCAGAGTTCAGATCACTCCTCTCCTGGCCCAGCAGCTGGCAATTCATGCCATAACTCTGTAACTGTGTCCCTGTGATGTACAGAACATGTGGGGCTGACTGAACCAACTGTGTACATTGTGAGCTCCACAGTCAAATGGAGCTTCACACATTTCCAATTCACATTTAACGTTGTGTGGGATAAACCAGTAAATCATTTGCCCTGGGAAGAAGAACAATACCAGCTAATTTATGCAGCTAATCAGAAGCACATTATTTTTGTTGTGTTTGTTTTCACTGGCATCTTGAGCCTGAAAATGTTTTGGGTGGTCTTTGTTCTGAATTTGCTCCCCTCCTCTTTCCAAAATCTAGTGTTTCAGAGTAACCTCTGTTTGTCTTATCTGGTCCACACAAATGGAAAAAAACAGTGATTCAATCTCCTGACATATGTTTAGAGACTGCTCATGGAAGGCTGGCTGTATGTGCAGCTCAGGAGGAAAACCTATAACTGGATTCTCCAAAGGGGGAAAGTCCAAGAATGGAAATAAATCAAGATGAAGAAAAAAAAGAAAAATACACTGTCAATTTATTCAAACACCTTCTGACGTGCAGCAAGAAAAATAGCCCCAGTGCCCCCATCATTATTTAATGCAATTCTCTTTTTCCAGGTCACGGTAATACATGTTCCAACCACCATCAGAAAATTAAATACAAAGCTGGCCAGAAACAGGATTCATACAGATCCAAGGGAATGTCTTCAATAATTCCCAAGTGCCTTAGAAATTTAAGTCAAATTTTCAAAGTCCCAAAGCAACATTTAGGCCCAATTTCAGCACTTAAGTTTCATGCCTTTAAATATCTTTTTGCATTTGGCTTAGGCCAGAAAGTGCATTGGGCTGTAGCTACACAAACTTCTTAAATTTTTTATAGGAGAACTGTGCCTCTCCACAGCAGCTCATCTGATGAGCAACAGGAACTAGGCCTAGGAAATGCAATGCAGCAAAACCCAATAATTTCAAAAAGATGTTGCCACTGCCTGTGAGTGATGGTGAGGATGGGAGGTGAGCTGAGGACAGAGTGAGCAGCAAAAATCCTGGCTCTGCCCACTGCACTCAGCAGTTCCTTCCTTCTGTGCTATTTCAGGGTTTTGCTGTCCCTCCCAGACCCAGAGACCCTTCATCATTTCCAAGATGGATGGATGGGGATTGGGGGTTTTGAGGTTTGGGGATGAATAACAGCAGTAAGGGCCATCCAAGAGATTTGAATTTCAAACCCGTGGAGGAGCTGGAGGGCAGCCCTGGCAGGGTGGTTGGGCAGAACTGCCTGAGCTGCAAACATTGTGGTGTTCCCTGCTAACTGCACTCCCTGGGTGTGTAGAGCAAGATTAGAGCAAGAGCAGATTAGAGCAAGCTGCACCTTTATTCCTTAAAAATTCCATGTGAGGAAAGCAAATGTTTTCCTTAGGGGAAAAAAAAAATAATAATTATGTCTAAATATGGAGTAATTATCAGTAAGGATTGTGTGCATCTGAACCCCAAAAACACTCTCAGAGACCTGGAACTTGCTGGGAGCTTTTCAGAGCACTGAGGGCACGAGAAGGAGACAAACACACTGCACCAGGGATGCTCTCCCAGCGAGCAGTTCCTGTGATAAACTGAAAAGCAACAGAGCCCTCCAGCTGCAGACAGACAGGAGCTTGAGATCATTGCCCACTGGGCAGAGACCAGAGCACTCCCCTGTGCTTGGGCAATCCATGTCAGAGAAACCAGCAAAAAGTCAGCTTAGAATAAACATTTCATCCTCCTCCATCCTGCTCCCACAGTCCTCCCAGCACACCCACAGGCTCATTAAGTGCCTCTTTCCGAGCGTCAGAATAGCAGACAATATGAAAAATTAAACCCTGACAAGATTATAGTGTTGACATCACATTGGTTTTGCTAATACTGCCTCCTGCTATGCAAACTTTGCAGGCTGCATTTATGGGAAGGCAGGCTTTGCAGAGGGGGGGGAATGGAGCTGAGCCCTTTTTGGGCTACAAGGGTGAACCACTGGGTGTTTTTTAAAACTCAAAGACAAGAGCAGCTCTTCAGCTTCAAGTTCACCTGTGGAGCTCCTCAGGGAGGAGGAGGTGTGATGGGTAAGGCTCTGCTGGGCTGACTGGGTTTGGCACTGCCTTTCTCTGTGGCAAAGCCTGGCCTGAACAGCACAGACTTCAACAAAATCCTTTTGCTTAATCATTCCCAAAACCAGTAAATATTTCCAAAGGGCTGAATGGTATAAAAGCAAACACGACAGACAAAAATCCTGCCGTTCTGAAGACAATTTTAGAGATGTTTTTTGTCCAAAGAGACCCTCCTGAATACTGTCAGACCTCCAGAACGTTCTCATTAATCCTGCTACTGCCGGACCTGTGAGCTCTGGTCAAGTGCTTTGATCTACTGTGCAAAGACACGAAGACACAGCTCAGCCCGAGGCAGGCTGCAATTAAACCAAGATGAGGGACAATTTAGGGATGCAGGAAAGGCAGCAGGGCAGTCAAGGTAACTGTGATCATCCAGCCAAGCTGTGCCTCAGTATAAACTTCGGATATTAGACTCAACAACAGCAGTGGAAAAGACTGGAGCAATTCCTTGTGCAATCAGAGCAGGATGGGGAGGGGAGGAATCAGAAAACTCCATGGACTCTCCTCAGGAGGAAAGGGAGCATCATCCTTTGATTATAGCAGGAGAAATCTGAAAATATATCAGTGCAACACAGAGATAACCTCTCCTCTCTCTCCCCTGTGTCACACACTGGTTTATCTTGCTTGTAGCCTTAATTAATGCTGCCCTGGGTCTGCTGGTCCCAGAAGATACCAAACAAACTGCCAGGCTTCAAATGGAAATGTTTTAATGGCTTGAGTTTCCACTGTGTGAGCATAAAGTAAATATGCTTATTTTCTTTTGCATGTAGCAGGAAACATATGGAAGTCAAATTATATTTGTCCCAGCCTGCCAGTGTTTTAAATTTATAGAATCCAAATCCTTTGAGGAATGTCCTAAATGTAGACACACTCTCAAGTGGTAATGCTTGCTCTGGGATCTTTAGGGTGGTGGATCCATGTGCAAAAGCACACTTGTGCAACCACACAATCCATGTGCAAAAGCACATTTGTGTTTAGCTCTCACAAGCAATGCAGGTTCACACTGCTGAGGCCAGGATTACCCAGGCCAGGCTCAGATCAGAAACTCCTTACTCCACCCCATCAGAAAGAACATCTCCTCTGTCAGCACTAGCAGCACAAAATTCTTCACTTTGGCAGGGTACATCACCTTGGATGCAACAAGAACACTTTCCAGGCTGTATTATCTATTAGGGCACAAACATTTCTCAGCTGGTGTTTTTATCTGATGCTAAAATTTAGCCCTAAGAAGTATCAGCCACTTCCCAGTCTGTCCCAGAACAACACAGCAGTTTATCTCAACAGTGTTTTTAAGCTGCTTGAAGTGGGAAAATTTCCTGCTTCAAACTATTTCGCATTTTCATTAGAGCTGTTTTACTTCATTCAGTGCCTTTCCCATGCAAAACAAACTGATTTGTAAATGGAAATAACTTTTGTTTATCAGCAACATCCCCTGATAGAGTTCATCAACAGCATCATTACAAGTTACACCTATTCCTATCTCATTGAAGCTTAAATCTAATATTATTCCTCACAAGTAAACACCAAATTCCTGCACACTTCAGACAGGTGATGTGGGGGCTGGGGAGCTGCAGGAGGACTGAATTTCTCCCTCAATGTGTGTGGCACTGGCGGGTGACCCTGCATGTCCTGGCATGGGACATCTGCAGGGTCTGGAGGACCTGTCTCCATCCTCACCTTGCCCACCTCCCTGGCTCATCAGAAGGTGGCAGTGTTGGATCCACCATCGCCTGCAGCCCCAGCCCAGCCTCCCCGAGCAGCAGCTGCCAGCGCAAATGCAGCCTTAATAATGACAAATTACACATCCGCCGCTCAATTAGTCATCATTCACGTCGGGAGCCTTCCCCCGTCAGGTGGCTGCGGCCAAAACCCTTCATTGTGAAATTGCTGCTTTGTCACAAACACCTAAATCACTGGTGCGGCGCTGGGGACACACAGCCTGGGGCCAAAGCACAATCCCTGGGCAAAGTCCTGGGCATTGGGCTCTCTGCTGCTCTGGGAGAGGTTTTCCGGCAGAAATCTGAATTACAGGACAACGACTTCTGTCCATGTCCAGTGGGACATTTCCAGCCCTTGGACATGTCCTGGGAAATGAGAGATGCTGTGTTGGACAGTGAGTGACCCTGTGAGCACTGAGCATCAGCAGGAGAAGGGCTAAGCTTGGTCACAGCAAAGTTTAGTCACAGCAGAAGTGCCTCAGCCTCTCCAAAGCTCAGAGCAGCCCAAAGGAGCTGTGAGTGCACTGCAGGGAGCAGACAGACATTGTGTGCTCTGCCCATTCACCAATTCCAGCCTGGGAGGTCTGTGACCACACTGAAAAGAGCCTCACCTTGGGGAATTAGCCCTGCAGAGGGGAAAATGCATCATTTTGGCCACAACCTAAAATCTGCCTGCCCCAGCTGCTTCAGATGCAGGGGAAGAGTGCAATGCTCAGGGCAGCAGATCCAGGAACACCTTTAGAAAATGAGATACAAGCTCCTGAGTGAATTAAGCCTTATAACTGCAAACATTTTTAGGAATTCTCAAAACCCTGAGCCCAGAGATCTCACCGCCTGGCACAGTCAGTCCCAAAACCCACACAGGATGCAGGATTTGCACAAAACCCCGAGCATTTTCCCTTCCACCCCAGGACACCACATCCAGGTGGGGAATTTCTGCCTCACAGCACATCAGACAGAGCGAAGCAGCGAGGAGCAGCTTGAGAGCGCTCTGCTCACCCACTGCTCTGCAGCCCACTGGAAATCCTGCAGGAAATCTCTGCTCCTGGGTGACAGGCAAACAATCTGGCACCGAAAGGAAACACAACACCAGCTGATTCAGGGCTTTTTAGCATATGAATGTGTAAATTTGCTGTGACAGGTGGGACGTTTCAATGACTTTCAATAGGGAGCCAACTGCTCCTCGGTTCTCGTTAGAAATTTCTCACTGAAATGCCAATGACTGGTGCCCCATGCTGGGTAATGGGGCTCTGAATTAGGTTTTTAAAAGAGAGAGTGAGAGCAACTAAAGGCAATATCCCTGCTGGGGGATTGCCTGATCTGAGCTACAACTAGCAAAATATTTGTTCATGCAAATGTTTCCTGCCATGAGCAGCTTAACAGTTTCATGCGGGAAAATAAACAACTAATGGAAAGCACATGAGGCAAATAGAAATATTTGCAATCATCCTAATTACAGAAATCTTCACTGTATGGGAAGAACCAGAGTCCAGCAGCCCAGCAATGACCTCAGTCTGTACCAGAGCCAGGGCAGGAAGTCTTAGGAGGAGATTTCCAAAGCAGCTTAGCTCTTCCACCTCTCTGCCAGAGATTCAGGGTGTTCAAAATGCAGCAGCTCTTTCAGCAGCAGCTGCTGGAGGCTGAGCCTCGGTAGCAGAGCTGGGGGATCTCTTCCCATGCCCTGTGATCCTCTGATCCATGCTGTCTTCCCACCCAGACAGCACCCACAGCAGTCCTGTTTGGCCTCAGTGGGGCTCAGGGTGCTGCCCACCATCCCCAGGGTCATTCCTGGCTTTAGCAAACCTCCAAACCACTGCCCAGCTCCCAAAGCCCACGTGCAGACTGACCCCAGCACCATCAGACTGTCCTCAGCATCACCAGACTGTCCTCAGCATCACGAGACTGACCTCAACATCACCATCAGACTGACCCCAGTACCATCAAACTGACCACAGCACCATCAGACTGACCCCAGTACCATCAGACTGACCTCAGCACCATCAAACTGACCTCAGCATCACTCACTGCATGGTTTGACAGGATGAGAGGAAATAGTTGCACCAGGGGAGGTTTAGATTGGATATTAGGGGGAAAAAAAGCACAAATAAGGTTGTAAAGGACTGGAACAGGCTGCCCAAAGAAGGGGTGGATTGACCATCCCTGGAAGTGTCCAAAAACCATGTGGGTGTGGCTCCTGAGGACATGGTTTAGTGGTGAACATGGTGGTGGTGCTGGATTAGGGTTGGACTTGATGAACTTTGAGGTCTTTTCCAACCTTAAGGGTTCTGTGATTTGCAAGGATGAGTGGCAAAGGATAATTTCACTAGCTGGGCATCCTGGAAAATATCAGTAAGACACAGGACACGTTTGAAGGACCTTTTTGGTGGCTCCTGTCCAACAGTTAGCACGCAGAGCCTGAATATTTTTACTCTCCTGGAATAATACAGAGAAAGTTCCCACCTGTCTCCTCCAGCTCTGTTCCCCTTCCAAGATGAGTGACAACACATCACCACCTGATTTTGCCCAGCCATGAGAGACAAAATAGCCCAGCAGTCTGAGCAGCAGCTCAGGCTGATTTAAATCCTCAGTGGGTCACACACATCTCCTGCAGCATCCCCTCCACCTCAGTCCCCCTTCACTGCCTACTCCTATCAGTGTTTTGATTTGTTTTATTAAAATAAACACAGAGGTGCTCAGAAACTGGGGGGAAAAAATAAAAAAAGGAAAAGGCTCAACTGCAAACTCACTGATGTAGGAGACTTGCAACACAAGCTGGAAGAAAAGGGATTTTTTTTCCTTCTCCACCAGGCAGAACCTGTATTCCATAGACAGATGGGAATGTTCTCCAAACTAGAAAAACACTGTTTGCTCTGACCCACCAGTCATGCTCACTGAACCACTGTCATGCTCTACATACACTAAGTGCTCCACCAAGGGAAACCAAACAAATGAATTCAAAAAGATTAACAACTCCAAAGCTGAAAGACATGGAGCCTTTCATGTTCCTCTCTCCAGGATATCTGGGACATTTGTTGTGAACACGAGTACACTGCACATGATTACAATTTATTGAATTAAACCCAGAGGAGTTGCTGTTGGATAAAGTAGCACTTTCCTCCCTTATCTAACGCAGATGAAATTTTGAACTTCACTGCCAATCTGCATACTGTGCTCTGTCACAAAGATATTGAGCAAATTAAACGAGGTTCATCTGGGTGTGTTTTTGAGTTTGGTTTTTGAGGTTATGAACAGAGCTTCAGGCAGCTGCTGCAATCAGTCTGTGACTGAGATGTTGGTTTCATGGTGGCTGATGATCTCAGAGAAACAGCAAATGCTGAACATGGGGGAGCAGGGAGGAATCTTGTTTAATCATCTTGCATTTCCTCTTTCTTTGTTTGTTTATTTGCTCTGAAAAAGTCACTTTTCTAAGGAGGGATTAAAACCTGCAGCCATTTTGCTGCAAGAGCCTTTGGTTTCAACTCACAGAAAGGCACAGTCGAGGGATTAACTTTGCCTAACAATCAGCTAGAAAAGTTTCCTTTAGACAACACAGAGTGCATTCAGCTTTGAAGTCAGATGTTTGCTCCAGCTGGAATCTAAAGAGAGTTTTGGGGAGCACATTCCCACCTTGGCTGTGCCTGTGGAGGAGGATTGACAGCAGAGACCCTTCAGCACAAACCCCTGTGTGCAGCACAGCCCAGGAGGAAAACCCCAGTGAATCACAAGCTCCTGACACACAGCAAAGCTGCTCTGGGGGTTTATGGACTCCCAGCCTGGCATTTGCTGCTCGTGGCTCACAAACAGCACATTAATTCAGAGGGGAGAGCTCATTAATGTGGGCAGGGCTGTGGAACATCCAACACCCAGCCCAGAGGGTGCTGTAGAGATGCTCATCAAAACCCACCAGGGCTCACATCACTCAGTGGAGACTCTATTTTATATCCAGGGATTTAGAGGTTTTACCAGGTCTGTTCTTCTCGCTTGGTCCTGCTCACCCAAAGCCCCCCAGAATGTACCAGCTATCAAAAGGATGACTTCAAAGCTGAAGAAAAAAGAGTAAGCAAACATCTCAAAGTCCAAATGGAGGCAGACAACTTCCCCAGCGCTGCAGGAAGTGTCACTTTACAAGACCCCAGTCTGTGGAGGTGATGACATTCACACTCCGAGCAGAATTTCACTTCCAGCCCAGCTAAGAAGCAGCTGAGAAGCTCACAGCTCTGCTCTGAGGTGGCTCTTGAAGTCTCCTGCATTTCTTTGCACTTCCCTGACAACAGCTCTCTGTGCCTCTCTCACAAGCCTGTGCACTGAGAAATCAGAGTTATTAGATACATTACCAAGGCAGGGTGCAAAATAACCCCCAGCCCTCTGCCTTAGATCTTGCAAAACTATTTCTCTCAGCTTTATTTCCTTACCAAAAGTATGAATTAAATAAAAATAGCTACTGAAAGAGTTTCCAAACCCTTTTCATGTGGAGAGGGGGAATGAGAGTGCCTTTTAATCTTCCATGGGCTGTGTGTGTTAATTCTTGATCTGAATTTGGCAAGGGACATGCAGGGAGCACCAAAGTCAGAGGAGACTCATGCTGGTGAGGAGAGAGAGGCCACAGGAGCAGAGCAGAGGTGCCCAGGGGGATGGAGATGGTCCTGACACCAACACATGACTGAGCTGAGCCCACATGCACAGCTTGGGTTTACCCCAGAGCAGGGAAATACTTCCCTGTTCACCTCTGCTCATCTCATCCCACATCTCCAGCTCGCCAGGGATGGGCAGAGAGGATTCCTGGATCCAGCAGGGGTGTCTGCAGAGAAAGGTCTCCCTGTAGGGAAGGGGATTGGCTTCACTCTGTGCTGGTGCCTGACTGGGAAGGCAGAAGGGGAATTGTGTATGACAGAAGGGAAATGGTAAAAAAAACCCCACTGAGGGGAACAACCGACACATTTTACCCCAAGGGCACAAGGGCTGCTGCTATTGCAGGGTGATCAGACCCAGTTCAGTCCCTGCTTTACCCACCCCTCAGATGAAGCAGCCATATTAATAAAACAGTTTCCTAAGGGCTTTCCAGGGTTTAACACCATTCTAAATGTCCTACAGAAGTCCTTGCACACACAAATTGCAGAGCACCCTTTGCCCAATGAGCAGTGCCCCAAATAAAGTGTGGCACACCCTGCTGTGCCAAAAACACACCCTTTGGGGGGATGCAGAGAGCTTTCTGCCTTCAGCTCCCTCATCCAGCTCCACTCTTTCAGCTGTGCTTTGCCACAGGCAAGCTGACTGCACTCAGGAGGCTTTTATTGATGTGAATTTCCTCACATATTAAGGTTCCCCACATTTGGGTTGAAAAATTGGCAATGCTTCCAAGAAAAGTATTAAATAAGGCTAAGGAAACAAGCAATGCCTAATGTGAAATCTGCCAAGTAATATGAGCTGGAGATGGTGAGAAGTTTTCCAGCAGGACATTCTTGCAGGAGGAAATTTGGTTTCCTTGAATCCAAAATGTTTGCAGAAAAGTGTCAGCTTCAGTGACACCGTGTTTTGAAAAATGCTGGAATAGGGCTTAGGTTGAGATTGAACACTCAGACTTCCTTTGAGGGGAACTTTTCTGTTTTGAAATGCGCTTTTTCAATCCTTTTAATCTCGTGTTACACAATGTAAAACAGAAAAAATCCATTTCAGACCAAAATTATATTAAACTGAAAAGTTGCTCTTGTATTAAAATAATACCTAACCCCCAAAGCTCATGCCACAGGAATCCAAAACTGTGTTACACTCTCATTTTGGAATAGAAAGTGATCTGAAAGCACAGTGGATTCCTATGAAATGGAACCTTCTGCTCCAGCACAGCTTCGTGGCTTTGTTTAAATTCACAACTGGGGCAAAATGTACAGTGGGGAATGGTCCAGCTGGTCTGAAATCCTAATAAAACCAAAGATTTATGGATATGATATCTAGATGACAATGCTAGAGGGTTAATTATAGAAGATATTCTAAGGTGCTGGAAGTCTGGAAAGATCTTGAGACATTTCCACCCCATTTCTGCTCCCTGTGCTCTGCTGGCTCTGACCTGAGAGAACTGGTGAGCACCAGCCATCCCAGCAAACAGCTGGCTGTGTCCTTGAAGTTACCCAGATATTCCATGGGAACATGCAGAGCTGATGGGAGTGGAGAAAGCAGAGAGAACACAACAGATTTTAACAAGGAGACCTCAAACAGAACAGCCTGGGATAAAGGATACCCAACTAAACTGACCAAATCAGTTTTCTTGATAAATCTGAGAGGTATTCACACTGCAAAGGGAGGGAATATAGGGAAGAAGCCTTTTTTTAAGTTATCCAGAAAACAGACCCCCAAACTTTCTATTTAAACTTGGATAATTGAAGGTGGAAGTGTAAAATCTCTCCCATTTCCAAGCTGGTCAGGTTCAAACTGCCACGTGCTGACACAAGTGTACCAAACCTACATCAAAACTGCTTTGCACAGGAGGAATCAGAGACACCAGAGCAGCTGCTCATCCTCACAGTCCCTCCCTGGATGCTCAGACAAGAGAAATACATGAAATATCCCCCCAGCCTGCAGCTCCTGAAAAGCTGAGCCTGAGCAAAAACCCAGGCTGAAACAGAATTCCTTTAATGAACCAGCTCCTAACAGCAAACCACAGAGCTTTCCCTGGATTCAGCCTCACCTTCCATACATGACAAGATCCTGGGAGAACCTAAAACAACTCAACAGAATTTGCAAGACCTTTTCTAAGGTGTTTCAGGGCTGATTAAACTTTCTGCAGGTAACAGGGAAAAAAGAAACATGTGGTTTCCTAATGTGAACTACCAGCAGTAAAAAAGATGGATGAAAAATCACCAGGGCAAGCTGCAAAGCTGCCAAGCTGCTGAAGGCTCTTTAGGTTTTGGAGGGTGAGCAAGAATTAGATGAAATAACAGCAGCAAGTGAGCTGAAATGGCTATCAGAGCTAATCACATCCGTTCTTCTTCCCTAATAATTCACAGCTGAATAGAGGGCTCTGTGGAAGTATTGGATAAGCCAGTATTCCGTGCAGTGCCACTTCTAACAACTGCCTGGGAGTGATTATTTATGTGTGAGTGCCAAAGAATTTGACATGACAGATTAGAAAGTAAAAAAACGCTGCTCTCAAGGAAATGGCCAGAAATGTGAAGGAATGGATTGGATTTCAACGGAGCAACTGTGCACTGACATTATTGTTTCACAGGCACTAACCTTGCACATTTGTTTCTTTTAAAAGAGCTCGAGGTAAGAAAATGAGGTGGGGGAAGTGACTGAAATGAGGAATGATCAGCAGAGGAAGGGGCAGAAATGTCCATGGTCTGCTGGCCAATCTCTTGTAGGTTTGTTAGAGGAGTCTTCCCCCACCAAGCCAAACCTCTACTTCTTTGGAGATCCTGATGTTCATCCAGGCCCAGCTTAGCTATCAAGAAATGAGCTTCAAAGAAAATCAACCCTTTTTAAGTGGTTTGGGGCTTTTTTTTTTCCTCCCAGCATCTTTTATGACATTTTCACTTCCTTCAGCTTTTCGGCTTTGGAGTTTAAACAAGCATGAAATCTTTGCTCTGCTGGAGCCAATGGCAGCATTCCCACTGATTTGGATCATCCCATAATTTCATGCTATATCTTTTGCTCAAGATTTACTGCAATCAAAGCTCCTTTGTTACTCCAGTTAGCAGAAGGCTGTTCCCAGATTTTGGCACTCCTGATACGACAATAAAGAGCAACAAAATTGGAGTAATCCTAGGAAGGAAAGGTAGTGCTTGAGCAGAGAGAGTCTCCTGGAGGATTTGGAGAAGGAATAGTGAGAACATCACATCACCTGGGTTATACAGGTCACCTCTAGGCACAGCTGCTTATATTGCACATAATCAACTAATTGTTAGTAAGAAGTTGTCTAAATAACAGACCTAGCCCTCCAATTCAGGGAAAATAATCCTGGACTCTTCCAGCAGTCACCTCTTGAGTTCAGCTGGAATAAAACACACTATGGTTCCAATTACATGTTTGAAGTCAAGCACATTCTCATGACCAAAGTACATTTTAATAAATATATTCCCTCAAATGTCCAGTAAGGCTCATGGTAATCTACTTAAGCATCATTTTCTGGAAGGTTTAAGATTGCTATAAGCTGAATTACATGTGGAAAGTTGCATTAATGTGTCTTCACATAAACTCAAAGTTTATTGTTTTATTATTATAGAAAAACCATAAAAAGATTTGTCTGAAGCCATTGGCTGTTGTGCTACACATCTGGTGGAATGTTAGTTATTACAATAACTCCTTCAGCGCCCTCAAATGAAGCCCTGGGCTAAAAATGAAAATAAGTAATACGATAATACTGTAAAAAGATGTTATGGAATCATACAGCAACACTGAGCCAAATCCAGCTGTCAATGGGGGAAAGAAATCCTGGCTGAGTTTTTAAAATAGCATTA
The DNA here is from genome assembly GCF_008360975.1 of Lichenostomus cassidix. Lineage (NCBI taxonomy): Eukaryota > Metazoa > Chordata > Aves > Passeriformes > Meliphagidae > Lichenostomus > Lichenostomus cassidix. The sequence goes on from NC_139493.1 coordinate 3,072,363, forward strand.
AGTCAGGCAGGAAAAAAGGTCAAAAGCCTCATGACCAAGGCACAGCCCCAGCCAAATGCAGGGTGCTGCTGCAGCTCCCTGGCAAGAGGAGCACAAGGATCCTTGGCTGCTCCAAGGCTGACTGCAGAGCTCCTATTCCCAGAGGTGACTAAAGGCTGCCCAGAAACCCTGGCTAAGCTGAATTTTGTGCAGGTTGAGGTGAGGGAGGTGAGGATGGGCAGGAGCAGCTGAGCCTGGGAAGTGCCAGGAGGCTGGGAGAGGAGCAGTGCTGAGGCTGCTGAGCAGCACAGGCAGAGCTCAGCCCAAATTCTGGGGGACAGAGGGCTTGAGGGGACAAGCTGGCTGCCACTGTGGTTTGCCTGGTAAAGGGGCTGAGAAAGTTTGGGAGAAGGCAGTGAGACTGGAGGTAGATGGAGGCACTGGGGATGGAGTCAGGAATTGAGGAAGGGATGGGAGGAAGCCATGAGGTGTTTCAGGAAGGCTGGAGTGGGAGCCTTCCACAGCAGAGTCCCTGTCCTTTCTGCTCTCCCCTTCCACACTCCAGCTGTCCCCTCACACCATCCCTGGATGGAACAGCCTTTCCCACAGCCAGGATCCACCCCAAGGCAGCCCTGGCCCAGGGAGAGGCTGTGCAGCAAGAAAGCACAGGCAGGACACAGATTTAACTCTACAACATCCTCACCCCCTCAAGCAAAGGCAAATTCTGCAGCCTGTCACCCCCTGTGCTGCTCAGTCCCTGTAACCTCTGCCAGAGGCAACATCCCTTTGCTGGTGGGAAATAAATGCAGACAGGAGCAGAGCAGCTGCCTGAAATGTGGGGCAGAACTGGAAGCAGCCTGGAGTGCTTTTGCTTCTGCAAATGGGCCAGACTGGTTCCAGCAACACATCTCTCCATTTACATTTACTGCTGTCCTGATCCAGAGCACTTTTACCATGGAAGTTAACAGAGCAATATTTCCTCTCTGCTCAGCACTGGGTGCTGTGGGTCTGAGGGCTGCACAGCTTTCCTCACCCTCATCTGAGAAAACATCCAACCCTGAGTTTGCCTCCTCTGGGAAACTAATCTGGGTGCAATAAATTTGAGGTTATGGCAGGGAATGAACTGAAAATGATTCACTGAGGCAACATTCTTCATGTATATTAATCTTGTTGCTTTATCTAAATCTTAAAGCTCTTTTATACCACTCGCCCAAACATCCATCTTCTCCAGATGTTTGATTTTTCCTACCAGTGGCACATTTCATCTGTGTCTAATAACCCTGCTGAGACCTTTTTTGTCTGGGTAAAGCTCAGTAATATTGTTGGCTTATCAAAATGTCACCCAGTAATTAATAATGAAACTAGGTAGAGGAAATAAAATTGATAGTCTTATTGTGAAAATCACTGAATAACCACCTAATCAGTTTAAAAGGGTACTTTAGAAATGTGCTTTGTCTAGTCTAGACTTATCTCTCAAAAAAAAAATCAGGAAAAGTAGTTAGGAATAAATAAGCTAACCAGAAACATCTGCCTTTAATATTCCATTTTGACGTCAGTGAATCTTTATTGGCCTCTCAAAATAGTCTAAAGTTTTGTGAAACAAGCAGCAAACAAAACATACTGTTTTCCAGCTTTTAAAAGATTTTTTCCACTGATGAGAAAAGTAGAAATCTTCACTAATTCATTTTTTAAAATGTTGGTTTACTACACTCATAGCAAAACTCAGGCCAGGGTTATCCTGGTTCACGTAATCTGAATGCTGCTTGCTTGGAAACCTCTGCAGAGCAGTTTGGGCATCTTTGAAATGGCTTCAGGAAAATTCCCCCTCCTCTAGGCACTGAGCAGAAAGCAGAAGGCATTTTTGCAAGCCACAACAGAAAGTTTAATGGCATTCCAAGGCTGATGCACTTCTAGGAGTGATGATGTGGCAACAGCAGCCCTGCCACAACTGCTAGGGATGGGAAGGAATGGAGCTGCTCTCTAAACAAACCCCTTTTGATCCATTTCCCCTCGGACAGAAGCGTGATGTTGTTGTTCTCCCTGGGAATTACGAAATCACTTTCTAAAACTTCAGCTTTCTGTAAACATGGAAAGTGTATTTTCAAGCGAAGGAAATGCATGGATTTTCAAAACTCTCTCACTCTGCAAACACTAATAACTGTGGCAGGTCAATCAAGTCGTTTTTTTAAGGAGACTATGACTTCCATCTTCTGTTATAAATACTTTGCATAAATGAATTCCATAAATGTAAATGATAAATAACCAGGTTAAGCCCATAGAATTTGAATGAACCCTTTCCAGCAGCCAGCATGGGTTTGTTCCAGCAGACTCAGCTGTGGATCACAGTGCTGGAGCAAGGAGAACTCCACTGCTATTCCCCTGCACTGAGCTGAGCATCAGCTTGGAACTCACACACACCACCCCACTGCCAGTGGGCACTAATATCAGGATTTAATTTAATATCAATATTTAAATAGACATTTCTACAGCACCTCCCAGTTCCTCTCTTCCTTTACCCACACACAAACCTTTCCCTGTGAAATCTCATTGATTTATTTTTGTGCTCTCTACCAATGATGCTGTTGAGCATTCAGGGATCAGAGCTCTGCCTCCACCATGGAGTGTGAATTTGGTTGCTCAGCTTGAGAAATGACAGTCACTCCCACCTGCCACAGCCTCAGCTCAGACTGAGGAAAGGATAAAAACCAGTAACACCAATTTTTTGGAAGTCCTTGGGATTTCTGCCCAGCAGACCTTGTGTGTTGAAGGACAAACTTGTGACAGCTGTGAGAGTCCCAAACTGCCCACCCTCAGCACACAGAAATGGGATGAGGGACAATAACTACATGAACACTTGCTGGGGTGCTTAGAACTCCTCTGCTGTGTCCCACTGTTCTCCCACACCCTGGAGCAGCCTGCAGCCTCCTCCCCTCCTGCTCAGCTGTGTCAGCCCTGCCCATCCATTCCTGAGTCCTTGGGCAACAATCCATGAATGACCTTCCTTGCTTTGCAATCTACTGGGTGTGTTATTTACTGCCCCATATCTGGTGCTTTCCCCACGAGCAGCACCCCATAAATCCAGCCAGAGCTGCCAGCCAGCCTCCTGCTCTGTTAATAACCCAGCAGTGCCATTATATATGGCAGAACACAGTGTGAAATCCAAGAGCACATTAACATCACTGGCAGCCATGGACACCCCAAACCTTCACCCTCTGGTAGTGAAAACCTTCCCCTTTCACACATCCCACACTTCCAGAGCCCTTCCACTTCCTCTCCCCAAACTGCACTTTTACTGCTTTGTCCAGAAAGCAAAAAGATATTCCCTTAACAAATCAGTTCTGTGTTTGTTTAAAGCTTACAAGGCCTGTGAATCTCCTTCATCTCACTTAGGCTTTATCTCCCTCAGTCTTTGCTAATGAAAACCATAATAGTCACTGCCTTCCAGATGACCCAGCGTGGAAAATCTTGGAATACATTAATTTTTTAGTGAACCTGAAGATTAAAGGGCCACTGTATCTTAGGTTACATTCTCCAGTTGGGAGTGCATACCCATCTCCAATTCATTAGGAGTTAATTCCATATTTCAACCCTTCCCATTGATGAAAAGCATTTATAATAATTCCACACACAAACAGTGGAGTCAGACAATATAAATCCTCTGCTTTGGACTTTCTTCTTCCCTGTGCAATATTCCAAATCTTTCCTGTCATCCTGGGTCTTCCTGATGTTTTTTTTAACTTGAATTCTTCCCAAGGAAATGCTGATCCTTTTGAAGTTTAGCCTGTTTAGGTTTTGGTAATTGCTGAGGATTCTGTGCAAGAGGAGCAGTAGCTCAGTTCTCACCAAAGCCAAGAGCAAGAGCACAAGGCAGAGTGCAGATTGCACCAAAAAAAGCAGAATTTATCCCTCAAAGTCTCTGCAGGTTTTTCAGACAAGCAGAGGCTGTAAGACAGTGAGAGGGGATGATGAAAGAAACTTGAAAATGTATATGAAAAAGCAATAGAATAAGTGAGCAAGAATCATTTCAGAGAGTTGTCTGTGACAATACAAGGATCAAAGCACAGATGGCCAAAGTGGTGAGAAATGGAATTTTGGCTACACCACACTCCTGTGCCTTTATATTCTGGCAAAAAGGAGCATCTGCAATTATCAACACTGTGGGAGAGATACACAGCAATTCACATGCAGAGTATGACTATTGCTGAGAGCAAATCATTTTATGGATTCTAGGTTTGATAAGTTGCTTCTGTAATGAGCCCAAATGTCACCAATTCAAAGAACCTTCTCCTGTTTAAAAGGGTAAAGACTCTGATCAGCTACTCTATTTATCAAATTGTCTTTAAATCACAAATACATATATATATATAAAAATACACTTACACCTACAAACAGACACTGTAATTAAAAACTAGTTGCCAGGTTTTTTTCCTCTGCATTCACTTCACAGATATGATTTTATCTTAATATTAAAAATGCCTAAAACCACAAAACAATTCAGTTGGTGTAGCTAGAGGAGAAAAGGCCACTTTTAGATAGGTGTGACACACCTGTACAGACCCAAAGGTGATGCAGTAACAGCTTCATTATTGTCTGGCTGAATACATCTGAAGGGATGAGGAAAAGACCATGAGGGGTAAATATTTAAGGAAGAGAAGAGGAGAAGAAAGAAAAAAGGAATAAATTCGTATTTTCCCATCTCAGCAGGTGTTTTTTTACAGGTTGCATTCCCTGGGTTTGCTGCATTCCCTTTCTGGCAGCATTTCTGCAGCCTGTAAGCTCAGAGCAGGAAATCTATCAATGGAGTTCTTGGTGTTCAAGGGAAGTTCTTGGTGTTTTAACCTCTAGTTAGGCTCTGCCTCTTCACCCTGGGAAGCTGAGAGCAGCTCCTGGTGTTTTCTGCTCTGGCACAGACAAATTTGATTTACAGATCCCAATTACACCCCAAACCTTCATGGATTTCCTGCCTTCTAGCCCCAGTTGTGGAAGTGCTGTGAAGGAGCCAGGATTCTTCATTTTTAGCATATATTTCTGTATATTTCTGGCCTTGCTGGTGGTGGGAAAAACTTGAAAACATAAAAACAAAACAAAAACAAAACAAAAAAAAAATACTGAAAGCAAGAAGGTGAACAAGAAGTAAAAGGGCAAGAGAACAGAAAGAATTTCAGCCTAGAAAATAACTCAAATAACTCTTTTTTCCCCCTGCCTTTGTTATTTTAATTTTGGTTTTATATTTTTATAATTTTCAGCCTGTGCACTACTTTTCCTACATAAATGTAGGCACCCATGGTCTCTTTGCACTCAGGATGTCCAGAAGCTCCTCTAACAAAAATATTCAATGCATATTAATATTATTGGAGAAAATACTAAGGCAAATGTTTGTGCTTCCCAAGCACTGGAAATAAAAATATGCTTCTTCTGCATGAGTGGCCAAGCACATCATTCCAATGCAATGCTGCTGAGAATTTGCAAAGTGGTGTGGATTTTGTGTTAGCAGTGAACTGTGGTTAAATAAAGTTCATTTGTTACTATCATTTAGTCTCAAAGGAGTGAATAAATAGCAATAAGAACTCCGAATCAAAAGATTTTAGGTTAGGCACGACACTCAGGGGTAGAATTTTGATATGTGCTATTCCAGAAATAAATAAGCTTTTTAAAAGAAAAAAACAAAGTTAAAACCTTAATTATAACATCGAACAATTTTAAACCGTGAAGCCTAAAACCTGAGCTTTGAAAACTCAGAGAAACCAAATCTTCTAAAACATTGTCTGGCACCACAGGTAACCCTTTCATTCTTTCCTCTTTTTTTTTTTTTTCTTATTTTTCCTTGAAGTAGGTGGTACCTTCCATCATTAAACTAAAGAATTTCTCCCTGGAACATCTAAAGCATGACATTGATGAGACACAGTTAACCTGCACTCCTGTCTGCTGCAGAGCAGGGGAATAAAAGCTTTCTGGTATGTAAGTTCAAAGAAATGGACCTTTTACCACATTTGAACAGTTGTCTTGGGAATGCAGATTTATGAAAATTGATCCCCTGGCTTTGTCCAGGAGAACAATGTGCCTTTCTTCCCCACTTTTGCCCCCTGTCTCTTCCACCGAGTCAGAACTTCTTCAGAAAACTTTTTTTTTTTTTTTTTAATTAATAGAGGATAGCCTTGCAGCCACAAGGTTATAAGATGTCTCTGACAAACCTCTCTTTGGATACAGTCAAAGAGGGAGATATTTAGACTTCACATGCAATTTAAAGTCGAGGTCAGAGTTCAAAAGTGTAGTTTGCCCTTGTCATGTTCCATTTGGAATTCAAATCGTCGGGAAAACAAAAGACAAAATGACACATTGCCGTCACTGGGATTCTCCAGCCTGCTCCAAAACAGGCACTAGGGGAGAAAAAAGAACATTTTTAATGATATTTATTGAGATATATGATATATAATCCCTGCATTCTAAAATACCCAAAATAATCAGACAAAAAAAGGAGGTGTACACTGACTGTGGCTTCAAAACTATCTGCACTGGGGATGAATTTAAATAAGTTTATTTCTATTCTTCCTTAAAGAACATTATAGAAACAAAATAATTCCCAATCAGAATTTAGGGAAGACAGGTTTTTTTAATGCTCTTACATTGTCTGCTGCTGCTGCTGTACATGAAATTTTTTTGCCACTGCTATTTGGTCTAATTATTCTCTGCGAGGAAATAATAACAACTTTACTCATTTCTGCCATTTTTCTGCAATAAAACAACGGAAATGAGAAAAGAGCAGATAATGCGCATTACCAAAATTACTGAAATATTTTAGGAACTTTTTCCAAATATTTGATCATGCAATTTTTGCTCCAAATAATTGCACTTTTGGCAAGCACTCCAGAAACATTTCCCTCCTCATCATGCCCCAGTTGTCTCTAAATACAGTCAGAAAAGAAGATGAGCTACAGAATGCCTTAGCAGCAGCAAGAGGAGCCAAAAGAGCAGCTGAGATAATAAAAAATAGACAAACCTCACCCCTTTTCAAGCATTCCTACCATGTGGAAGCTTCTATTGACACAAGTGCACAACTCCTTCGGCCATAAATACTTTTCTATAAAAATGTAAGGACTACACAGTAAGGATTTATCATTCATTCATTTATTGCTCTTCACACACTCATGCACCTTCAAATCTATTTTTGATTGTACTCTTACCCAGAGCTCCTGCAGGTAGCATTTATTTTTTCTCTAACCATGCCAACTTGTGCTGAACATTCTCCTGAATTCCACAATTCTCAGCACAGAGCTCCCTGTAAGCTCTGCTGTTGCACAGTTTGAAGTCTAAACTCTAAACCAGGTTGGGTTCTGAGTGTTGGTTTATTCCCACACCTTCCTCAAGCCCTCACTGATAACATATTGCAGCTCTTCAACTGCATTTAATTCCAGACATTTATATGTTTAATCATCTTCACTGCCCAGTGCTGCATTATTGAGTATACCCTCAAAAATCCCCCAAAATTGTAATATTTATAGTATGACATGCTGCTGGCTTAAGCTGGAAAAGTTCTGCTGATAAAAAAATCAGTAGATTTTTCTCTCTAGACCAGTCTGTGAGATAACTAATGATTTATTGGCCAAATACAAGATTTTAAACATAAAGAAGCCTGAGAAGAGCTTGCTGTAATCAAATTCCAGGCAGGAATTCTGCTCGGAGCTGTGTTGTACTCTTGGTGTCAGGAAGAAGGATGAAAACCTGAAGTTCATCACAAGTCAGACAGGACTGGGGAAAATGTCACTTCCCTGACATCAAAAAATCAATAAGCAGCACTTATATTTAGAGTTCAGAGTGATCAAAGCAGACAGACAGCATTTTAATGTTTGTTTCCATTTTTAGAGCACATTTCTTATGCAGAGCTGTTGGGTTGGTGGGGTTGTTGTTTGGGTTTTTTTGTGCCAGACAGAGCAAGTTGGAGATGTTTTCTCACAGCACAAGTTAATGTTCTCAATCTGTTTTTCCCTTCTGGGGTCTGTCTGTGTGGACAAATTCCACAGCAACATCTGATGATAAGATCAGACACTGGTAGCAGAGACATTTTTAAATCATATTTACAATATTTCCCCTCTGGGCCAACCAAAGAGCAATCTTTCTTAGAACAATATATATTGGCAATTTTTTTTTTAATTTTTGCTCCATTTAGAGATAATTTTAGCTCCTCAGTGTCATGCAAATACACAGGGCTTCACTCAGATAAAACTGCTATCAAGGCATTGGGAGCCCTGCCAGGAAAAGAGCAAACAAGCCTCCTAAGAGGAATTCAGCTGGAGAAAAGCTTCAGGATTTGCTCTACTGGGCACAAAACTGGTGCATTTTAAAATGCTTATTTAAAAGACAATTAATAGATAAAAAGACTAAACAAAAGGCACCAAAATCATTCGTTTCTGAAGTCTGAATTTTCTTCGGACCCCCCAAAATTTGCATAGATTTACATGTAAAATGAGGTTATATGCAGCTCCTCTGCCTGGCAGCCCAGCAGGGAGAGAGGACTCTCAGCAGCTCCCTGCCCATGTCCTAGGGACTTTTCCTCTTCATTCCCAGTGGGGTGGGGAAGCCACAGGTTGGTCCAGCAGAATCAGTTCAGAGGGGTGTGGGCAGTGAAACAGCCCAAATCTCTGCCCTCTCCTTAAAAAGGGTTTGTTTCACAGGAGAAGGGATCTACATTTGTTTGTTACCCCCTGGCCAACAAAACGAGGTTCTGCTGGACACCAAACACCAAATATGAACAATATACAGAAGAATTTGGGATATTAATGTTATTCCAAATCCGCAGCTGAATTTAGATGTGGACAATGAGAACATCTGCTGCAGCCTGCACAGGTTTAATGCAATCATTTCCTACATGCTCCTGCTTCCTGCTGGCTTCTGCAGGACCAAAATTTGGGGAGATCTGCCTTGGAAGCACATAATCTGGTGGATTTCCATCCCTGAAAAGCAAGTGACACTTTGCACTTCTGGAGGAAGGACATTGGACAAAATGGTCCAGAAAGCAAAGAAGGAAATTGGTGCAGCAAAGAGTTCACAAGGAAGGAGGGGAAAAGGAAGGAAGGAAGGAAGGAAGGAAGGAAGGAAGGAAGGAAGGAAGGAAGGAAGGAAGGAAGGAAGGAAGGAAGGAAGGAAGGAAGGAAGGAAGGAAGGAAGGAAGGAAGGAAGGAAGGAAGGAAGGAAGGAAGGAAGGAAGGAAGGAAGGAAGGAAGGAAGGAAGGAAGGAAGGAAGGAAGGAAGGAAGGAAGGAAGGAAGGAAGGAAGGAAGGAAGGAAGGAAGGAAGGAAGGAAGGAAGGAAGGAAGGAAGGAAGGAAGGAAGGAAGGAAGGAAGGAAGGAAGGAAGGAAGGAAGGAAGGAAGGAAGGAAGGAGGAAGGAAGGAAGGAAGGAAGGAAGGAAGGAAGGAAGGAAGGAAGGAAGGAAGGAAGGAAGGAAGGAAGGAAGGAAGGAAGGAAGGAAGGAAGGAAGGAAGGAAGGAATTGGCACAATATACTCCAAATGCACCAAACTGCAGAAGGATCTTCTCCAACCCCTTTAGACCTTTCCTAGACATCCCTGTGAGGTGGAACACCAGCTCAGCTCTGCCCAGGACCCACCAGACACCAAACACCCACAACTCCCTAAACAAGCCACAGCTTGTGGGGATCTTGGGGATGAAAGTGATGTAAATATGAGATTATATTATCTGCTATTGTTATTGTAATTTTATGGCCCTGTCTGTATACAGTGACTGAAAACTTTGTAAGCTCTTTTATTGTTTGGCTTTCGCTGCCTTTAAGCATCTTAGTCAATTTATAATCCCTTTTCTTTAGCTTCTTTTTCTATCTCTTTGCTCAAAGACCTGGCATGCCATGAATCAAAAAAATGGGATATTTATACCCATACTGTGAGAATGTTTACAATGTACAGAAAATTCTGTCTGTGGTTTGGGCTTTGTGTATTTTCAGAATAAATGACAGTTTTCCAAACGTACTATATTACTGTTGAGTCCACAGAGTCTGTATTTATGTAACTAAAATGCTTTTATTTAGACCTTTGCAACATGCCAAAATCAAAACTATTTTAATGAATGAATCAAAGTAGTGCAGCAAAGCAATCTGTAATGTATTACTGTTTCAAAATACAGATTTCTGTGAAAAGCCTCTCAGATACAAAGAATATGTTTGTTTTATGAAAAGCAATTTTGTTATTTTCATGCCCATTGTTTTAATAACAGAACTTTGATCTTGAAAATATTTTTGCATGAAACATGAATATGGTAATAGCCAAAGTTTCCATTTAGCTGCTGCTTCATGTTCCAAGAATATTAGGTTCCATTACATGTAGCATTTAATAATTTACATATGGCTGCAGGCGACCTCCTTGAGGTCTTGATGCAGGCACTGCTTAAGTTTTCCAAATTTTCATTCAGGTTACATGGATTTTCAAATTTAGGAATATCAGTGGCATCACTAAGGGCCTGAGTTAATTTTCCCATTGCCATGACCTGCTTTGGAGAACATCAGTGTCACAGGAGAATGTTCCAATCAGTCCTGCAGATATGAAACACTCACACACTTTATTTGCAGAGCTCCTTAACAGAGCAACTCAAATATCTTGTATTAATTTCGGTCCTCTATAAAGTTCTGGAAACAAAGGAAGCAGCTACTAATATTCCATTTCCTTAATTCCCTTCAAAGGACTTTCCCTTTCTGAAACGCTCCAGAAATTAGAGATAAAATCTCTCTTATTTTCATGCATTTGCCTCCTTGGGTTTACTCACAAGTGTGAGAGCAAATGAGTCACTGAATGAGGCAAATCCCTCCTTCCCACCCACGAACGGAAAAGAAAAAAAAGAAGGATTTTGTAAGTTTGTCTGGCACTTCCAGATGTGGAGCAGCCCTGGCTGACCACATATGGATCAACTCTGCCATGCACCTGTAAGGAGAGCAGTGCTGGGACTGCCAGCCTGGGATGGATGCACAGGGAAACTGATCCTGATGGATTTATGGAGCTCCTGATGGATTTATGGAGCAAATCATCCCTGGAGCACACTGTATATCACAGCTCCACCATCTACAGAGGCAGCAGCTCTGCTCTCTGCTCACTGAAATGAACCACAGAAGGTTCTGGGATCCTGCATTCGCTGCCAGGGTGTGCAGGATCAGGTCAGGGAGGTGCTGGATCAGGTTTTGAGAAGAGATTCATCACAGAGGAGTTAAAGATGTGCTGCAGGCAGCACTAGGAGTATCCTGAGCCTCCTGGTAGCAACCAAACTTGCTTTAGAAGCAGTTGTATAAACACAGCTACATCAGGAGCAGATAGCATCTGCCCTGGAGGGACACTGATGGTAGGGAGAAGGGTGCCCTGGGCTGATATTTATTCCTCATCAAGGCACAATTCTGATAAGCTGAAGCCTTCCCCCCATCCCAAATCAAGTTATGTGTGTGTTCCTCCAGCTTGCACACCTTTCCAGCACCCTTGAGGTGAATAAATAAATCTTACAAATGGTTATGTGCCTCTAATGACGCCTCCTGAAAGGAAGCTGAACATAATAAATTCTTGTTAATCTTGATGGATGGGGGGGAAAGGAAGGCAGGCAAGAGATAGCCAGGAAAATCAGGAGCATTAGACACTTCCATTAGCATTAAACATGCCAGCCTGCCCTTGGAAGCTGATTAACATCAACTCCCAGAAAAAATAATGGAGAATCTCCAGCATCAGACATGACCTAGCAGCACTGGGGCAACAGGGAGTCCTCTAAGAGTGTTCTTTAATCTCCAATTACAACTGGAGCACAATTAACATCTTAGAGGGCTCCAAAATTAGGAAGCTGCTTTCTGCTCTCCCAAAACCCATCAGAGAAGAGCACACACCCTTGGATTTACCTCTGAAAACAATGATATATTTACATCCCGTGTGCAATCTGCCAGCAAGGACCAGAGGATCCCTGAGCAAACCCAGCAGGACCTGCCCTGTCCTTCCCTGCTTCTCACAGGGATATTTGGCACTTGGAGCAAACCTGGCTTAGGGTTTCCCAAAGCAAACAAGGTGGTTATCATCCACCAGGTCCTGATCCTGGACAGGTCTGAATCATCTCCTTTTGGCTGCTAATTCCACATAAGCTTAACCATACTGGCAAACCTGGAAAATTCATATTGCCTCTGAATAGAAACAGTCTTCTGCAGAACACAGGGCATTTTCATTCAGTGAATATCTGGAATGTTTCAGCACAGCTCCTTTTACATTTAAACTCCCTGGCTGGGGCACACACTGCATCGTGCTCTCCTTGCCACATTCCTCCTGCTGCTCCCTGTCCGGAGAGCTGGGGCACCAGAGCTTCCCCTGCTGCTCCCCACAGCCTGGAGCAGGCATTTAGGGCAAACCCTTGGGGTTCCACATAGTCTGGAGCCTAAAGGAGCAGGGATTTGGGGCAAACCTTGGGGTTCCTCACAGTCTGGAGCTCTCCAGGAGCAGGGATTTGGGGCAAACCTTGAGGTTCCTACAGTCTGGAGCTCTCCAAGAGCAGGGATTTGGGGCAAACCTTGGGGTTCCTCACAGTCTGGAGCTCTCCAGGAGCAGGGATTTGGGGCAAACCTTGGGGTTCCTACAGTCTGGAGCGATTTGGGGCAAACTGTTGGGGTTCCCCACAGTCTGAAGCCCTCCAGGACCAGAGATTTGGGGCAAACCTTGAGGTTCCTACAGTCTGGAGCTCTCCAAGAGCAGGGATTTGGGGCAAACCTTGGGGTTCCTACAGTCTGGAGCTCTCCAGGAGCAGGGATTTGGGGCCAACCCTCCCTGCACAGGTAGAACCAGCCCTGAGAGCCACATCCCAGCCAGGCTGCACTCCCTGCTCCAGGAGGAAAACCATCTGGACTGCACAGTTCACAACTGGGGCAGGAATTCCAGGGCAGCCAGGCTCCCACTGACTTTCACTTTGTTTTCTCTCAAGCAGGCCGAGTTGCTGTCAGCTTCCCTACGACTTTCTCCTGCTTTAATTTACGTCCCATGCAAACTCCACAAACATTTTCCACTGCAAGGAGCCAAGGACTGATTTTTCCCCCTGCAGCATTTGGGGAAAACTGATCCTGAAAACAGTTCTGCAAAGAGGTTTGGATGATTTCTAGCCTGACCCTTTTTATTTTCTAATTTAAGATAAAAACCACACTTACTTCGGTTTTCAAGTTTTGTTTGGGCCAAAACTATTGTTTCCAAGCAACAAAGAAGGATAAAATGGGAAGCTTTTTGAAATTACTGCTGTTTTTCAGATCTCACTCAGGCTCTGGTATAGGACACAGCTTAAGAGGAAAGCAGCAGAATATATAAAATGTAATATATATAACATATATAACCATCTTTAATGTACTGATGAGGACACAAACCATCCTGACTGTAGAGTTTGGCACACATCTGTGTCCACATACATTTAATTTTCTGCTGTGAGGAAAGTTCACTAAGAACTCAGTAAGTTACTTCTGCAATCAAATCCATTCAGCATCTTACTATTTTTAAAAATCATGTCCTTAAATATCCCTGTAATTCCAGCTTTTCTCTAACATTTATAGCTTGGGAAATGCTGGCAGCTTTCTGTGACTGGAGTGGTCACAGCAGTATGGCAGGTATTTGTGTCAGATTTAAAAAGAAAAAAAAAGCCACAAGAACATTTTCTTGGAGGTTCCCATTAAGGTTTAACCCATAGGAATAAACCTGTGTTATCCTAGAAACTTTCAGAGCAACTATGAGTCAAAAAAGGTTTCAAATTGCTGAAAAATTCTTGAAAGGATAAAAAAAAAAGTCATTCCAAGAGAAAATTTTAAGCAACAAAGGATGTAAAAAATGGCTGGGAAAAAACAAATGGATTTTTATGCATCCTCCAACCATCACTGTCACTAAACTCCAGCTCTGGAGCTTGTCACCACACTCAGCTGAGAGGCACCACATTTGAGAGCTCAGGCTCCTGTCCAACCACAATTTTCTGTCTTTCTTATAAGTAGATTAAGTAACTTCCATGATATATTTAACGATAAATCCCTGGATCTTCCCTCCACCCAATTTAAAACTATTCCAATGAAGCTTTGGAATATTTTACAACAAATCAGATTGAAGTGTTATGAAAACGTGGCAAGAAGGACTCCAGGGGTTCCTTTCAAATTCCTCAATGAGTAAGACACGTAATGTGAGGTTTTGCAATTGCTAAGTGAAGGTTTATGAGTTCAAATTGCAATGTTTCCAAGAGGAGAAGGGAGGCAAGGCCTGTTAGATGTAATAATGTTTAGTAGATCGAATGATACAGTGAAAAAAACACTCAGATTTGGAACAGATAACTCATTCTTCATGTCGTTGAAGAACCCGAAAGAATCCCATAAGATCGTTTAAAAAATGGCTTTGAGTGCCAGAAAACTTGGTGTTCTTTGTAACGAAATCAATTGATCTAATAATAGATGGAAAACTGCTCTGCCTTAAAAGATTTTCCGCTCCAAACAAATGGCTTATTAGGCCAATGACACAACACTCAACCCAATTACAATAACTCCCCCACTGCAAACAGCTCAGGAAGGAGTCAGTGTGTATTTACACAAGTCCTACACGCCTGCTGATAACCAGATATAACCACAGATAACCACAATCCACGTGTTCTCTGCCTCTTGCTTTTCCATCCACCTCAAATGCACCAGCTAAGGGCAACCCCATCCCACTGCTGCTAGTGTTCCCTGGCAACTGCACTTTTCTCCATTAGAAAAATCCCTCATAGGGTTTTTTTTTCCCCTTAGGGCAAGTCTTGCCAGTTAATTATTAAGTAACTAAATTGCTTAACTAGTTAGGGGAAGGCTGAGAAATCCCCAGTCATGGTTTGGTTTTCAGTGCATTCCTGCCTAAGGAGCAGGGAGGAGATCCAGCCAGAGCTCATTCCCAAGGGATGGCACAGCAGGGAATGCCAAGCCCTGCTGCTGCTGCTGAGGAGACAGCAGGATCTGAAATGTATTCCAGGTGGGATTGGGGCTGGGAGAAGCAGGAACCCCTGGAGCACTTCTGGAGGAGTCCTGGCACTGGAGCCCTTCAGGCAGCGTTAGATTAAAAAAGAAAAGAAAAGCCACAAGAACATTTCCATGGAGGTTTCAGGGCTGAATCTCCTGCACACCGAGGGGTCTGACTCCTGTGGATTGGTTGGGATGCCTGCTGAGACTGGGACAGGAGCCTGTTCTGGGCAAGGAAGACTTTGCTGTTTACACAGGGATGCCAAACAGCTCCCTGAGGAAGGGCTGAATGTAAAGCCCTTGATGTGAAATGTGAAAAGTAGCTGTGAACTCACACAGTTGCCATCTCTCTGCAGCAGCACAGAGCACTTTGTCTGCTCACTTAGGCATCCCAGTGTCATCTGCAACCTGGATTTTTGTCTCAGCTTTATGTTCACAAGGACTAAATTCCAAGTCAAAACATGCAAACAGCCAACTAAAGTGGACTAAATAAGCCTGGAGCAGAAAGTGCTGCAGAAAGCACCCCAAAGCCCAGGGATATTCAAATGTCAGCAGCACACAGAGGTGCTTCTTGCCTTGGCTAGTGCACAGCAGGAGAGAAATGAACTTTGCTGGGTCATTTTAGCTCAGCTCAGAGCAAAGACACAAAGGTTCCCCAGGTGGGTTGCTCATGCAACAACATGAGCCCAGAGAGGACACAGCCCCTTGCTCTGAACCCCAAGTCTGGTTTATAGAAACCCTGAGAGTTTCTTCCCTAAGACTGCTGGTTCCAGAGATTGGTTTATTCTTGCTAGGATCAAGGACATAGCAAAAATAACAAGCTGCACTGTGTGCTGCCAGTCAATTAAAGTGGCTCATGGCCTGACTGATACTAGAGATTCTACAGAATATTATTCAGGTTCCCCACAATAAATCTTAGAAATGATGTCTGGGATATTGTTCCAGTCCAATAGCATCTCTCAAACATTTATACATTGGTGTATTTATACAGCCAGTTTTATTTGGAGTAGTGATCTCTCTAGATTGATTTAAGGAGTCAGAAAGCCTTGGAGCATATCTTGGTTTGGTTCCTCTCTGATTAATCAATATTGAGAACAAATAAGCAAATCACCAGGAAAAAGAAATTGCTAACAGTCATTTTTAAAGTCAACAGAAATTCTTCTCCATGCAGCTTTTGTATGAATCTGCAGGCAGCACTGCCAGCCAGGGATTCCACCCTGACCTCACCCTTGGTGCAAATACTGCACTGCAGTTCCAACAATGGGTGATTTTTCAATCCCTACCAATCAACTGTTTTCTTTTCTCTGGCTTTTCTGCCCTAAAAGCAAATACTTTTCATAGTATGAACTTTTCTTCTAACACTTATACATATATCCTCACTAATCCAGAAACAAGACTCTGTGTTCCTGACAGCCACAAAGACCATCCAGGTGCTATTCCAGAGGCACAGGAATGCACGAAAGGTCTAAGAGACTAAATCAACTTCTGTGTTCACTCGTGTGCTACTGCTGGTGAAAACATCAATGACAGTTTTTAGTGCCAGTTATTGAAAGTGGGTGTTTCTGAGGGTTGCCTGCAGAAGATACCCAGGAAAGTGCTGTTTACACTACAATTTCTGCCTCTAACATCTTCTGGGTCAACATTTTCTCAATGAAATTAGGGATAACATTGATAAATGGGAAAAGTAAAAAACAGACATGAGCAATTTGGGGCTTCACCAATGTGTTCCACTAAACAGCCAATTTGTTGCATTAAGACCATATTGAGATCTGCCAGGAACATTTTCAAGACATCCATTAGTGCTACAAACATGGCACAAGTTGATTTATGCCAATTATAATCCTAGAGAAATGGATTTGAATACTTGGCAATGCTGTATAAAAATGTTTTTCCTCAAAAGACAACAAGCTTTGCAAACTGCCACATGGGTTTCACCTGCCCTGCTGAAGCACATGCATTACTGAGATTTTATCAGAATAATTAGAGGCTTGATTCTGCATAATGATCACTGTGCTTCCCAAAGGCACATGTTTCACATCAACAAGTCCTGAGCTTCACAACTGCAATGCTACAATTCAGGATTTGACCTTTAATGAACCAATTACCATTAAACAAACAGCACAAAACTTGTGGGGTTTTTTTGTTTTGTCAGTCTTTCTTTGGGTCATGTTGTTCAGAAACAACTTTAAGGGGAAAAAAAAGAGAAAAGAGCTGTTGGTGAAGTGAATGCAAACTGTTTCATGAGGAGGGTAGGACTTGTATGACTTTTACTTACATCCATAAAACCCAAATTCCTCCTGCTGCAGACAGCTGGCATAGCCACCTCCTCTTTCAGTATATTGAAAAATACCTCAGGTAATCTGCTTAAATATTCCAGAGACTGTTCGGAGTCTGATCCAATGCCAGCAGAAAACCAAAGTGTCACATGCTATGTATTCGGAGTAGTCTGAATTGTAACACTAAAAGCACCTTATTTCCTTTGGAGAAGCCACAGACAACCCCACAAGAGCAGAAGAAAAACCAAACCCTTGGGCAGCAATCTGGAGCAGCAATTTTTTTTGGTGAGGAGGAACACTGAACACTTCTTTTCTTCTCAAAAATCAGAGCAGTCGCTTTATTCACACGTGGAAACACAACCTCCCCATGATGTTTAATGTCCCAAAAATGCTAACTGCTCACGGGGGAAATATTAGATCAATGCTCAAAAACAGCTGGGAGAGACCAGGGGAAACATTGCACAAGCTCTGCTATTGAGCTGGCACTTTTCTGGAGTGTTTCTGAGCATTTTCTGATATTTCTGAAGGCATGCTGGGAAAACACTATGGGAAAATAGCAGTCAAGTCGTAGAGCCATATGAAAAAAATCAACAACAAATAATAATGAAAGAAGCTGATTTATCCCTCAGATAAATCAATGCTAGGGCAGAAATACACTGTGTGCAGCAGCATTTCTCGCTAGGGAAGCACCAGCCTAAGTTGTTTCTATATTCAGTTCTCTTCACTGCTACTCCCACCAAGATGAGAGACACATTGATGTCTCCACACACTTCAAGAAATCTGCCAGTCTCACACCTTCCTCCCTCTTGGCTTATCATTAATTTTATCCAGCTTTTGTGAATTTTCAAGAAGGCAGGCACTGTTTTAACCCAAACAGCCTGCTTTGCTTTGTGCAGAACTGAGTGTCACTCCAGCAATTTATATTAATCAGAGTCATAGTTCCCTCCTCAGATATATTTCTTCTTCACCATTATTTTAAGGATTATAGATCCCTGTCTCCCTGTCCTGCCAATGTGGAACAGTCTTTCCAACCAAGGAGAAGCAGCTTCCCCAACACATCACCTGCCTCCACCCTTCTCTGCTGTTTTATTTCAAAGCTGTCTCTGTAGTTTTGTGACTTTGAAAGCTATGGACACCAAACCTTGCAGCCTGTTCCTGCTCTATTTTTTTTCCAGGTCACTCTGATGACACCCCCCTGTGCAGAAGCCTCAGAGTTTGGGAGCAGACAGTGTCCCTGCCCCTGTGACAGAGCCAGAACAACTGCAAAATGCCACCAGCAGCGTGTAGACCCAGATTGAGCACTAACATTGTGGGCCAAGGCCCCAGAAGGGTGGATATTCCAGGAAGGAGCCAACCCCTTGAGCAATAGAACAGGCCTGCCAAGGACAGCCAAGTAAAACCAGATGTAGTGGCTCGGAAAGATAGGGAGTGGGAATTGCATGGGTTGGCAGCAGGAGATGAGAAAATAGGGAGGCGACAGGGAAATGAGAGAGAAATGAGAGAAGCAACTGAAGAAGAGCAACAGGGAGAGCTGACATGGGCAGTGCCTTTGGCAAAACATGCAATTGTGAATCATAGTATTTTATTATGTATAAAAAGCCACCTATGATCTTAACATTACTCCTTGCAGTTTTACCCTCACTATGTGCAGTTTTACCATTACTATTTGCAGTTTTACCATTACTGTTTACATTTTTACCATTATTATTTGCAGTTTTATCATTACTATTTACATTTTTACCATTACTATTTACAGTTTTACCATTACTGTTTGCAGCTTTACCATTACTATTTGCAGTTTACCATTACTATTTAAAATTTTACCATTACTGTTTGCAGTTTCACCATTATTATTTGCAGTTTTACCATTACTATTTACAATTTTACCATTACTATTTACAGTTTTACCCTCACTATTTACAATTTTACCCTCACTATTTGCAGTTTTACCTCACTTTTGCCATTGCCCTCCCATCTCAACCTCCCTGTCTCCAATAAATCCCTGGTACCTGCACGTGTGCAAACTTCACACAGCAGAGGTCAATGCAGTGCTTTTATAAAATCACTGAGGCTAATATTAAGGGAATGGCAAATGTACAACAAAAACAAATCTCAGCAACTTGAAAGAGCTTTGCATGCCTCCTGACAGAATTCCCAACACCAGCTCAGCACACTAACCTTTGCCTTTAGAATAGCTGCAGTCAGATAAATCATTTAACTCTACCATCAAGGTTGTTACCTTTGGCTTTTTCCATTACTTTCTATCTTGTTATTCAATGACTTAAATCACTCACTAGAGCCTACTTCATCAAGCTTCAATAATCTATAAAACAACTATTTTGACCGTGGTTTGTTGATGATTTTTCACCAGTCAGCCCAGTTTTCTTTACTAGCATTATTGAATTTCTCTTTACATCAAGGGGGGAAAAAGTGCACCATGGCTAACAAAAAAAGTGTTGGAAGGCATAAAGTTATTGCAGAATAAATATATATATATATATTAGGTAAAACCTGCCTTCAGAACCAAATAATTTCGTCTTCAGAGACCAAGTTAAAGGGACAGGTTGTGGAATTTGAGTTCCTGGGGGCTGCAGCAGCACATCTCCTCTCTGCCTGCAAACCCCAGAGGCACAGCCAGCAGGGTCTGACATAAACACATCTGGGGGAGACACAAGCAGCTCTCTCTTCCCACCTGGCTCTGAGCTGCAGCCCCGAGGATCAAACCCCAGGCTGGGCAGGAAAAGCAGCTCCCAGCCCCAAGAGCCAGCTGGTTCAGTAACAGATGTCAGGAAGGTCCTGGCAGCAGGTCTGTGTGCTTGCAGAGTGCTGGGTGCTGGCACAGGGTGACAAGGTTGGCCTCCAGCATCCCTGACTCCCTGGCACAAAGTCCCTTCACAAAGAACACTTATTTCACCTGCAGGATGGAAAAACCTCTCTGCAGCCTTTAGAACTGCTGGCTGATGGAAAATGCACGAGGAGTAGGTGTGGGAGGAATCTCCTCATTGTTATAAAGAAATCCACAAACACAGAGCTCTGTGTTTATTATCCTGAGAACAATCCTCTGCCTAAAATAGCCTTGGAGCAGCCAAGAGAGGAATCTGCTCCCAAACATTAACACCCTGCCCTGGGTGCTGCTCGGATCTTCTGAATTTTTTAGGATTTTCTGCACTTTGGGAGGCACTCAGCTCTAATTTAATGGCTAAGCTTTCAGCCCCCTGGTTTGGCTGGGGAAAACATGAGCTGCAGGGAAAGAGAAGGAGTGATAGCCATGGAATTGCTATTCAGACCGTTTTCAAAGTTTTATTCCAGTTGCAATGGAAATTTTCACAGGGAGGAATAAAACCAGAGCAGTTCTGGTTCATTCTGGAGCCAGCCATGTCAACAGAGGTTTTAGAAAAAAATGAGATTCCTGCCCCCCTTCCAGCACTTTTCCACTTAAAATATAGCATTAACTGTATTATTATCATTACTTTGCTACTTTTACAGATTATATTTTCCTTGCATTTTTATGTGGCATCCTGGTTAACAAAATCATTTCTTTTTCAAAACTGGTTATTTCAGAAAAAAAAAAAAAAGTCAGTATCTATTTCAATAAAACTTTAGGGGAAAAAATGAACAAAAAATTTACATTTTGCATTTAGAAATTCTAAAAAAAAAACCCATGGAAAATATTTCCTCACAATGATCTGTTTCTAATTTGTTACAGTGACAGCAAACTTGACATTTCAAGGAGTTCTCAGAAAATTCAGCTTTTATTTTTTCAGTCAGATCTAGTATTTATATTAAAAACTGTTTCGCCAAGAGGCTTAGATTCTGTCACTGACAAATGGAGCAGAGCCTGCCAAAACAGAGAGATACAACTTTGCTTCCTCGTGGAACCTTTGTCAAAGTGCAGGAGGGATCTTAGAAACACCAACTAGACTTTTAAACTAAATGTCTAAAATGTTCATGAAATTTCAGGGCATATTTAATATTGCAAAACCACGAAGGGAAAAAAAAAAAAAGAAAGAAAAAAAAGAAGAAAGGAGCTGGAAGCTGCCTAGATCAAGACATTTGAAACACAAAAATAAGACCAAAAGGGAAAGAGAGAGCTGCCCAAGATGGTTTTCATTAGAGGGAGATAGCAGTGGATATGAATATTCAAGGATGGCACTGGGGGGATCTGCAGCAGTGTCCCTGCAGCAGGACTGCCCTCAGTTCTGGGCTGTTCACAGCACAAACAGGAATTGAAAGAGCTCCTGAAGCTGCACAGCATCACACAAATAGGAACTTTCATCAAGCAGCCCTTGTGGAAAGGCCTTGGGGGTCTCTGAACTCACTCACCCACGACTCCCAGAGAAATTCAGAATTTTCCAAGGACTCTGCTCATGCATAGAGGAAGAGTCTTTGTGCCTTCAAATGTGGTCGATTTTTTTTTTTTTAAGATAAAAAACCACAAAACTTTCTCATGTTAAAAAAACCACCTTCTGTGTCTGAACAGCAGCCCTGAGGATGTTCAGCAGCTGGGATGTACCTTCTGTCCTGCTCTAAACTCAGTGCCTCAGTTCCAAATACACACAACTCCCACCCTGTGCCCTGTGCTGAATTCAGAGTAAATATTGATGCATATTAATGAAGAAAACAATGCCTTGACCTGGTGTAACCTCACCACTTCACAAAGCCCTGTTACACATCTCTACCCACGGCTTCAGTTTACCCCAGCACCCTTCACTGCAAGAAATCAAGAAATAACTCTTTGAAAATCTGTGCTTACTGAGTACTGGAACTTCCTTTTTAAAGACTTTTGTTTAAAAGCAATATAAACTGCACAGAATGTCCAAGAATTAAAAGGCTGCCTGAAGCCACCAACATTTTCCAAAACAACTTGACTATCAGAAAAAGAAAAAAAAAGAAAATAAAAATGAAGCCAAAAGGTCCATTAGGATCAAATTCGAGGTGCTTGAGCCCAGAGAGCAATCAGCTGGGGATCTCATCCTGCACAGATAAAGGCCTGGTCTGTGTGCAGGGATTCTCTCCCAGCTCCTGGCAAGCAGGAATTTAGAAACTTCTGGAGCCAGAGGTCAGTGCCACCAGCTGGATTTATTGCCCAAAGGTGCTCCATGCCCTCCCTGGACCCACAGGTAACTCTGGGCTCTGCATCATCCTGCTCTAACACTCAGCAGGCAAAACCAGCACCCTCCTAACCTTTTATTCTTTTCTCTCCTTGGGCTCACCTGACCCAAAAATTCAGAATTTGTACTAAACAGCCTGGGCTTTCCATAAGGCTTGTCCTTTTGAACTGACACATGTTTTAAAAAGAGATTTTTTCCTTCGTTTACACAAATGCAAACAGAGCTGTAAATACATAAGCAGGGCGACTGCTTACCTAAGGAATGGTGGATGATCCCAAAAGCCTGCTTGTCAAATACACCTCGTGCAAGTATTAAGAGCTGTTTATTTTGGAAGAGGAACAAAAGCATCCTGAGATAAAGCAGCGTTGGTGATGTGGAAAAACCGGAACATTCCGCATTATTCACAACCATCCTGCCAGGATGAAAAGTGAATCAGTTTCCATTCCTGTTCTTGAAAACAGGAGTATTTTTCACATTTCAACAGAAGAGAGGGATGGACTTAAAAAAAGCCTTGAGGAAATGCTTATGTGTGAGCAGACAGCCAGGGATAAATAGAGCTTCACCTCTTTCCCGTGGGGCCAGACTGTCAATTGAGGGCAATCAGATTTGTCAGCTCAGTGCAATCCCAAACACACCTCTTCTGCCTGTCCAAGTGCTACCTGACAGCTCTGCAGCACCCACCTGCATGGAGAACCGAGAGGATGCTCAGGATTTGAGTTCACTCAGCTCTCTCCATTCTCTGAGATGTGGCTTTTCCTCCACCACCTCATCTGGAGGCTGAATTCATCCTCCAAACCCTTCCAAAGTGCCCCCAAATGCTGGCTCGTATTTGATGTCCCA
Source organism: Lichenostomus cassidix (assembly GCF_008360975.1). Classification (NCBI taxonomy): domain Eukaryota; kingdom Metazoa; phylum Chordata; class Aves; order Passeriformes; family Meliphagidae; genus Lichenostomus; species Lichenostomus cassidix. The sequence goes on from NC_139493.1 coordinate 3,095,528, forward strand.
CCCATCAGCACGGAGTTAATTACAGGCTGGAGTCAAACACTATCATTACTTACAACGTGCAGGATGTGCTAAAGGGAGGCAGGCATGTGTGATGTCAGTTCTTTTCGCTGGAAAATTGTTTAAATAAGGGAGGGAAAGACAAAGAAATTATATAGTGCAGAATGTGGTGTCTGCATCAGAATTTGATACCTACTGCAGGGGTTTGTAACGCTGGGGGAAATCAAAGATGCAGCACTTGTGGCCTTTTAAAGTGGGTACCAAATGCTTTCTGGGATGGAGGCACCACTAAAATTTGGAATCCTTGTGTGGTTTCCAGCTGTGGTCAGGTTTGGGCTTCAGTCTCCTTCTGAAATCCCAGACTTACTCATAGAAAGCAACTGCTCACCAAAACTGGTTCCAATATCCAGAGAACAGCTCAGGAAAAGCAAAATTCAGTTTCTAACACTTCAGATGAAGATTTTCTCAATTACAACAAGCACTTCTATTTCATGAAGCCCAGGCTTAAAACGTGGCTAATTCTCCCTTCTCACAAAGTGGATTCTTGATAATAAAATATACAATAAATAACTTCAAGACTCTGAGATATTGTAGTGGTGAATAATGTAACTATTCAGACAAAGAGCAGCAAAATTCAACATGGCTGACTGATCAAATTTCCTAAAAAGCCCCAGAAGGAAGAGCATTATTTTATATTTTTCTCTATCCACATTAATACAGGAATGTGTCCTTAGAGCCAAAATTCCTGTGGCTCTTTCCTCTCAACTATTCCTAAATAAAATATAAACTTTCCTATTTGACTGGCTGTGTGCAGAGATGGGGAGAAAGGAGCCAGTTATGAAATAAGCTCTGATGTTGCCAATCCTTCAAGTTTGTCTGAAGACAGCAACAGTTCTCAGGCAGTGAAGTGGCTGTTGAGCAACTGCAGGAAAATATGTATGGAATGGCAGGAAAGGATGCTCATCTGCTATCTTTTACTCCTTTCTTAGCTGTTTTGTCTGAAACAGAGGGGTTTGATGTGGATTTTTCACGCAGCTCGCTCTGCTAAGGTACCATTTCTTTCTAAGCACCCAGTTTTATTTCATCTCCACCTTTATTTCATATCTCCTTCTCCTCGCACATGTAAAACCCTGAAATGTCGCTCAGCTGCCAAGTCAGAGCCTGACCTTTCACAAAATACTGACTATAAATGTCACATAAACCATTATCATTATGAACCAGCTCTGCTGGGCTTGATAGCTCCACCATCACACCAGTGACATTTTATCTGCCCCTGCTCCCCAGCTCTTCTGTGCACCTTCTGCTAATGCAAACTTATAGCTCTGCCAGCAGTAAAAATAAAGGATGGAGGCAAGTTCACCTGAAATTTAATGACAGGAGCTTCGCAGACAGATAAAGAAGCCCATGTTAGACAAACATAGTACAAGAAAGGCCATAAAATGTCAAAGAAGACAGAATCTTTCAACTTTATAACTCTGTGCAGTGCAGCAGTGCTTGGCAATGAAGAGAATGTTGAGAAGATCTTAACATTTTAGGCACATTTTAATATACTGCACATATTCTGGAGACATTAAATAGAGTTTAAATATGCCAAGGACCACTGGGAGTTTTGGTTTCCAAAAAGCTCCAGCTGATGAACTAAATGGATGAGGAAGACCATATTACACTGGAGATGTCCAGTTAACCACAGGGGATTTGTCAGAGTGACCCAGATGATTGACATGGAGAGGAACTCTGCATCACCTCATCATTTCTACCTTTTTAAAGGCGAACTGATGTAAAAAAAAACCCAACCAAAAAACAAAAAACAAACAAACAAAAACCAACAACAAGAAAAAAAAAACCAAAAAACCCCCCAGAATTCTTGCAAAGACCTCATAATCCAGTGTAAAATGATGCCAACCTTTATGGACAAAAGGCAGGTGAAGATGAATTGCATTTGATTTTCTGTGAGACTGAAAACTTCTCAGCAGCAGGGAAAAAAAAATCCACAATCTGAGTGAAACCTGCAGCAAACTCCTCATTTTTGCAGCCCTTTCTGAGCTGGCATTTTGTCTGTGCTACACCCCAAAGTGACATTCCCTCACCCTTTTCTGACAGGGGAGCAAAGTTAAATGGGAGAGCCCTGATGGCTCAGCAGTGGTGCCACCCCAGCACTACCTCTGAGGATGAGAGAACTTTCTAAATAAAAACGACTTTCCTTAGCTGGGGAAGTGTAATTTCAGCCCTGGAAATCAAACCTCTCCTCAGTTACAAACCTCAGGCTTTGAAAATAACATTAAAGGCTCATGTTGAGAGGCTGCTTTTTAAACTTTTTTTTTTTTTTTCAAGGGAAAGCTGAAATGTGGCTCCAGTAGGGAAAGCTCCATTTGTGCCTCATCCCATGGATAGTGGCAGCAGGGAGAGGGGAACTTCAGTTCCCTGCCAGCACTCCAAGCTGCAGTCCCAGTGCAAAGCTGCAGTTGCCTTCAAAAGCTTTAATTTCTAAATAAAGTATCTATTCCTACATAAATGTCACATTAAAGTGTATCACAGCATTCAGCACAGCATCTGCCCGGCCGTGGCTCCAAAGGGAAATGTTATTCCAGTTCTTGCCTGTATTTTCCATCCAAATATTTGTGCAGTTTCAAGTAGCCCAAGGAACCTGGTCCTGACGTCACCCTGGTGGAAATCAATAAAAGCTCTGCCTCTGCCTTCAGGCAGTGGCCTCGAGCATCCTGGAGCGACAACTTTGAAATCCTAAACCCAAACCTCCACAGCCATCGCTGAAGGAATTCATTTCTTTCTATTTACAACCATCCTGAGCACATGGGGCAGTTCCTAAAGTCGGCTGAAGAAGGTTGGAAGGCACTGATTTGGAGGAGTTATCTCAAAACTGCCTGCTCAGAAGCAGATGGATTTCCCCATCAGAGGATCCAGCAGCTCCAACAATGAACACTCAACTCCCTTAGCTGCACTGTGTGCATCCCCAGAGCACGGAGTGTGAAGTTTTATTGCACAGAAAATGCCCACGGAACACCCAGATCCTGGGATTAGTAACAGCAATCCCAGTTTTTGTGGCAAACTGCTGGACAAGAGTGTAAAGTCCAGGTGAAGTGTGGAGACTCAGCAGTGCAGGGCTGCTGGCCCCAGGGGATGGAGGGAGGAGAATGGCACTTCAGCAAGGGAAATGGCAGCAGAGACATGGGAGCAGAGAGATCCTGAGGAGAAGCAGATGGCACAGAGAAGGAAGATGCAAAAGGCAGTGAAGCACAAGAAGAATATGAGAATCACCACTATGGTTTAAGTAGAATAATCCAAAATAATCAGCACTATGCATGTATTAACTAAACTTTATCAACCTGGACTGCACACAACATTCAGATGGAGTTAACAGAAACCTACATGAACAGGTCTATATTACATCATCTGCTTTTTTTTTGTTTTTTAATGAACAAATCAGTTAAAAATTCCTTAGCTAGGTATATCACCCTAAATATGGATGCACACTCTCTTCAGCAGGGCAATGTATGCAGCCAAAAGCAACCTCAGGCTTTATGGAACATTAATAATTAGAATGAGCACTGCAGATGGAATTCAGATTTGAAAAGGGAAAAGCCTTAGCACCAAAAAATACTTGCCCGAGACTGAAATGGGAACACAGTTGTGTAACCACGAGTCTTGTTACCTTCTAGAGGTCACCAGCACACAAAAAAACCATCCCAGGCATTCAGAAAGTCATTTCACTGGGATATAAAAGACATACACTAAAGGTCACTTGAAGCTGAAGTGTCTCACTGGCTTCTGCTTTGCCATAAAGCAAAACATGTTAAAAGAACAATTGAGCTGCTCTGTGGTTCTGCTGCACGTGAGAATTCTGCACACCATCCACAATGAACAAAGCTGCTCTCTTTTATTGCTTTTTTTTCAGTACTTGAATATCTGCCTTGTAGGAGAAATTGGTTTTGCCTAATGCTATGTCTGGTGCTTCAGGTGTGGTCTGGCTGGCTTTTTATAGCAGATTCAGGAGTGCTTTTAAATCATCACAGGGCAGAAATGGGTATCAAAAGTGATGACTTTTAATGAGCTACATCCCTGACATCCAAGTGGCAGTGATGGGGCATTAGCAGCCTGTGCAAACACGGGCAAAACTCATCCTTTTCCAGGAGGATATCCACTGTGCTCTGAGCTGCCCCTGAAGGCAGGGTAACTGAGGTTCTTGTTCATAGATCCCTAGGGGGAATTGGGGTGAAATGACACTGAATGACCAGTGTTTATATAGATGTGTGTGTCTGTGTGTGTGTGCTTGTGTATGGCAGGTTTATTTTGGAACAATTTGCTTGCAATGGAAAGGAGGTACGTAGCTATTCCGGTTATTATCTATAGTTACTATAGTTATTATCTATATATAATAGAGCAATATAAAAGTATAAAGATATCGCTGAAGAGAACAGAGCCCATCCGGTTCCAAACCCTTTGCCACAGGCAGGGACGCCTTCCAGCAGGGACACCTTCCAGCACCAGGTAACTGCAGGCTGCCCGTGCCCAGCCCATGTCCCACGGTCCCGCTCCGAGCATCCATCCGTCTGTCACCGCGCTCCTTCCCCGCCCTGTCCCACCTTGTCACATCCCTCCTGCGCTCCTCCTGCCCTCCCCTCTCCTCGTTCCGCTCCTCTCCCGCTGCTTCCCCATCGGCGGCCCCTTCCCCTTCCCCTTCCTTCCCTTCCCCTCCCCTCCCCTCCCGCCCCCGAGCCCCCCGCTGCCGGCACACCGTGAGCACACCGTGAGCGCACGGCGGGCTGCCGCTGCCCTGCCCCGCCCGGGGAACGGGAACCGGCCCGGATCGCAGCCCGCCCGCTCCCAGACAAAGCCCCCTTGTCCCTGCCGGCCCGGGGACCCCCGAGCTGCCGTGGGCGGTGCCGGGGGCGGTGCGGGCGGGACAGGCGGGGCGGGCTCTGGGCGCTGAGCGCTGTGCGCAGGCGGAGCTGCCGCGGCTCTGGCCGGGCGCTGCGGGACAGCCAGGGAACGGGGCACGGCCGCGGCCCTCCCGGGCTCAGCTGCCTCTGGGGCGGCGGCGGAGCGGCTCCTACTTATTTATTCCCGTTCTCCGCCTCTTCCCCGGCCCGTCTGCACACTCCGGGTACTTTTTCTGGGCTATTTTTTTTCTTTTTCTCCTTTTTTTCGGTTGTTTGCGGCGGAACGGAAGGAGGATGGGGTTCGAGCTGGATCGCTTCAGCGGGGACGTGGATCCCGACTTCAAGTGCAACCTATGCAACAAGGTGCTGGAGGACCCGCTGACCACCCCGTGCGGACACGTCTTCTGCGCGGGCTGCGTGCTGCCCTGGGTGGTGCAGCAGGGCAGCTGCCCCGTCAACTGCCAGCGCATCTCCACCAAGGAGCTCAACCACGTCCTGCCCCTCAAGAGCCTCATCCTCAAGCTGGACATCAAGTGCGACAACCACGCGCGGGGCTGCGAGGCGGTGGTGCCGCTGCAGCACCTGGGCGAGCACGCCGAGACCTGCGACTTCTCGCCGGCCAAGTGCCGCAACCGCGGCTGCCGCCAGGTGCTCAACCTGCGCGACGTGGAGGCGCACATGCGGGAGCGCTGCGAGGCTCGGCCCGCGGGGCTGTGCGAGCAGGGCTGCGGGCTGGTGCTGACCCACGGCGAGCGCCGGGCGGGCGGGCACGGCTGCCTGCGGGCTCTGCGCGCTCACGGAGCCGCGCTGCAGGCGCGGGCGGCCGCGCTGGAGAAGGCGCTGAAGAAGGAGGCGCTGCGCGCCGGCAAGCGGGAGCAGTCGCTGCTGTCGCGGCTGGCGGCGGCGCAGCTGGAGCTGCAGGTGACGGCGCTGCGCTACCAGAAGCGCTTCACGCAGTACAGCGCCCGCCTGGACGCGCTGCTCCGCGCCCGCGCAGCGTCCCCCGGCAAGGTAAGGATGCTGCCGCCGCGCTGCCCCGAGCGATGCTCCTCCTCGGGAGAGCCCGTCCGGCCCCAGAGCCTCTCAAAACCCGAGCTTTGGGGGTTAATAGCCCTAATGTGCCCTTTCTGTAGGGACAGATTTTCGACTGTGACCGTCGGTGCTAGCTGGACCCCATAAGGTAACTCGCGCAGAAAAGTAACAAGGTCACGGTATTACTGTTTTTGTCTTGGTTCTCTTCCCCGAAGAAAACTCCAAAAGTGGAATTTCCAGGGCTGGAAATGGTATTAAACCAGCAGAAATTGACTCCCAGGAGTCACACAAAGCGGAGTGAATTGGAAGAAGCTGCTGTGACCCAATGCTTTCCAGACCCTGAGCTCACCTAGCATCCCAGAGCAGGGCTTCCTGCAAAATGCACTCTTTAAGGATTAACTGTTACACAACTCAGACACCTTGCCAGCTATTTCAGGATCTGCAGCCATCATCTTTGTAACCTCCACATCTAAATACAAGACATCTGCTGTGTACTTGTGATTTCTTTCCCAGAGACACAGGGTTCTTTAGAAGCTCAGTTTAGGAGGGGAAAAATTAACTTGATTTCAGCCCTTCAAAATGAGACCATTTATAAAATGACCAGAATCAAAAGCCAGAGCTACAACAATCCCCAAGTTTTAATTGGAATGAGGCTCCCCAGCGAGGGAAGCCCTGGAAGCCAATTATCTTTTAAATGAAGACATTCAGAGTCCTCCCAGTGACCTGGAATGTGCTACCACAGACACAGCAGTATTAAACTGTTCAAAGCTGTCAGACATCTGTATTCACACCTTTAGTAATGTTGAGGCTCTAAAAGCTGTGTAAAGGAAATCAAACTTCATGTTAGAGTATCCCCCTTTGTTTTTTTTAACCACCTTAGACATACAAGGCAGAACCCATCATGTTTTCCTAACTCAAACCAGAAAATACTTTAAATGTACTGTTTTAACTACAGGCAATACTGGGTGCAGCGCTGGTTCAAATCTTAGTAATACCTTTAAAGTAAATTAGGGTTCACAGTCATACCAAGATTCAGGACAGTTCTGTCTCCCCCTTTTCCCTACTTTGCTGTGGCATTCTGGAGGCTTCCTGCTCCCCCAGCCTGGCACACAGCTCTGAGTCCATGGCTGATGACAGCAAAGCCCTCCACACAGTCCTGTCAGAAATCATCTCACCCAGTCCCTGCCTCCTCAGCTCTGATCTCCTCTATTCTCACACTCCTGCCTTTCTCCGTGGTTGGTGCTGATAATGTCAGGTTTGCATCATTGAGCTCTGTGCAGTGTAAAGAGCTGCTGGAATCCTGAGAGTTGCTCCTTCATAGCTGCAAATGTTCACAGCACACAGTTTCCAGCCATCCTTTTTATCAGATTTATGCATCCAGCTGGCCCAGAGCACTGTGCTGGGTCTCAGCCCCGTTACAAAAGGCTGTTATGCAGTTCTCTGAAGCACCACCACTCTGAAGAAAGCTGGAAGGTGTCATGTCACCACAGCCCTGTGGGCCAGCGGTCAATCAATTCCGTGTTTCACAGCATTTTGGGCAGCTGGCCAACACTAACAGCTCTGCTCTGCCCAGCTCCCAGACAGGCACATCAGCAAACTTGCATCTTTGTGACCTGGAGAGCTTTGTGAAAGACCCGTGGTAATCACCTGGTGCAGGGGATGCTGTCCCAGCCTGGGGCTGTGGCAGGCATCCAAGTTTGGGGTTATTTTCTCAGAGACAGGAGCACAGACTGTGCAGGAACACTCAGCAGGACATACAAGTCTGCCTGAGGATTAGGTCCTTGAACACAGGGATTAGAGGTATGATAGCATGAAATAACTAATTTGCTATCATTAATTAAATTATGACCATTATTCATACTTCATACATTCTGAGATGTAGTAGTTTGGTCTATAGTAAACACAAGTAGGTTGAGCACCAACAATTTGGGTTCAGAAGTTACATGTGATTACACAGAACTTACTGTGAGATGTTCTGGCTCCTCAGTAGATGAAGAAAAAGGGTTTTCTGACTTTGCTGCCTCATGGCTGCTTGGTGCTGCAGATGTAGAACCAATCTAGAATAAATCAGATGACACATCCTGTAGTCAAAACTGAAGAAATGCCCACGTACAGTTGTGTTTAAATGCTTAAAGGGGAAATATGATACTGAGGGACATTAGACCATTCATTAAAGACCCAAATTCAGCGTTTTTGGCAGCTTTGGATACCCAGGTCTGAGTTCATCTTAGCACAGACTTTGTGTGTGATGTTGGATGAATCACAGCTTTGCTGTGCCTTCATCTACCATTTCTGAAGTGAGTTCTATACCACCATAATTAGATTGAGAGAAGACATAAATAAAATACATATTTTATACACATGCTCATCTGTCAGTATCTCACCAGTTTATAAGCCTCCTAAGCAGGGAGATGTGCCTTAAGTGACCCCAGTTGTGTTATCCATGTGTATTCTTTGTCACTGAGGGAACACTTCAATTTACTGTGTACAGTTCAAAGGTTTATTCAGAGGATGACTATTTATTCCTTAGTGGGGAGAGGTGAGGCTGATTGAGGATGAGCTTGGGGAGGGAGTGGTGGGGAAGGTGGTGTGTCTTACTCAAAATGAGTATTTCCTTTCGATCAGACACGTCAATCCCGAAATATCAAAGTCTAAACAATCAAGAAAAAAAACTTGTCCAATTCAAACAAGGCTTAATCCTTGGTGAAACATAGCACTGTGCACACCTCTTGATAAGCTGATCTGGTCAATCCCTTATTTACACAGCCGACAAAGTCCTTTGGAGGGAGCAGGGGGAGAGGGAAGCTGTTGGCAGTGCTGGCTGCAGCCCAGGGTGGAAACCCTTCTGCTGTCCTGCAGCCAGAGACAGGCACTGCCTTCCAGTGCATCAGCCAGCCAAGAACCAGTTATCATCTGACATTCAGGGCCTCTGTGGTGCTGCTAACTCAGGCTGGAATTCTCTAAGAGCCAGGGGAAGTCCTTTAAAACAAGACAATGTGTTTTTCTCAGCCTCTCCCCAAGCAGGATGTGCCAGGCTGGTCCTTTCACCAGCCAGCAAGGAGCTGAGGTGCCTCCTCTGGTGAACACAGACCTTCTCAGCCACAGAGCTAGCAAAGAAATTAGCCTTCCCTATCTAAAGGGAAAGGCAGTCTATTAGCTGCACATTACTCAGCTGGGAAGTACAGTAATTTCAAGAATTATGTTTAAGAGTTCTGTTCAGCTGTGGGAATACAACATGCCAGGAACCATCAGGTCTGCTGCTGGAGCAGCTGCTGGGGCAGGGTTGGCCCCTGGCCACCCCATTTCCACAGTTACCTCACTGTTCAATGACTGCTCTGCTGGAACACGAGATCTTGGGGGGGGAGAGGAAGGCAGAGCCCTGGAAAAATCGTTTGCATCGTGGCTTCTTTATGAAGAGGAGGTTGTTAAAGGAATGGTTAAGAGCTGAGATGAGAATCTGCAGAAGTGACCAAGGTGGCTGTCACCTCCCTGGGGCTGGGCAGTTCCACAGGATGGGGTTGGTGCTCTGTAGTGTAGATTCTGCCATGGGGAGCATGGAGACAGTGCACAAATCCACCACAAAGGGCTGGGAATGGCTTTAAAACCCCTGTAGACAGACCTGCTGTCTCAGAAATACCTACAGAAAGCTGCATTAGTTGTTCCTTTTCCCTCACAGCCTGACTGACTCAATCCCACCTGCTTTACCACTTGTTCAGCCAGGTATAAAAGTGTCAAATCAAAGCCACACTAGGAGGTTTAATGAAAACAGGCAACTCTAATTACTGAAAATGTCTTGAGAGCAATGTTGTAATTGTTTCTTGATTGTTCTAATTGATTTGCCTTCTTAAAAAGGGATAACAGAAGGAAACAGAGGTGCTGGCATGTGCTTGTCTTTCAAATCCAGAATCATCAGTCCTTGAAAGTGTTCCCACGGGACTGGAAATCTGTTCCTTGAAATCCTGTCTGAGCTCTGGGTTTGTAGACTTGCAGGGAAATAGATTTGACTTCATTTTTCAGTCCCCTTCTGGGTACCTGGTTCTCACTGCTGCCAAGCGCAGGCAGATCCAAAAAAAACCCAGTCAGAGTTTGTTCCTGTTCCTCTGTATGAGGTCCAAATCTATTTATGACTCGATCATTAAGGAAGATAATGATCAGAAGCTGGGGGAGAAGTAGTAAAGCACATTTTCAGGTGGAGCTGGTGGTGGTGGAGGAGCTCTGAGCGTGTGGTCAGTGGAGCTCTGCCAGCTCACCCTGGCAGGGAATGGGACTTCCTTATCACCCCCAAATCTGTGGGAGTAATTCAGTAATCCGGGATTACTTTTGACATTTTTTTATGACTTTAATAGACATTAATATTTGATTGACAACTTCAAATTGACATGTTAGAAGAAAAATGCACAAACTAAAACCATCTGCGTCGAATTACAGTGTAACTGTTGCAATTTTTGTCATTAATTGGTTATGAAAACCAGACTTGTAAGATAACTTCCTCAAACTTTTTTGTGTTCATAACTTTTTCACCCTTTGGATAAAACAAAGAAAAGGGTTTTGGAGGTAGGAAAGTTCACCTCCATTTCTAGATGCACATCCTGATCCTATTCTGATCTCTAAAAACAATATTGTTATTCAGATGGCTTTTTGTAGTGCTCTGCTGTTGTCTGTTGTGCTGTAAATAACAACCACTAGATTGAGACTGAAGAGAGAAATTGTGAAGATTTAGTTGTCTTTAAGAGCTCCTGCACTTCTGTCGTTATGGAAACTAATAGGCCTAAGTAGCATCATTTTGTCAAAAAGAACATTTTCTAGGAGTTTGTGGTTAGGAACAAGCTGGGATAAGAAACCAGGTTAGTCCCCCAAATATTACACAGTCCTTCCAGTATATCTTTGTTGTATGTTTTTTGTCTAGACAACATCTCACTGCAGAATTTCATATTCTAGAGGATTAACATAATGATTTTCAATGATGGAAGATTTCTGTTTTGCTAGTCTTAAAATGCCAGAGAAAAAAATTCTGCACTGCAGGTGCTGTGAATAACAATTGCCATTCTGGGCCTCTGGCAAATTTTGTAGCAGTTTTGTTTAATGCTGTTTTCTAAAACTCTGCAGAGAATTTCTGTTGTATAATGCTGTGTTTGATAGTGGTTAAAACAATAGCATTGAGGAGAGGGAGGCAGTTTAAGGATCCTGTCCTGAGATTCAGTCACCCCCAAGCCCTGGAAAAGACAAGAGTTTGACTGCTGGAAACGTGGAGTATTTTACATAACACATCACATATGACTGGGTCAAGTAGTTGCAGGAACCAGCATTACATATAAAGCTCTTCTGTTGCTGTTAAGTGTCTCCCTGTAGATCTCAATAAAAAAGACCCATAAATCTTGGGGGTGGTTCTGCTGCTGGAGCTCAGTGGGGTGGCTGGAGCAGCCACTGGGAGCTGCTGACTCTGCTCCTGCCAAGTTATTCCAAACATTTGTCTCTAAACTACGAGGGGATTTAAAAAAAAAAAATGAGAAACCAACCCAACAAAAAACCTGGATGAAAATATTGCCTGTCTTGCTTTACCCTCTCCCCCCACACAAATATTTTGAATGTGTTTATCTGTTCTTTGTAGGGTGAAGAAACTAAAGCTCTGACTCTGGTGCTTCATCGGGACTCTGGATCTCTTGGATTTAATATTATTGGTGGCCGGCCGTGCGTGGTATGTTAATTGTTCAAATATGTTTGCCCTTTCCAGTTGGGAAAAGCATGTAGGTCAACACTTAGAGGAAAAATGTTGCTGACAAGCGTTTGGTCCTCTTGGGATCCTTTCAGAGCAGTTCTTCCATTGAGATTGCTGTGGATGTCTATTAACTACACTGCTTTTTTTCTCTCTTTTTTTGCCTGTTTGTTCTTGCGTATCATCATAGCCAGCACCACTAATGCTGGGGTTGTACCACTCCCAAAATGAGAAAATTTTGGTATCTCTCATGATGCCTCTTAGCTGTGAGTTTCATGGGTTGAAACCCCACAACTTTAGCCCCTTTCATTAAAAAAAACAAAGTTATTTACTCTCCTTTCCAGCAGAGATTCAGCAGCTCTGGGTGCAGGTGAAAGGATAGAACTTAAATAGCCTACTTTTGAATTCTGTGATTTCAGCAGATGTTTCCTGCACCACACACTCACTAACGTATTTTTTCTGGATGCTTGTTGGCTGGAGCTGCTGCATATGACTTTAATTACATCAAGGAGTGGATTATACCTTGTCCTAGTAATTCAGAAAGTATTCAGAACTACTTCTTGGCTGCTCAGAAATCTGACATTAATCACAATTTATTCCTAGTGAATTCACTTGAAAGTTATTCTTTCTTGGTAGTTAAGAGTTTCTCAACTTTCTGAGACATTGTTCTGCACTGGTGGAAGCACAACACACAGGAATATGAAGGAATATGCACTTGTAAGGTGCAAGTTCTTTTCCTGGGTTTATTTTTAAGTCTCCAGAGGAAAAGCTGTGCAACTAAAAATAAAAATGCAGCATTGTGTTATGTTTGATGTGCAAACAGGCTGTGTCTCACTGGATTTTGCACTGAGAATAATTGTAATGAAAATTACTCCTGAGCTGGCCTAAATCAGAGGAAAATGATTATCAAGCAACTAATTTACCTAATGGAGGAACATCCCTGGTTGCTTAATCTCTCAAAACAGGAGTATCAGGTGTTCTCATTAGCACAGAGTAATTCCATATTAAGACATCAGTAAGAATATTTCTCTCAAATTACATGCACTGCTGTGACATGGACAAGCTTGAGCTGAGGGCAGAGGACAGGGACAATAACGTGGCTTTCCTCTCACCCTTGCAGGACAATCAGGATGGTTCCTCGAGCGAAGGAATTTTTGTATCGAAAATAGTTGACACTGGGCCTGCTGCTAAGGAAGGAGGGCTGCAAATCCACGACAGGATTATTGAGGTATGAGAATTCACTGCCTTTCAACAGTGCAAACTGCAGCTCTTCACGTGGCCAGTTTGGTGTGGGTTTGGGAGAGATGGGTTGTGGTAAACACTGTCTAGAAGAGATGTCTGTGAAAATATGCTGAGCTCGATGCAGTGCTGACCTCCAGGGCTTTAGGTATAGTCCTCCCCTAAATATAGAAAGCAGATTATGGATGGAATGTGCATGTCCTGGCTTTCTGAGGGGCTTGCATCTCTCTGGTATGCCATAGATAGTTCTTTTTTAAGCTGTTGGAAACTTGGAAGTTATTTAGTTAAAACCATATGTGAAGTATCTGTGGTGTAAAGCACGACGTTCCTTTCCTTGGTATTTCAGTTTTGAGCAGTCAGGGAAAATTCCACTCTGCAGTTTCTCTATGGTTTATCATAAACCCAAGTGACTCTCCTGAATGTTGTTTGTGAGTTCTTACATTGCTTAGATTGCAGTCTGAATTTCTTCTCACTTGGCCAAAGTCTTGACCTCAATAAAAAGCTCTTCCTGTGAAAGAGATGGTTGCATGAAATGTTTCAATTTGCAGTGATTAAATTTCTTTTTCTGGGGGGGAAAGAGCAAGAAAAAGGTTCATTTTGATGAAACAAAACGCAACTGACGGTGAGTCAGTTCCCATTGTTTGGCATTTTGCAGTTAAGAAAGTCTTCCTCACTGTCTTATTTTTGTAGGCTGGAGAAACTTTGAGAGTCTATTGTTCAAAAAGATAAGTGTGGTGTTTGTTGCCAAGGATATCATGGAACAGCCAGTTTCTCTAAGTAATGGAATTCCATTGCTCTTATGTTTTGCAAATGAGCAATAAACAGCTGTTAAGGATTTTCTGTTGGCAGGGGACAAAGTGTATTTGCCTTTTTCTGTACTTTATGGTAAATTGTATTCACAATTTAGTGAGGATATAAAATATTAATTAAGTTTCTTCATATGGGAAAGAATGGAGCCACAGTAGCAGAACTATAAAAAGATAAGAAGCTGAGCTGAAATGATCCAGAGTTGCTCAAACTCTGTGTGTGATGTAACATAATTGCGAAAAGGTCTGGACAGTTTTGTGAGAACTCTGTGATTTTGTTTGAGCTGAAAGGTTTCCCATAAGCCTGCATTTCCCCCCCAGCCTCTCTGGAAAGCTGACATCCGTTTCTGAAGAAGTGCACAATCACATAAACCAAACAACTGAATGAAAACCAAAACTCTGGGAGATCAAATAGCCCAAGGTTAGGAAATGTCCTGGGCTCTGCTCCTTGAGCACAAGCACTGTCCCAGTGGTGGAAGTGACCCTGGCTGACAGCACAGGGACAAGGACAGCCAACCTCCATGGGCTCTGCACTGCTCTATTGCAAGGAACCTCCTCCCTTCTGGTTTGATTTTTCCTGCTGCTCCCCAGGTTTAGTGTTTGGCCAGGCTGAGGGATGAAATCCCACTCTGAGTGCATCCAGAGGAGCAGAAGGGACAGGCTGGGTGAGCTCTCCTGCCATGTCCCCTCCCTGAGCAGAGCCCTGCCTGTGCCAGCAGTGTGTGTGCAGAGCCTTCTGCACAATCCAAGCTGCATTTCCAGAGAAGAGAAAAGCCCAGAATAAAGACATGAGAGCAATTTGTTGGATTACTAACACGCCAAGGGTAGCAGAAACCCACATGTTGACATGGGGCTGACATGTGCTGACAGCTCACGTTGTGCTGACCACAAACTCATTGTCATAGTCACTCTTCTCACCTCTAAATATACACAAAATCTGATGAAAATGGAGCACATTGTTTCCCAAGAGTTGGCTTTGGGTACCTCCAGATCAGCATCTCCCTTTGGATCAGCAGTGTCCTGCTGCAGCAAGCCTTGAGTGGTGCCCAGCTAGTGTGGTTTGGTTCCCATTGTGGAGCAGTCTCTCCACGAGTGCTAATTGAATTCTTTTTTAGATAAATTAATCCATTTCCTGCAGCCCAGCCACTACAGGCCTCCAGTTCACAGCACTAGACTCGAGTGCTCTAAAGAAGAGCCCTTAAAGCACAGATACTGTGGACACCAATCCTGAAAGCTCTTTCATCCTCTGTTCCCTGCAATTTATATTTGTATCTAACCTTTCTCTGGATAAGGAAAGGGGAGATACCTCCTCCATCAGGACATCTAAGTGACCTTTATCATCCTAATGTCTAATTATCTTAGATAATTGAAACACCTCTGAACTGTCCACATTAGAATTAGGTAATGGCCAGTGATGCTGTCCTTCTAGAGGCAAGTTTGTAACCTTCACACTGTCAAAGTTTTGATTTGGGAGTTGGACTCAAAAATGATTTACAGATGTAGCTGTAACTAGCAGGACACAGCTGGAGGACTTGGCACAGAGCAGAGCATCCTAGCAGGTCATGTTTGCTTTCAAAAGTAGTAAAAATTTTAAGGAAAGATGGCAAATTACTTCTCTAGAACTGAATTTAGCTATCTAGAACTTCTTTAATTTGTTCATTCAGTCTTAAGGTTTTATGTATCATCAACATGATTTCAAGTAGACTCTTTCACAAAGCATTCTTACTCCAGTATAAGCTGTTGAGCATAACATCTCCCTAATTAATTCCAGCATCCATCACAGAGAATTTACAATGAAATACAACATGAATCATTTGATTTCCTTTTGGAAAATGTTTCTTTGCTGCAGATCTTCTGGTGGATGTGTTTTTGGAGCAGATCTAAAAAGAGAGCGTCACTTCTCGTTTTCAGAGCTGACACAACATTTCTAATTACTGAGCAGGGATTAGGCAAAGTGAAATACAGACACATCCAGGGTGCTGTTCAGAGCTGATAGCAGCAGCATTGTTTTCTTGCTGTTTGCTTGCAAATTCTATCCCCTGACAATTCGATACTGAGATAACCTTGGAATTGTGTCAGAGATAATTTTTAAACGTATTTTCCTTATGTAATTTGGATTTCCTGACCTACGTTTTTTAGAAGGTTAAATGCAAAGTTAATCAGGCTTAAGAACTGACTTGAATTTTCTTTAAAAGCAATTTTTTGGCCATTTTTATATCGTTGAAATAAGTAACGGCACTGTGAGGTCTGTGTTGCTAATGCTGAATGACAAAAATCAAGATGAATGTTGCATGGTCTGTACTACTCAGTCATCAGAGCAGCATGTAACAAATACAGAGAAATAGCCTTTTTCTTGGGTTTTGTTTCACAGAATCTGTTGAATAATGATATTTAGGGCTCACATTGGACTATGAAGATCGTATTATGGCTATTAACTGCTTGATAATTTCCCCTCACTGTTTAATAAACTCCTTACTCTGTAAGTGGGTAATCTGAGGCACAGAGGGAAAGAAGTTCTAGAAGTTCTTGCCAGATTAGGGTAAAAAGATTCGGATTTTGGTCTTTTTGTAACTTCTCTGTGTAAACCAAAGCTTCTTACCTGGATCTGTTTTCAGATCTATATAAGTCTTTCCCAATGACTTTAGGAGGGTGGAAATCCTGATTCTGGGAGATTTCCTCTGCTTTGATTACACATTTTTCATGCAGTTCTGTACTTGTGCATTCAAAGCCAGCAGCTGATTTCAGCTGGTGATTTACTGAGGTATTGTTAAGATGTTCCATAGCAAATTGCCACGTTAAAAACATGCTGAAACTATTGATTTTTTTTTTTTCTGCAGAGGAATTACTGTTCTCATAGATTTCATTTTTGTCAGGGTAACAAAATGGTCCTAATTTCCTCTCTTAACAGAAGTTGGTTCAGGTCCCAGCCCTGAATGCCTCTATGCAGCTGCTTGGCATTTCTTAAGACAAAATTAGATTTTCGGAGTTTTTATTTTTAAGCACACGAGCCCTAAAAGATTATAAATTAAATCTGGCATTCTCTTCTCACTAACTGGTAAACTTGTTTGTTTAGCTCTGGGACTGCTTGGAAAGAAGGAGGCTTTTGAAAGGCTGACTGCTCACCACCTTAAAAAGTTTGCAGCACAATTAGGGTACTGTTGAGGTAGTATAAACTGTCACAGCTTTGCTGAAACCTGGAGGATTTATGCCATCTGGGACTGGCCTGGTGTTTCATGCTGCTCACAGGAAGGATCATTAGTTTAGGAGTTGAGAACACGTCTTAGTTCATTTGATTGATTTTCCCCAAAGCACACTCATGTGCTACAAATTACAGGCTGCTTTTCCAGGACGTGGATTTCTTCGCAGATTACACAGCAGAACAATGAAACTCTTTAGCGAATCTTGTTGGATGTGCAAACAGAATTTGCTGTTTGCTGCAGGCTCCCTGGTCACCCTGCAGGCAGTGGGGTGTTTTGGCAGAGGCACTTGGTGCTCGCAGGAGGGGGTTAGGTGGATTTCAGGGAGATTAATTTGGTAGCTGGGTTAGCAGCACAGCCTCTGGAAAGTCACTTCAGCACAGAGAAAGTCCATCAGCCACAGAGGAATGGCAAGAAAGGACACTCTGGCAGGAGCAGGGTGAACCTTTCCCTGCCAGTGACACAGAGTGAGGCAAGGATGGTTTGGAGCTGAGTGAATGAATAAAAGAAGGAGCATTCCTCGTGGTCTGGTGGTACGTGCTGGGTCTCGTTTTTCCAGCAGACTGAGCCTGTGGGCTGAAAGGGCTCAGTGTCCTCACTGCTGTGCTCTCAGTGCACACTTGTCCTGCCCTGCTCACTTATCACCACTCACAGGCAGCTTCCACCAGCAATCAGTACATAAAATTATTATCTCAACACGGCCTTAAATGCCTGCTTTGCTGGTGAGCACTTCTTAAAACGATGCCAGCTTTGGCAGGATAATCCCAAGCCTGCAGCTCCTTGCAGGACACTCGGTGCCAGCTGAACTCTGACAAGGATACAGCTCAAACAGAGTTCTTTCTCTGTCATGAATGGAAAAGTTCAGCTCTGCAAACAAGATTTACTGTGCAGCTCCGTACGCTCAGGAATTAATTTTCTAGAAGAAAACATTTTCAGACAGTGACTTAAAATTGGCTGCTGCAGTTCCTGCCAGGACACGCAAGCACACGAGAGCATTTGTGGGGAGCTCAGCTGCAGCAGAGTCAGCTCTTTTTTGGAGTTTATGCTCCCAGAAAACTTTCCAAGCCCTTTGTCCATATCTGCTAATGGTGTCTCACAAAGCAGCATCGTGCCTGTGCTAGAACATCCATCCCCCAGCTCGGGCAAAAGGGAGTAATAATAACAACCTAAAGAGGAAAATGTAAATGGAAACAGGCGGCCTTGGTTATCGCTGCATTTTTTTCCTCTCATAAATTTATTTCCCTGATTTCATAGCAGCAGTGCAGGCTGAGCTGTGGCAGGGAGGTGGGGAAAGCAGGGGGATGAGCCAGAGAACGAACCAAAGAGGTGTGACAGCATTTTTACCCTAAAGACTGCAATATTGTTCTTCCCACAAACAAAGCCAGGAAAATAAATGGGATGGAATGAAAATGTAAGTGCTGCAAACAAAGAGGGCAATGTTGTTTCAAGTATTGTGGACTTACAGTCTCTAACCTGGAGGCTGCAGAGCTCAGGTTTTAAGCACATTTCATGCTGCAGCTTTTGGGAAAAGGTCCTGTGTGAGTTCCCCTCAAATTTCCACACCATCTTATTCTTCCTTCTTTTTAATAGAAGTCCACAGCATGTTGACCCTGAGCATAATGTGGGCATTTGGAATCGGTGGAAGCTTAGAATATTGTTCTCCAGGGCGTGTTGAATGAATAAGAGGTAATTAAATTATCCGAAAAAAGGCTCTCTTAAACTCAGGAATAGATCCCTTATGTGTAACAAGTCTTAAATTAATGGGATTATGGTGTGGAGTCCTTTCTCCCCTGCACTTCTCCCCTCCACTCTTGCCAACATAGTCTGAAATGGTTCAAAACAACCATTGCAGTCTTTAGCCAACATAAAATCTGTCCCATAAAACCCCCAGTGCTCTCGAGGAGGGGACCATGACAACTGAGCACAAATCAGGAAAAGAATTGCCACTACTGGAACTAGAATGCCTTTTCTGGGATGGAGAATCCACAGTCCTTGCAGAGAAGTTAAATAATGTTGCTTCATGTTTGTGTTGGAATTGCAGTGAAGAAGGAGAAGTGATTATGTGGAATTTGCTTTCGAGGTTGGATTCTCTTGCCTCGAATTTTTCATTGCTGTAAGGTTAGAAAAATTGGGAGAAAAGTCCTGTTGAGACAAATGCTTTAAAACAGAGTGAAAATCACAGATTATTTCACATATGCTGCCCAAGGAGGTGTTTCTTTTGGGTGTAATTAACTTGTTTGGGACCACAAGGAACAGGATTGGAAAGGAAACACAACCTGCTTTGATAATTTCCAGTAAATCTCACATAAAGTCAGGGCTCACTCCACTGACTCCTGTCTTGCCTATTCCAGAGCTCATGAATTCCCTCATCCATCCTCCTTCAGCTGTGTTTAACATTTTCTGCTAGACCAATCCTTGCTAATTGTCTGGATAATTCAGCTGTTGGTGGGATTAACCTCTCTTGTGTGAGACAAAGAGGTTATTCCAAGCCTGGTGTGGCTGCAGGAACAGTCCTGGTGCAGCAGGTCAGCCTGTGACACTTGTGATGAATTCAAAGTACAAACCACCTGAGAAATCTAGAATTTGGGGTTAGGAATTGTTACTCTTTCAAGGAAGTGAAAAATAGCTGGTTCATCCTCTGTAGCTCATCAGAGAGAAACGTGTCAGACTCCAACAAATGTTGGGTTTTTTTTAAAGGATGCACATAGAGCATATAACAATGGGACAATTTAATCTTTTCATATGTGGTCCAATTCCTTGCATTTTAAATCATCTCTTTCAGTTTTCCACATTTCAAGCCAAACCATTATGATGAACTGTTAGTTTTTATTTTTAGGTTTTTGAACGCGGCGAGTCTTTTTAGAGAAAACACACAGAATGCCCTATCAACTATTTTCACCCATTTGGTATCATAATTGGGCAATCAGGCACAATCATCCCTAATTTAGTACATATGTGGTCCATTGCTATGCCAATTGGGTTAAAGAGATGCATGAAGTAAGTGCAAATTAACTGACAAAAGGAGCAAGCTCAGACCAGCGCTCTTGAAAAGGCACTTCAGTCACATTTGCATAACTCTTCATTTGGAATTAAAAATGGAATTAGTTCAGCAAATGTGAAAAATGACCAAATCTGCCTGGGGATCCCAAATCCTGATCTGCAGCTCAACCCTGGGTAATTTTGCAGGAGGGAATTTTCTTCAGAGCAAGAGCATGGTGCTGTTCTAGTGAGAAGTACAAAACAAAGTCTCTTCTAATTAGTGATCTTTGTAGTTTTAATGACAAATAAGGTGTTTGATAGCAAACAAAATCTATTCCAGTATTGGGTGTGCGGGGGTTTGTTTGTTTTTTCAAAGTTGCCAAATGTGAGGGTATGGTAGGACAAGAAACACTACAGACAGGAAAAGGAGAGTGGTTAATAAAAGTTTATCAAATGTACTCTGGCAAATTGTGTAGCAGAAATGGATTTAGATTCACATTCTCCTTCATACATAAGCCTTTTTCCTTTAATCAATTAATCTTTTCCCTAATCAATTAATTCTTTACACTATGAAAAATTATCCACAATTAACTGGGCTTTAAATACTGAGAGGTGACAATTTATCAAAGTTGGGAATTTAATTCCAACATTTTTGACTGCTGCTTTACTTTCTGCATGTTTTGATAAATTTAAAGACAATATAACCTGAGCATTTTATGTTCCACTACAAAGTGCAACTGCAGGACTTGTAAAGCTTTTAGGCTCTCATAAATACAAATGGGACTGAGTTGACAATAACAGGAGTTGAAAAATTTTGCTTCACCACTGGGGCTTTTAAATGAAAACAGTATTTTCCTTTTAGGACTTTTATGATGCATTTTTAGTGTCCAAGGTAAATTTGTGTTATGTTAGCTTTCATATAAAGGTGTAACATCTCTAAAGAAGCTTCTGTCTGTAAAGTCTTGTATCTCTAAAGTGACTTTACCTCTGCAATGGGAATTTGGGTTTGAAAGGCTGAATTGGGGAATATTACATGCAGAGAGGAAAGTTGAGCCTTTGGGGTGAAGGAGGAGTGGTGCAGAAGGGCAGAGCAGTAAATGGTGGTGACAAACATCCCATCCCTGGGTGTGAGACAAGGGACATTCCTTTTGGGAGGGACCAGGGCATTGCTAGTCCCAAACACTGCAAATGGTGCAAGTGACTTATCTCCAGCTTAAATCATGTATTAAATATATTTCAGTTGTGTGGAGCAGGTGGAAAAATACTCAGAGTGTGGAAAACAGTATCTTTTGTTGGTGCAAGCCTCTTTTTCATAGTCTAAGGAAGCCTGGTGTTAAAATACTCTTTAAAAAAATCAGTTTTTTAGAGATCCCCACAGGTAGGACTTGACCTGTGGATCTCAGGAACAGCATCTCCCTCTATTCCCTTCCACACTGACACAGTTATCATCCACAGCCCCAGAGGAGTCTCCACAGCTTAATTACATGCTCCATTTAACAGCAGTACAAAATTAATCCTGTTTGGACAGAGATGAGATGACATATGAAGAGTCATGGCTGGTCTCTTCAGTGGGGTGAATTTTGTCTCGTAGTGTTTGCATTTAATCTTTATTGTTTTTTGGCATCATGCACATGATTCTGAGGGGCATAAAGTGTGCAGAGCTGAGAGCAAAGAGCAGGTTTGGGGATGGAGCTCAGGATGCAGTTTGATTCCTGCACAGATTTTCAAAGACATGAGCCACAGGTGCTCCGTCCTGCAAAATACCACAGGAGAATACCAAAATCCCATCTCCACTTTTATCAAACAGAGTGAAATCATGGGATGTTTGAGGGGATCACAGCATGGCTCAGGCTGGAGAGCACCTTTGGAGAGCAGCTTTTTGCTGCCCCTTCCCTTCCTGTGGGCAGCAGGAGTAGCTAGAGCCTGGAGCTGAGTGTGCCTGGGGTGAATCAAAGCTCACCAAGAATATCAATAGTGCTTTGGGCTGAGCAGGAATCTGAGCTGAAAACTGGTAAATATTGTACATCTGTGTGATGGATTGGATGAAGAGGAGAAAGAAACCAGCGACAGGAAGGGAGAGTGAAAATGTTTCCTGAATCATTTGAAGGTGGGGGGAGGAAAAAAAAAGAACTTTTTTAGTGCTGTTTTTTACTTCTCTCAGTTCTGCAGGCCTCCCAGCTCAGGAAGATTTAGTTTACTTCTTAAAAGGTCTTGCTTATAAAGCAGACCTTTTTCTGGCTCTGGCCAGCTCTAATAAAAATTAGCAGTAACTTTAGCAGCTGCCATACCACATGACTGCTTGGAATTGCATAACTTCTTTTTCCTCCTAAAGAAACACACAAAGATCATCTGATCTCCACCCTCTCAGCCTCCTCCAAAGTGTTTTTCTCTAACTTGACTTCTAAACAGAAATCTTTTTCTCCTTTCTTTTAACAAAGCTCTCTTCTTAAGCCCAAAATTTGACAGCAAATGGTAAGGGGCTCTGGGCAGAGCTTTCATCAGTTAAGTGAATAAGGTGATTATTTGTATTTTTGCTACTTCAAGCTCTGTTACTGTTTATAAATAAGAAGCAGTGTCATGGACAAAAAGAAAAAAAATAGCATTTTGTGGCTGAAATTGTGGGGATTTTGTGGCCTTTATTTCTGGGAGCATGGTTTTGGATGGAGATACATTGTGGTTTGCCAGGGAGGAGGTCATGGTGGGAAACACGAGCCTTCCATGGCCATTCCAGATAGAAACTGGACACAGACTGCTGGCTCAGCCCAGGTCCTGTTTGCAAATCCACAAGTGCCTAACCTGATCTGCAGAGTGGATGGAAATTAAAAACTGTCAGACTCTTCTAGCAGTGGGATGTGGAGAGGAACCATTGCTTTCTGGCTAGTTGTGTTTGCCTCTAGCAAAAAAAAAAGTTTATCACCTTCATCAAAACCTAAGAGCAAATAACCCCTTTTCTGTATAGCACTTTTTTTCCCAAGCAAATTTCTTGGAAAAAAACCCAAAAAGATTTGTCAGGATACTCCACTGACTGCATATTTATGTCTCCCTTGTAGTTCATTCAGAATTCATTCCTATTTTGTAACTCTTAAAGAAATCTCTTATCTATAGTTATGAAGAATTCTTAAATCATTGAGTGGTTTTGGGGAAAAAAAAAAAACAAACGTGTCAGACTCTTTAAAATACGAATTTATGTAATTCTCACTTCGGTATTTTTCTCTGCCAGTGGTGTTTCCCTTCTCCTGCTCCTTTGTCAAGAATCCCCAACTCTCATTTTGGGGTGGAATTGTGGCCCCTTGGCTGCTGGGCACAGAGCAGATGCCCTGAGCTCTCTCCTGCTGCACTCACAGCTCACAAGTGTCCTGCTAGCAGCTCTTGTTTTAATTCCAGTGTTCACACAGCCAGCCCTGGGATTCCTTCCTGTCTTTGGAGCAGCCAGGAATACTGAGCCACTTCTTAAAATACAACCTTCCATTGTTTTCCCTTCATTCTGGCCTCCCTCTCTCCCCTTAACCTTTCTAGACAAAGTTCTCTCTGCAGCAGGGGAATTGTTCAGTTTCTATTACAAACCTTTCTCTAGCAAGGAAAACCTTCTCCTTTGGTTTTACCACTTTTACCTCCTGCTGCTAATTCAAATGTTCTCTTTCTCTGCTTCTAAGTTGCCCCCAAAGCAAGTTTTTTGCCCAGTTTTTGGCTGTTTCATTGCAGGAGGAACTTTCAGACTTGCTGAGCAGCTGATGTTAAAGTGAATTACAAACCCAGGGAGGAGCCAAGGATGGCAGAGAGGGCAGAAGATGATATTTCAGCCTCTAGTTGGTCTTTACAGGCTATTCAAGGCTGCTTTCCTCAGTGTGACACTGCAGGTCTGTTCCTTTCCCCAGCTTGCCTTCCCCACACTGCTGAGGTTCTTTGTTAGACACCCAAACTCATTAGATTAACGAGAAACATTTTAATGATGTATCTCAGGCAGAAATAGGGAGGAGTTGGGAGGCTAAGATGCTGGGAAATTTCTTTTAGGATGAAATGAATTTTGTACATGATCTATGAGAAAAGGCCTCCAGATTGGAGTGATACTCTATTAGTCTCTCATTTAGACTTTCTGCTTGGTTTGAAAGCTGTGTTACAATTTAAATAGATTTATAGCACAAAGGAACCAGAACCCCACAGCCAGAATTAAGATGATACTCTTGCCACTAGCTCAGTCCCTTTTATCCTGAATAAGTAAAAATAATTTGCTTTCCATTTGTTTATCCCATTTGCCTGAGGTGCTGTTCAAGTGGGAACAAGATGCAGAAACTGGTGCTTAGCTCTTGTTTGTGTCTGATTGCCAGGACTTAATTCCCCTCCTTTAGAAAACCTTTGGGGAAAAACTAAGCCCAAAAGCCTTTAACTGCTTAGGAAGTGTTTTCCTGCAGTTTCAGGAAGAAATGCAATTATCATGGCTGCTTCAAGGGAGTTGTCACTGAAGCGATAAAGCATGGTGGAATTTACTTGTCCTGGTAGGAAAATGCAAATTAAGGCAATAAATGGAGGTCTTGGGAAAGGTCCTGACCGCTTCTTGCCACCAGACTCATAATCAGCCCCAGTCATTCATATTCCCAGGCAATCAGGTGATGTACATCATCTTCTGCAGAGGGAAAAAGGACTGGGAAATTAAAACATGCTGAGAGAATTAATGCCTTTGTTTGTATCTATCCTTCATGTGTTAATCAGTTGGTAACTGCAAACCACAACGTTTCAAGCCATGCAATCCCTTTCTCCAAGGAAATGGAGCTGTGAGGCCAGGGATAGTAGGGTGGCATTTTAAAAGTTGCTAAAAATTGAAAGACAAACCCTGACCTGAATTGATGAGCATAATTAATTTGATATCTGTCTAGCTGAAGTCAGCAGTGAGGATTTCACTAAGGGAGTTTATGGGAGCTGATGGCCACATTCAGAAAGTCTGTTCTAACCCAAGGATAAAAACTAAATTTACAGCTATTTATTGGAAGTTCCAGACAAGCCTACAGTAGGATGTGCAGTGAGCAGGAATCCCTGGGATGAAGCTGCCCTGTAAGTTGTCTATTGCAGTGCAGAAACTTAAACTTGTTCAGGCTAAGTGTGGAATTTTACTACAGCCAAAGCTGCTACTTATTGGCCTGAAGTTAAGTATATGCATTAGATAAACAAAAACTGGGGTCTTCAGTACTGCTCAGTGTCCATAAACATGGGGAAATAATCCCCAAATGACAAATTCACTGATCAGTGACAGGCACAAATGTTCGTTTCCATCTCCTTTGAATACTTCAAACCATAACTTGTCATTGGAGAATCCAAATTGTGGCATTTGACACTTGAGAAGAACTTTAAGGAAAACAATGACAGTTCAGTCTTCCACTTCATAACAACACAGTTGCTGTAAACAGCTCAACTTCTGCTTCCTTCAGTTCCTAACATCCACATTGCCAACTGCTTCTATTCTCCCAACAAACCAAATTCTTGACAGGAGAAAGTGAACCACAGTGTATTATGTTGCTGCCTAAATATTACATATTTCCTTTTTAAGCAAATGAAATGCAACATTATCTTAATGTTTAAAAATGGAAAAACATTGGGGTTTTCTTTTTTCCCTTTCAGAATATTCCTGTTATTTTGTTACAGTGCAGTCATTTTCTATTCCTGATTTTAAATTCCAGTTTCTACCATTAACTGCAGAGTAGATACAGGCTTGGAACTTGGAGTAATGACTTTACAGCTGAAACACACTGACTTCTACCTCTCTTTGTGATTTAGGGAAACATCAGACTTGTGTTACTGTCAGGCATCCAAGTTATTTAAAATTACTTTTCTCCGAATGCAATTTGGTGTGTGTGTCTCGATCTAACTGGATTTATTCTATTCAAGTTTATAGTTCAGCTCCACAGTTAAAAGCTTTCTTTTGCTTGGATGTACAAATTCTAGATCAAGGTCAATTCTAAAGCTCCAGTTTATTGTTGTTCTTCTCTCCCAGCCATTACTTTGTCCATCATTTAAATTGCCTTTGGATTAAAGTATTTTGTTCTATCAAAACACGGGGCATTTTAGGCATTAAGAGCACTGAGCATATCTCTGAATCACAAATGGGCCTGATTTTTGTTTTTCTTTATCCTGTACTGTGTCAGACAGAGGATTTCCTACCGTTGTTTGGGCAAAGCAAGCTGGAGTTGGAAAGGAAAGCATAAAACTGATTGCCTGATGGTTTAGTGTTACAGACCACCTACCCTGAGAGGGCTGAGAGTCTAATTGAAATTCTGAAGGAGAAAAAAGCCATAGCCCAGCAACAAACAAATAGGGAAGGCTTAGTGGAAAATTAGTGGAACAATAAAATATGATTGCATTTTGTTAACACTTTGGTACTTGGAATGGATTTGGGTGGGAGAAAATACAAAGCAAAAGGAGGAATTTAAGGGAAAACCATCAGACAGACATTTAAAGACTTCCCAGACAGACGTAATATAATTTTATACACTTAACTTGTTATAAAATCTGTGTCTATTCAGATGGTGTTTTACATAATCCCTTGACTTTACAGTGAAAAGAGGGGAAAATACGTAAATATATAAGGAAGGGAAAGAAGATAAACTATGCATCTCTCCAGAAGAGGCTTTTTTGGGGAAGAAAGCACAGGGCAAGATGTTTTAAATTCTTCTGGGACCTCAACAAGCCATTTGTCTAGAAACTATTTATAAACTATTTTTATAAATCCTCAGCTAGAGACAAAGAATAGATGTATCTTAAAGTTCACTTCTGGATGAAATATTTCCCTAA
This sequence comes from Lichenostomus cassidix, assembly GCF_008360975.1. Taxonomy (NCBI): domain Eukaryota; kingdom Metazoa; phylum Chordata; class Aves; order Passeriformes; family Meliphagidae; genus Lichenostomus; species Lichenostomus cassidix. The sequence goes on from NC_139493.1 coordinate 3,122,166, forward strand.
CCTTATTCCCAATCACCCTTAAATAAACTGGTTTACTTGGGGGCCTTGTGTACAGTAAATTCTGTACACATCTCATTAAGGGGCAACTCTATCCCCAAGGATTCCTGCTCACCTACAGATCATAGATTTTCCCAGAACAGGAGAATCTGATTGCAAAACCACAGATTGTTGTGGACCACTGAACTCAAGGCAGAGCACTACCACAATCACTTCAGGGCATTTAGTTTAGTGTAACAGAAAAACTTAATGATTAAAAAAAACCCGAAACTATAAAGAAACAAAAAAAGCTGTCAGCTGAAGTTTTAAGTTCACTCAGAATATTTTCCAGAGACAACAGCTACACCTCACTGCTGTTTGTGGGGCTGCTGAGCTTCCATGATAACATTGTGGAGGAATTCAGAGCGAGCTAAAACCTTTTCTTCCCAAACACATTCATCTCCATCTCAGTCACTCAGGAATCCCAGAGCACAAGTGCAGAGGCCAAGTGGCCACATCCTGGCTGGAGGAACAGGCAGCTCCCCAAGGCAGCAACCAGAGAGAGTGTTCTTGCCTTGGGAACCCTCAGGGGGATGTAATTTGGGTTGGGATCTCTTCTTTTGGGGTGAGTGTGAATCAATGTATTGTTCCATGGGAGAACAGCTGCTGGGGACACCAGGGAAGTGTGCAGGAGGAAAGGAAAGCTGATTTTTCTTCAAGATGGAGCTGGAGGTTTCCTGGTTAAACAGATGTTCCTGCAGTGGCTGTTTTGGACTGATAGAATCAGTTACCAGCCTGTAAAAACCAATAGGTTCAATGGAGCAGAGTGATGCCCCATCCATTTTAAGAGGCAGCAGGGCAAATTTCTCACTTGACACCCTTAAAGCAAGGCAAGATTTCAGTTATAAATCAAAATGGCCATTTCTCCCCTGTCACTAGAGGAGGAATTCCACAGGAGCAGCTGCCAGGCTGCTGGGAAGGCTCACACTCACTTTCCTTCCCAGGTGGGGACTGGGATTGTTTCCCTCTCCCTTTTAAGAGAGCCCTTTCACTGAGCCCTGGGATGTGGAAAGACACTGGAAGTTATTTCAAATCCTTGCAACAGGTGGTTAGAGTCAAACTGCAGTACATAAAAGTTGTAGCCTTTCCAAGGTTTTCATTTTAGCCACATGAATTATTTCTCGTTCAGTGAGACAGGAGTTTCAGCAAGTTGTGCACATAGTTTTTATATGCTTTTTATAAAAAAGCACTCAGGTCAAGGGTGATTTCTGTTCTTTCTGCCTCCAAATGTATGTGAGCAAACAAACATCTCATCTGCAGCAGCAGCACAATGACCAGATGTCTTGTTTATGCTTTAAAATGTTTTTGTTCCAGCCCAAAGATGAAATTCTTTCCACTTTAAAAATGTTGAGCTTGAACTTGGGCAGTTAAAGGATTCCTGATGACAGAGCTGGAAGACACACACTCTTCTCAAGGTCTTTCTTACATGAACTTTTATACTTGCATTGAATTAATATAAATCCCTTTCATGGCCTGAGGTGTAATTTTCTAAGGTTTGCCCTGTTGTCTTTGTTGTTCCTCTAAATGGAACCAGATTTGGGCCCCAAGACCCAGCAAGAGCAGAACTACTGCCTAAAAACTGAATTAAGGCTGCCCTCAGCTCTGCAGTGTCCGAGTGCTCTGAACTCCATCCCTATTTCTTACAGGAATATAAGAATATCCTTTAACAAATACACATCAGAAACTGTCCCATGTGAAGATTTCGTGGCTCTCTCTTGCACTGTCAGTTCTTAAACCCACACAGTCAAAGTCTGAAATCCTTACCAAAAAAGAGTTGGGCTTATTTCTGTCATAGTTCACACAGCAGTGCCTTCACAGAATATCTCCAGCTCTTCCAAACCTTCCCTGCTGCAGTCAGCAGTCACACTGACACTGCTTTTTCCTTTAGGAGGAGCTAGGAAAATGATCAAATGCTGGTAATAACAAGAGCCTGCTAAAATTAATTGTGTTACTACTGCCAGTGCTAAATGGAGAAACGAGCTGAGTGGGGTGAATGGAGCAGAACAGACTTGAGCAGCAGAAGGTAAATAACACAACATTTTACATAAGCATCAAATATTTGACAGTTTTACAGCTGGCTTGTTATTGCTGACAACTGTTGCGTTGGGATGAAGAGCATTTGCTCTTTGCATTTCTGCCTTTCTCACATCCTCAGAGCAGCTCAGTGTCAGTGCCATGGGCTAGCTGGAGGGTTATTGACTTGCTCAGCTCTCAGTGGAACCCTGAGGTTTGTTTAAGCAGCTCACAGGTACAAAATGAGGTTGCCCATCAGGATGGGAGGTTGTTTCCCACGTCATGAACTGCACTGGGAGTTTGGTGGTTGCTCTACAGAGGGTGGGCACCTTCTGTCCTGCTTAACCTCTAACCCACCACGGAAAATTCCCACAAAATCCAAGGCTGTGGCTCATCTCCTATTATTGTTACTCTAGTAGTGCCTGGGGACCTTCACAGACATCAAATCCCCACTGACACTAGAGCTTATCTCAAAGAAAGTGAAATATAAATATTCAAAAACGTACAGAAGGACAAAGCCAAGAGAGATTGTGTCATAACTGGTGTCAGAACTGATGCACAGGAGCTCGATTTACCCACCTGCATGGCTAAGGCAGGGCTGGGACCCTGAGCTTTTAGTCCATGGAGTGACTTAACCACAAAGGCAGCAGCTTCCCTGGTGGGAAGATAAATCCAGACAATTGTAATCCTCTCCAGCTCCTTTTAGTGCTACTCCTGACTCCTGGGTACAGATGGAAGCTTGTGGTAGTTTCACAGTGCCTTTGTCTAGACTAAGATTTAGATAGATAATTCTAAAAATTCAGTATATGACACATGTAATGTAAATTACTGTATGCTGAGCTTGTCAGGGGAAAGATTAGGGAAGCATCACTTTCAGTGTGACCAACTGAGCTTGTATTAAAGTATAGATCACACCTACACTAGTTTTATTTTTGGTTATGCCAGATCAGACTAGCTAAGCAGGTCTGGTAGAATTGGAATCAGTGGAGTTAGGGCACAGCATAAAGTGACAGAAAAAGGAACAGAGAGAAAAATTAGAGAAAATATCCCTTCATTAAGAAAAGAATACTTTTTAGAATTTTGCTCATCCTTAAAATATAAATCAGTTACCTTGAGACTAAGAAAACAGTAAGAAGTTTGAGACAAAATAGGAATCTTTTCTGAAAAGTCTTGAAAACAAATACTTGGATACTTCTTCAGCCATAGCTAGAGCACTTGCAGATCTATTCCTTATAAACAGGCTATATCTGCATTTCCATGATGAATGGGAAGCATCCATAAAACGGATAACAGCTGTTTAAAATGCCAATTGTAATAAAAATTGGTTTATCCATTACTTATATATTCAACTTCACTTTGCTACATTTGATTGTTTCTAACAATTAATAATACTCTAAATGAAAAGCAAGATGTGCATCAGTTACAGAGAGAGAAAGCATTTATTCTGCTATACCTAAGAGTCCCAGAGGGATATTTGGGTGTCCAAGGAATGCAGGGTGGGGTGGACTGTGCAGGGCTTCCCTTCAGCCCTGGCTGTCAGAATAGCCCCGAATTGCTGCTCCTGCTGCCATTTTTAGTGATTTGCTATCAGCAGCTCCAGCCCCTGAGGAGATAAGGGGAGCACGTGAGCTCTGCAGGGCTCTGGGGCAGGACTATATCAGTCTGGCAGCTGTTGTGTGATGGGGAAGGCATGTGACAGCTCAGGGCAGGCTTTAACAAATGGCACCCACTCCCAAAAAATGGGATCCTGACAGACCTACCCCCAAATGGCTGTTTGGGTAAGGAGTTCAGTGGTGTGCTGACATCTGTGCTGAAACCTGAGTTTTTACAGTGGGAAATGAAATAACATGGAGCTATTTTCAGGGGATATATTTGGGGGTCTATACTGAACCTAAATCATCACCCAGTAAGGGTCTGTTGATGTCCATAAGCTATAGCACTGACACATCACTGCTGTTTTCACCAGAGATAGTTCAGCCCAGAGCTGCTGGGATTTCTGGTGGACAAAATGGCTTTCAGAGGAGTGATGGAATGCTGCCTGAAATGCACAGGAGGCTGAGAGCTGCAGCTCATAACTGCTCCCCACACTCTGGGACATTCATTCTGGGGAGCAGAAAAATTAAGATCCAGACCAGACATTCCCCACAAGTCCAGGAGTCACTAAATCCAAGTATAAACTCTCAGATAATCTCAGGAGGATTTTCACACTCAGAAGAAAGCATTATCTCAGATACATTTTCCCATGGGCCATATCCTCCAGTTTCTTGTCCCTTGGGTGGTTGTTTTATTTAATGGGAAGAAGGTGTAAAACACTTGTATTTTCACTGCAGGTGTTTCACACTCACTGTCATTTAAAAGGGTACTGAGGAGGACAGAAGCAGACCCAGTGTGGGTAGAATTCTGTGCAGAAAAAGCTTCCCACTGATTTTCTGCTCTCTGTCCCTGGATGTTCTGCTCACTCCCTTCTTGCCTCCCCACCAAACCCCCATGATTCCCATCCATGATGTTTTCCAGCCTAGGAAAAGTTGATTAACAGAATTTTGACCTGTTTCACTAGCTGGAAAAGGATGCACCTTTCCAAATCATTTCACCCAAAACTATTAACTAGTCATGGAATAGGCAGCTGAGGTACCAAATTCAGATTAAAGCTTTGTTTCTTACTTCCCCAAAGTGCTGAAATCCATTACTTCCAGGATGATTTTGGCTCAATATATTGAGATAACACATTTCAACTTAGACATGATTCATGCCAGATATAACTTTGTAGGTTATAAGCTATTATTCATAATTCAGGTAAGATATATGGAAATGTTTGTGCTTTATGTTAGAAATTGATTTGTGCACACAGCCTCAGATTTACTGTAAAGCTGATGTGGCTGAGATAACCTACTCAAAAGGCTAATTACTAACAGGTTAAGTAGAGAAGAACACAAAACCAGGACTTCATTAATAGCATAAATCTCCCAGAGTGTACCATAGGACTTTCTACCCAGTGATCCACCCTGGAAGCCTCAGTGCCTGCAGGGAATCTCCTGTAGCTGCTGCCACTGCAGGGATGCACAGACCATCCTGGCTGCTCATGGTGGGATCATTCCTCTCACACACACTGAGGATCCACAGGAACACAAGTGACAATTCCAGAGGGAGAGGAGGAAGGAGCAATTCTGCTGCTTGACCATGAGGTGTGTAGTCCACAAAAGAGGACTAAATTTTCCCTCCTGTTTCTATTCCTCTGTTCCCTGAGCTAAGCAATGTCAGGCAAATCACATTTTACCTGTGTTACTGCCATGTGACTGGGGATTAATTCTGTACATCCACATTTGCAGCTTTTACCCACCACATTTGTCACATTGGGATATTAAGCTGAGATGTTTTACTAAATATAGTGATTTTTTTTCATCTAAACTGTTCCTGAGCCATCACTGCTTTGCTGCTGAGTGTCAAGATGAACTGCTAAACATTAAATATGATCCACAGCTACACAATACCCTCATGAAGCTATCATTTTCAGAGATACAGGGGATAAAAAGCTGTACTGTCGATTTTTCAACAAAAATACAATCAACTTTCAGTGCAAACGTTCAAAGATGTAATGAAAAGCTGCTGTAACAACAAATTCTCCCTGCCTAACTGCTGCTGGGGGGTTGAATATGCCATTTGTAAGGTTTAAATTGCTTTTGCAGTCAAGTGTTGTAATCCATTAGTGATAAGAAAAGGTATTTGTCTATCAGTTGTGCTTAACTGCATTCCTTGTATTAGAAACAATTTAGTCTCTTACGTGAGCCCAGCACAGGAAATTGTTGAGAGTCTGGCTGCAGAGCTGGAAAAAGAGCAGTTGGTGCTCCCTTCCCCCAGCAGAAATGTGATGGATAACTGAACTCTGACAGCCAGAAACTTAACCTTTAGGAGTGTTGCACAGAGCAGCACCACAGGCTTTTTACTCAGAGCATTTCAGCTCCTTCTGAACAAAGTTGGGTAAAAAAAACTCTGCAACTCTTCCTGGTATTTTTCTCTTAAAATAGCGATGCTCCTTGCTTTGGCTGTTAAACCATGTTAATTTGTTTTGGGGTTTTTTTGGGAATATCATTACTCTTGAAAAAAAAGAAAATAAAAATCTGTGGGTAAATGGATGAAGGCTAAGATTTGGGTTTTGTGAATGGGAATTGCAGTTTCTCAGCAAGAGCAAGTTCTCAGAGCAGATTTGCTACCAACTCCACTGGACTGTGGAGCAGAGTTTGCTAAATATTACCAGCTCTGCATGTTTGGCTAAACGTCAGGAGTGCACCAGGACATTTCCTTGGGTTTCTTTTTGCTCTGTAAAGAAGCTGACAAATGTTGCACCAGGTCTTCAAGGTGTGATCTAACATGATGCATATTACATATCACAGACTCATGGAAATTAGATAGGAAACATATCAGATATGACATCAACCCCCAGGCTGGCACTGCACTGGCACTGGACACCAATCATCTTGGTCACCACCTAAATGCAGGATTAGAAATTATTTTAGAATCCATATATACTGCCCATGTGTAAAGCAATATATTCCTAAATAGTCTAAAGCAGTAATTGAAGCACTGCACCCTTTGTGATTGTAATGCAGTCATCTCCTTATGTGGTTTTATTAGAAAAAGTTTAATTTTGCGAGGGGCTGTTCTCACAGGAGAGCAGAGTCAGCAGCCTGTCAGAGGTTGGTCTCACCCCATCCTGAAACCCAAAGCAGCTTCCTGTGGGATTTAAGAGCTGCAGCTGTTCAGTGAATTCAAGATGTGTCTTACAAAGCTTTGCACCTAAATAAAAGCTGCAGCTATTGGGCTGGACAACACCTGATGTTATACATTGGATCCCTGAATTCTGCTGCTTAAAATAATCCACACTGAGGGGGAATTTTGTAGGTTTCCAGGGGCTCACTCTCTGCTGGCAGTCTTTACTTTGTCCTGTAAAACAGAGGAATTGGCAGAGGCACTGGAATATGAATAGTTCAGAAGAGTCAGCTTTCCCACCTAATGCATTTGGCAGGAGGAGCTCTGAACTGCAGGGAAGGCAGGCAGAGCGCCTGGAGAAGGAGGGAGAACAGTCCTGGGAAAACAAGCAGTGAAAGAGGAGACAAACTGCATTACATCAGGGTCACTTGTTTATCACAAGAGCTGCACAGCTCCAACTCCTGGTTTCTGAGGAGGAGAACAGAGGCTGTGCCAGGATGTGTCTCCTTTACAAAGGCTGGGCAAGTGGTCACGCAGTGATACAGTGTTCTTCACAGCAAATAATCACATCAAAACCAACTTCTTCCTTGTGCAAAGTGTTCAGAGATCATACATCATCACCAACAGGAGTATTTCCTGCTCTCCTGCTGCCAGGGAAGGGGGAGGCAGTGAGTGCTGGCTGGGAGGGCAGCAGTGCCACAGCACCCCAGTGGGTCACGTTCTTCTTCTGCTTTTAATCTGGGTTCATCTGACACTGATTCTGGCTTGTTTTCATTGAGCAGAACCACATGTTTGGTTTTCAGCAGCACATGAAAAAGTCAGGGCACTGTTCACGAGCTGAAATGCCTCCACAGAGAGGGAAAGGATGGGGCTGCATCTGCCCCACCACTCGTTATTTCTCTTCAAAGACTGGGTTAGATTTACTGCAGCTGTCAATCAGCTCCAAGCACTTACTCCAGTTTTCCCCCCTCTTTGTAAATCACATCCATCAAATCTACTGCTGTCAAGTGGATAGTAAAAGGTGCCTCCCCCCTAAAGGGCCTCTCCAGCTGAAAGCAAAACAAGCACCTGATAATCCATGGGAAGCCCTGTGGGATGTGAATATACCTGCAGTGGATCAGGTCAGAATCACCAGGGGGAATCCAAAGGCTGAACTCCAGGGTGCTCAGTCCAGCCAAGTCCAGTTCACAGCACCATCCCTCCTCCCTGCTTTGTCTCAAATAGGAACAGTTTGTCCAGACTCTTAAAACTTCATTCCACACAACCCCCTGTGACATTTCCTTTGCCTCCTTGCTTCAGGTGATGCAGTAAAATACTGACCCAGCACCTGCTCTGTGTGCAGCTGAGATTGCTCTCTGCTTTCAGGCAGTCTCTGCCTCCACAGCCAGAAAACAACACAACACTGCAAAAAACAAAGTTTTGTCCTTGCTTAGGAGGTCTAAACTCTGAGGGGTAATCCTCACTGGATGCTGAGCCCAATGCAAATTCACAGATATTTGACAATTTACATTCTACTTTGAATTATATCTGTTCTCACACCCTATTTCCCACAGAAAGGGAGATAGAATTAGATACTTGGTGCTCACCTGACAGATAAATATCCTCCAAGCTGTAAACAGGAAGCCTGTTTGGGTTTTTTTTTTTTTTTCTCCTAAATAAAGTTGTATGCAACAGTAACTATAGGAGGGCAGACTTCAGGCTCCGTGCTGTAAACACTGTCAGATGCAAAAAATAGTTTCTGGATTTTATACAAGGTATTAGACTATCAAGATGTGATTACAAGGCATACGTTTGTCTGGGAGCCTATTTATGTGCAGCTGAACACTGCTTTTGATTCATGAAGCTCCTTTTTTTTAATATAAAATGCAGTTTGGCAAGTTTTAGCACTTAGTTAACTAATTCCCACCAGAAATACTGAAAGCATGGTTTCCATTTATAGCAAAGGGGATTAGGCTGATTTAGAAATACAGTATGTTGACAGTACTATTTAAAAGCATATGGACAATTTGCTGCTTTCTTCTCCATGACAAAAATGAGTGGTAACCATCAAATTCTGTGCATCAGAGCACTGGCCTCTCTGTTTTGTCAGCATCAGTGTAATCTTTTCCAGTTGTAAAATCGAATCCAAAGTAGCCTTGATTTATTGTTCTTTGCTCTCCTCAAAAGGCACCGAGGCATCTCCACAGCCCTTTCCAGGCAAAGTTAGTGTAAATCACTGCATGAAGGCTTCCAGAACACGACTTTGATTGGTGCAACAGTTCCCAACGCTAGATATTGTTTAATTGCAAGTATTTGGTGATGATTTTCTATTAATTGGAAAAGTTTTCGCTAGTACAACTCCAAGCTTCAAGAAATCTATGACAGTATAATGCAAGAGGAGAAGAATTATGTTTTGTTTGTTATTCACATATGTCTTGTTGGAGCCTCTGTAATTATCCTACTTGGGCTTTGTGCAAAGAAGTGTCTCAGAGAATCCTGCAGGAGAACAGAAACAATCCCAGCACTAAAGATTCATGTCTGTGCTTAAATCACAGAATCACAGAGCAGGGCAGGTTGGAAGCACCAGCAGGGAGATGTGTACAAGCACAGTGTGGCCTTATGGAAGGAAATAGAAGTATTCATAATTAATATAGAAAATAGATCAATTGATGTAGTCAGTGATCATCTGTTCAGGTTCCTAGATAAAAGCCTGGCCTTTGAAAAGACCTGATTGCCCAGGAGGTACATCAAGGTTCTTAGTAGACACAGGGATTTATCTAGCACTGATGTAATAACTTCACAGGAGAAGCTGCCACTGTCCCAGGGCACAGCAGGCTGTCACACTCATCCTTTGGCTGCCAGCCACCAAGTCATGCAGGCTGCAGTTCAACTCAGGATTTTCATACAGGCATCAAAAATAAGGCATCAGAGCCAGAAGTGATGCTGTGAATCTTCCCCTGGGATATGTAGATTTGAGTCAAATATCTGCACGATTTCATATTCACAGAGCCCAAGACAAATACATATACAGTGGTAACAGAGGCAAAAGAAAAAATGGGAGGATTCATGAGCAAATCCATGTAGGAAGTGCTGCCCTCAAGTACAGGGAGTTCTGGTGAGTCCTGTGTGAACAGTAATATTTCTTATTTACAGAAAGTGCACTGAAATGGAAAATTCAGATCCCCAACAAGCAGGGACTGAAATAATTCTCAGCTGAAGTCAGTGAGACTTTGTGTGCCAACCCAATCTGATATTCACAGTGATCTGCAGTCACTCTCTTCATCCATTTGCTGACTGCACTGCATTATAGTGAATGAATAACACCATATTTTCTTGAAGATCTCTTAGACTAATGCCATGAATACTTTTGTTAATGATCTAGAACATTCACAGTCTGTTTTAATTATTTCATCTCTCTTGTACATCTCCATTATTCAAATAAGCAGAAGTTACCAAAATGTGTCAGGAACAAAGTTTAGGTCTGAAAACAGCTCTGTGCTCTCAGCAGCATGATCCAAAAAACATTTGGTTGCCAACAGTTCAGTGATTCATGAAAATCACACTTGCATCTGAAATCTGTGTTGGCTGAGGCCCCAGGCAGGTGGTACCAACCTGTCAGCCTTCACACACAGAAGGATTGCAGAGCATTTCAGGACAGTGCTGTTGCAAATGCAACAGTCCAATGTGGGCTTTGTTGACCCTCAGGTATAGAGGATTTTAGAGCTGCATTGACCAAAAAATCCATACTTTTATATTGCTGCTTCTCTGATAGGGAGACATAACAAGAACTTTGGGGTAGGAGGAATTTAACACAGCAAAAACTTCCCTTTTCCCTCCTATTGTTACATGCTGACAATATGGCAATGATTATTAATAAGTATTGGCAAGTTTTAATAATATTAATGAGTATCAAACCCTGAAAATACTGCATTATTAAGCCAATATAGAAACTATGTCAGAAAACAAATTTAATCCAGACATATGGCAAAATGACTCAAACCTTTGCTAACAAATGTCAAATGGAGATAATTTACATTCCCTTTAAGCAGAGCTATTCACTCTTTAGGAGTGGCCAGTTGAAGAAATATCCCCAAGACAATAACATTGGGCATCCAGAGTGCTCCATGGTAGTGTGAGCTGCACAGCAAAAACCTTTCTCATGTTCACACTCCCTGTCTCTCATGGAAGCAACACAAGGCAAGTTTTAATCTGCATTATTAATCTGGTTACCATCAAGCCCCAGAGTCCCTCAAATACCTGAGCAATTGTCCCCAGATAAACCAGCCCTTGACCACCAGATATGTCACGTTAACTGTTGAATTACACACACAAAGGGATACATGTGTTACACACATCTTGAACACAACTTGCAGAGCAATGCTGTTATGATTTAGTACTTTCCCAAAATAGATGCATACATCTGCAGACTTGAAACATCTCACCCTTAGGAGCTTTTAAAAAAAATACATACAATGATGCCACATTTTGGAGAAAAACTCCTTCCTATTGTGGGATCTTATTGCACTCAACTTTGTTATGGATACATGAGTGTCTCCAGGGCTAAGCACACCGAAATAATTGTAATCCAATTGTGCTGAAATATTTAAGGGCATTTGTTGCTGTAAGAACATTCTGTTTGACTCAAGCAAGACGTGCAGCCAGAATGCTTTCAGAAATAAAAGTTATGGCTTTTGTCCAACTCCTGAAAGTAAATGGCCAGGCTGTCATCCGCTTAGCTGGGCTTGGGCTGGCTCTGCGTGGTGCTGCCTGGGTCAGGGAGCAATTGGTGCTGGTGTTGAACAAGAGGAGTTACCAGTGGTGAGAGCAATTTACACCAAGTGTAAATATCCTAGCAGGTTGGTTTGCCCTGCCAGGAGGTATCCAAGAACAGCAAGAAATGACATTTCAGCCTTCCCTGTTATTAACTGCCCAGCCTGGCTATTGACACCCCTACCATGCTCCTGGTGGCCAGAGAAACTCCCCTATAGCTGCTATTATTACTAATTTTGAGAAATGCAAACACAATTTGCATCAGCAAAACCTTCAACTGCCTTAAAACATGTTTTAGCATTTTGGTGGTGACTAAAACATTTGTTGTTGCACAAAACTAATCCAAAGAACACTGATTTGGGTTTCTGATGTCTTTTGTCTGTTTATTCAAAAGCCCCCTCAGCCCATGAGCCAGGAGAGCAGAACACTCACAGTGATCTACAAGTGTATCTTTGTTGTTTTTAACTATTAATTTCCTGATTTGGGGTTATTTCATTTTGTGAAGGGTTTTTAGGTTGCCTTTATTTTGGTTTTCACTTAATGGCAATTAGGACTCGATTCATTGCTTTGTAATAGGAATAAAGAGAGGAAAGGCAGCCTATTAGCAGAAGTTTATAAAGTTAAAAATGTAAAAAATAAGGAAAATTACAAAATCACAAGTGAATAGATAAAGCTAATCCTTCCATCCTATGGCAATTAGGATGATTTGAACACTTCTACATAGGTAGTATTTGAGAGCTACACCCTGAAACTTCCAAAGTCCTCTCAGTATTCACCTCTGCTGGTGGAAATCAAGGATAAATTGTGACCACATGGTCCATCTTACTGCTGCAGTCAGGGTGAGGAAACATGCTGATGGAAATCACCTCAGAAAGAGCCAGTGAAATATTTCCAGATTTCTAACCCATGGCTGATGATCCAGCTCCAAGTAAAGATAATGCAAATTTTATAAACGCAAACCAGCTGCTTTCCTGAAACCAGCAGAATGTGTTCTTTCAGAAATGGGCCAAAAAGCTGAGCATGCTGAAGGATGAGTTTGTGTTGTTTTGAATCAACTCTCGTTTATCTGTAGGGAACTGATTATTTAAAAATCATTGCAGCTCAAAGCTTGAAGAAAAATGTCCTGGGATGAGACTTCAGAAGCTGCACTGAGTGACACTGTGCTGTCCTCAGCAGTGCATGTGTGATCATTTGTGTTGTGACAAACCCACTAACACTTCCTTGCCATGTCAGTTATTTCTCTTGCACTATCTAAACCACACAAGGCTGGCCTGGTTGAAAATTTAACAGGAATTATTCAGCAGAACATGCTTTGTCAACTTCCTGTTCTCAGCTCTGGTACTGATCAACGTTGTTCCAAGCTAGAGTTTTAAGAACTGGAGAAATTCATTTTACCTTTAGGTGTTTGAAATGCAGCTCCTTTTCCATACCAGTGGAAGACCTTAACCCACCCTGTCTTTCCACCTTTTCACGAAAATAGTTGAAAATTTGATATATTTTTATACCAATAATAAAATAAATTAATAATGTTTAAATCCTTTATTACTGCCTTTCTCCTCACCTCTAGGAGCTGATGTAATGAGTTATTTCTAAGGTACTATTTTAAGTTTCCTGACCTAAATGGCTGCATAATCTTAGTGTTACTACACTGTAATTTGGTGCATGGTCACAAACTATATTTTCGTGGTATTTGAAGTGCCATCTGAACATAGTAAAGCACAGCTGGCACTGGCAGCATGTAAGGAATTAAAGCAGAAGCAGCACTGGTATTATTATCTAAAAAGAAATTAATTTTCAGGCACTTCATAGGTGTATCAAGGCTTCTTGTGCAAACATCTTTCAGTATTTCTTAGTTTAGTAACTAATTAAAGATTCTGAAAATACAGGTCATGTTTCCAATTGTGTATTATTCCAATTTCAAAATTGCTTCATCAAGCCATGTTTAATCCAAAACCTACACAGTGATTTAGAGACAAACCCAGTGAAAGGCAAAGTTTTACTGTGGAAACCAATCAAGACCTTGAATGTTGGCTAAGAAACAGGATGAATAATCCAAGACATGTGGGGACATCAGCAGAAAATTAATAAAAATATTGAGATTGACCACCAAGTGGTTTTTATACACACAAAATATTTGTCATCATATTATATTCAAGCAACCACAGTTTTCATAGGTGATAATTTTAAACGTTGGGAAGTGAATTTACTACATTTGCTATAGAGCAGCAGAGATCCCTCAAGCCCTGATTCTACCAGGAAATGTGAAAAGCTGATTTCTACAAGTCTCTGCCTTCACAGAGCAGCAACCAGCACTGAACACACACACCTCGTTAACAAACCACAGTCTGTTCTAATTTAGGCTCATGCAAATAGCTCTGGAGCTGTTCCAGATTTGTATCTGTAATTGATAGCAGAATTTGGATAGTGTGTGTACACACACATACATAACATAAGCTTTCCTCCCACTACTGTATACAAGGCTTTCAGAATAAGAAAAGCTCCTTTAAAAGTACATAAATTTTTAATTTCAGGGGGTTTTTTTTTCCGAACAATCTTTCACTTAATCAATCCTGTAGTGCATTAACTTCTGTAATCCCAAATAATTGACTCTCCCTTGATAATCACAGTTCATATTTAGGTTTCTGGACTGCCTACTTGCAGTGTTTTGTACCTTATCTTGGAAAAGTACTCTGTGAGAGAGCCACCAGTGAGCAATTACAGCTTACTGTGTTTCTGGCTGGATGTTTGGCTGATGCCTTTCACTCTCTCTGCAGTTTCATTAATGTCTTTCACATGTTAAGATCCCTTTTCATCAGAACATCCCAGCCATGTATGAAGGTGGCTGAGTGATGTTGGCAGTGTTTTTACAGATGGAGATCTACTGGTGAGGAGGGTGATGCAAGGGGAAGAAGGCAATGCAAGCAACCAGTTTATTGGATCCTATTTCTGTGCTCCAACCCCTGGATTCTCCTGTCTCCATATAGATTTAAAGGATTAGTTGTGAGCTAAGTCAGTTTTACAAAATGCATTCAAGTCACATTGGCTATTTTTGCTGTGTTCAGGAATAAGCAGCAACATCCAACAATTCCATGGCAGGGAAACCACAATAAAGATCTTTGGGAGTTCAGACAGCGCTGGTTCAATGCTCTGGGGAGTATTTGGCAATGCTGTCAGTAATTTTATCATCCACAAAGTGGTTCATCTGTAAACCAGTGGCCAGAGCCACATAATGGTTCCCCTTGTTCAAGGGGAAGGGAGGAAAAGGATGATTTTAGCAGTTTCAGAGGAGCAGTTCATAGAGTGAAACCTCATGGAAAAGCCTAAAGCAAATTATCACTCATTCTTACACAGTAATCTCTGGTGATTTGGGACTTTGGGCACAAATCAGAGCAAATCTGAACTGCTCCAGGTTTTGCCCAGAGCTCACACAGTGCCCCCAACCAAAGGATGGGAAAAGGCTGGGGTAGCTTCCCCTTCCAGGAGAAATCCTCTGCTTAGCAGTGCTGAGGTGCCATGGCTCCCAGAAAGACTTGGATCAGGATTTAACTGCAGGTCTGGAACTGCATCACAGAAATGAGAACTGCCATCCACGATGAAACACAACTTCTCCCACATCATTTTTGTGCCCATTGCTTGTCTCCCTCAGCAAAGAGGCTCATTTAGGATGCAACCGACATAACGAGCAAACTGCCAAACCCCAGCAAGATTCAAACAGCAACAGACAGCAAATTTTGACCTGATACAATTAAATGCAACTTTGATAGCAATATAAAACACCTTATGAAAAGTAAAACCACTGCTGATAAAGCAGGGCAGAGATAACAACATGTCCTACCGATAGCTGGAGATCTCCAGGCAGAGCCAAGGCAGTGAGGCAGCACCAGGGTCCAGCCAAGAAGCACAGACACCTCAGGAAGAGGGACAGCCAGCAGGACACCCCAACACAGCTCAGGAAAGGAACAAAGCCCCCCAGCTGAGCTTAAGTGGATTCTGGGGCTGTGGGTGGGGCAGGCAGAGAGCTCAGGTGAGGCTGGTCAGGGTGATCAGAGTGCTTCCAGCTGTTCCTCCCAGGGCAGCACAAAGACCTTCTATTCCCTAGGCAGGGTGCTTTTAGGGTCCTAGGGCCATGTTATCCCAATCTGAATCTGGAGGGAGTTTGCTGCAGTTGTGAGACCCTCAAAGTGGCACATCCTTGCTGCCAAGGAGCAGCCCAGCTTCACTTGTTCTCCCTGTTTTTTACACACCACAAGTGTCCTGTGCCAATCGCTGGCATTCCCAGGCTGTGCAGTCCTTGTCACCAGCAGGATGGCAGCTCCCCTTGGAGACACCAGAGCTGGGAATAGCAGGGTTGCTGCAGGTCACTGCCCTCTGGGAAAGTTCACCCACCACCTGCTCCAGCCCTGACCCCTCGTAAAATAATGATCCTTCCAAAACACGAGGGGTTTGGCCCAGCTCCTTGGGATCACCAGCTCTGCCCCTCTCGGTGACAGCACAGGCAATAGCCAGGCTGCTGTCACTGCTTTTAACAGCTTCACAAGTTTTACTTTTTCATTTAACTCCTGTTTTATCATCCCTCTGAAAGACACAGGCTTCATGTGTAAGGTGGGGGACAGTCTGGCATTGACCAGACTGCGTCTTTAGGCGGCTTGGTATGTGCTCTGCATTTTTCCCATTCCCTCTCTGCCTGCCTGGAAGGACTTCCAGCCCTGCCTTCTTCTTAAAGGGGGATAAATAGGAGCTTTGTGGGCTTCTCCCAACTTGCTGTACAAATGAATAGAGTGAATAAGTTGCTGACTTGTCCTAAGCAATTTTCCACAATCTGTACCCTAACTAGACAAAAACACTCATTATTTTTTCCTGTAAGACTAACAAATACACCCAGAGAAAATACACATCTGTGCTGGGGAAAGGGTGTCTTTGTTTTCCTTCTCTTATTGTGAAGCTCTAACCCCAGAGCTGGCCACACTGCCTGTGTGCAGTCTGCAGCCCCATGTGTGAGTTCACTTACACTTTTCCTACTTTTGCTTATTATTCTGATAATAGTGAGCCCTCTGCCTTTCCCCATTCGCCCATTTCTCAAAGCTCTGCTCCAGCCAGGGCTAGATTCTGTTTGTTTTGCCCATACAAGTGACAAACTGAGCTCCCAAAACGTGAAGAATGGGGTCCCTGTCATGAACCCCCCAAAAAGCAGCTGTTGGGGTGCAGAGGCAGCCAGGGCTGTTCCTCCCCTTCTCTCCTCCTCCTAGCCGGAGGCAGCCGTGTCTCCCGAGATGCTGGGCTGCTGTAACAGGATCTCCCCGCTGCTCACTGCTCTGGACTCTGTTTTTCTTGGCACAGCATTCCCCGAGACACTTGAAAACAGAAAGCAACTCAAAGCTCTCTTGGCTTCCTTCCTCGCCTCTGCTCCCCCTTTGCTTTCTTGAAACGGTTTATGAATAAAATAGCAATATTCTCCCTTAAAAGCGTTGGGTTACAATGTTAAAGTTTGGATTGCAAGGGCTCTATTCAGTGTTCAGAAGTGGCAGATGTTTGCAACAGGCACAGTGGGAAAAACCCATCCCCGATTCCTGCAGCGAGAAGTTAAGGTGCAGGCTCGATTTTTGGTAGAAATATGAATCCCCGTAGATCACTTGCTGCATATTTTAATGACATTTAAACATAACCAGATACAATTAATACTTGAGAAGCAGGGAGCTATTCTAAGCAGCAGGGGCTGGAAGTGCTGGGCTCCACTGAAGAGTTATTCACCATTCACCTAGGAACGGGCTGAAAAAAAGTCTGCAGGAAATTAGCTGAAATAACATCTCGCCCAAATGGAATATTTTAATTCATGCTAATACGAAACGCTAAGAAAATATATGTATCTGTGAAGGATTCCTGTAAGCACGAAACAAATGGTGCTTCCCATGCTCCTTTCTCAGCAGGGCTGATAGTTCCAGAAAATGTGCAGGAATTTTAATCTCTTGTGACTGCAGCACAGAGCTCGAGTCTGCATGGGGGATGGAAAATGCACATGCACCTGGAAGCAAACATAAATCACAGTCAGCCCAAGCAGCACTCTGGCTCTGCACAGCCTCCTCCAGCCATGGCCTCACTGCAGCTCATTCCAGACCTTTCCAGGGCTGGGATGTTTGCTGTGTGGTTTTGACTCTGTGCTGTGAGGTTTTTGCTCAGCACCATTCACGCTCACGCAGCTCGCAGGAGTTCAGCTGTTCTCTGCGCGAGGGGCAGAGCCGTGGTTTGGCCCATCTTCCATGATTTCCCCCTCACTGGGGATCTGCTCCATGAAACAGGAAAGTGAGAGCAGCTGGGACTCAACAGGAAATCTGTCACATCTCTAGGGCCATAAAGAAGCAGCGTGTCATCCAAATATGCTCAAGTTTGCAGTTCTTCGGCGCAGATCCGCTGACATCAAGGGCTGTGGGACTGACACCAGCTGGGAGTTCACCCCAGCATCTCCCTGAGCTCACAGCAGCCCTGTGAACACAGGAACCCTTTTCTTCTCCTTTCCCCATTCCCTCTGGGGCAAAATCAGATCCTGCACACAGTGGTACATGGCTGGGCCATGTGTGTGCAATCATGGCAATGCCATATCCTTTCAGAGAAGCAGGGCACTCTCACCATAGAAATGGAATTCCTAGCACATAGAAATCCTGCCCCGAATATAAGAGCAGGTCTGCAAGAGTTTAGGGAGAAAATAAAGCTGCATTTTCCAGGTTTTTCTAGCAGAATAATAAAGGAAAAAATCCATATCTCTCTGTTGTTGCAATGCCAAAGGTTTGTTTGCCAAGATTTGCATCTAATCTTACCTACATTGCTTGAGAAAATTACATACATCTGAGAAGTGAGAGGGAATTCCAGATATACCTTATAAAATGCTGATACCACACTGTGACTGTACAACTACCTACAGATAAATCTTATGTTTTTATGACTTCAGTAAGGGCAGTTTGCTGGAGATAGGCAGCATGATAGCGCTGCTAACCTGGTATCACATTACCTGAAAGAAACACACAGTACTCTAGAAAAAAAAAAAAAAAGCAGCAGGAGGTAGCAAAATGTTTCATCATTTTGTATCCCACATTCCCTAGAGCAGCAAGGAGACCAAGATGTTCAGAGCCAAATGCTGTTCCCAGCAGGAAGGTGTGGGGATGTGCCAGTGAGAACTCAGGGTGTGTTTTATAACATTCTTACTAGGGTGATACTGGAGCATGAAAATTGTTTTGTCAGTGGTGCTGGGAGATCTGCAGCCTTGTCTGCTTACCCCATTTTTGCCTGTTTTTTTAGTAATCTTACAAGGAGAAAAGCAGGTAAAAGGGAGGAATTAGGTATGGCTATTGGTAGGATTATGGATCAGATATAATTCTAAAATACTCATATTTGCAGATGGAAACTGTTCAAAAGTGCCCTATTTGCAGGTTTCAAGTAACCATAGTTCTGCCAGCCCCTGCTCTTAAATACTAAAATACACAAGTCAGAAACTCAATTTTTTGTCAATGCTCTTTTCTTAACAGTAGCAATTTTTAAATATTACATTATGCTTTTCACATAGCATACTATTGTTGTTTAGCATGACATAATAAGTATTTAGGTAGAAAGAATACTTTCCTGAGTAGTTCCTTTAAAGAGATTCTACTGCTGTAAAAGGGTGCAGTAGCTAATACAATACTAATTTCCATGTAAAGCAAGATAGAGGTTTTATTCCAGTGTGCAGTGAATAATGAATAAAAACCTATTTTCCCTTTCCCTATAAACTTTTTTCAAAGAACAGAAGTTATGTTGCATTATGCATCCTGAAGGTGGTAAGCTTTACTTGCTGCAGTTATGATGCCATGAAGAAAATTTAATAGCCAAGGGTCTAGATGAATTTGTCATCATCATTTGGATTCATTTTCAGGTCACCTGTGCAGATTTACACACCTAAGGCAGCCATCGCTGGGGTTGTGTTTGTCTGGCACACTGAACTACCCCAGTAAACCTCCCCCAGATAAAAAGCAGTTTAATTCAACTCCTGGCCTCTTGGCTGATGGTTGCAGAAGAGGAACAAAAGATTGTCTCTCTGTGGAAGCTTTGGGGATCAGTAATGGGTATTTGTTGGGTCAGAGCAGCAGTGCCAAGTGGTTGGGATGGGCTGCAGGGCACAGCTCGTGCTGCCTGCCTTCTGCTGACACTTAATTCCAGTCACTGAGGTGATAAATTGGATTATCAGGAGAAGGAATGGGGCATGGTGCAGGTGATGGAGCAGCTTGAACTCACAGCACTGCTGGGTTTGTAGCGAGGTGAAGCCAGCCCTGCTTGGGACACGGAGGTGACACTGACCTCTCACCCCAGGGCAGGGCTGGGGATGGAGCCAGGGATGTAGAATAGCCAGCTGCTGCTTCTCGTTAGGACAGTGCCCTCAGGAGCAGTCAGAATGCAGGGAAATACTGTGTCTGGTAAGAAAATCCTGTCCTAAAAACCCATCAAAACTGGTGGGGGAGGTATTGCAAAACAGCCGATCATGTATTCAGTTTGAGCTCAGCAGAGTGTAAATAAATGCAAACATTTGCCTTTATTAGTAGGAAAATAATTGTGATAGTTTGTGCCTCCGCCTAATTTAATAAAAGTGTTTTACATCTCTGGTATGTGTGCCTGTGGCTGGTAGTTATTAAAGCAGGCAGTGTGTGCCAGGGGATGGGAGTCATTAAAAAACCAGTGCAGCCAAAAGCTGTCAGCCCAGCTCACTGCTGAGCATCAGGTGCTGAAAACATTGCATTTTGCAAACAGAAGAGAATTAAGGCAAAGGCAATAATGTTAGACTAACATACAATGTGTGTTTTTTCTCTAAAATTGGTCCTCAAGAACACAATATTAAGTGTTGTTCAAGCCCCTGTTGGCTGGGACTGCCTGGGAGCTGCAGTTTCCTGTGTAACCCTGGGCAGCTCGTCCCGAGCACAAGGGCAGGGAATGGGAATGGGAATGGGAGTGAAAATAGGAATGGGAATGGGATGTGCCTGTGCATCCCCAGGTGAGAAAAGCATTTTAAGTGCTCACAGGAGCTGAGAGCAAACCTTCACTCCGGGAAAACTGAGCAGTGGCTGCAAAATACACAATAAAGGAAACAGCTCAAGGTGAATCCCTGACAAAAAAACATTTTGAGGAGCACTTAGCTTCTTTCTCTGCTCCTCTGAAATCCTGGGCTGCATCTCTTGCCACTTTTGTGCAAGTGAGATGCACCGTCCTCTGCACCTAAAGGAGGAACCCTCTCAGTCCCAGATGTGAACACACAGCACCTCTGGCTCAGAATATTATCAAATGCCACGATGACAACTCATTTCATGGCTCCAGTTGCTGCAGGAAGACACAGATGTGTAACAGGAATCCGAGTGCTTTGTATAATCTTGGCTACTTAAAGGAGATGTGGGAGAGCTGGGAGGAGGATGGGGCCCGGGAGGATACAACTGTGCACAAAAACTGGAGGAGGGTCACACCCTGCACTGTCCTTTTGCCAATTTAGAAGACAATTACAGAGAAAGAGGCTTTGCTCCAGCCACACACATCGAACAAAAAAAGTGGAATTAGAGGGAAGTGATTAAGAGAAGGGTTAAGAGAGGGAAGATGTAAATCCAGTCTCCTGGGCTTTATTTAGAAATGTCTGGCAAGCAGGACTTCCATAACAAGTCAAAAGGCACATTTTCATTTTGAAGTCATGACAAAATGCATGTTCTGCTCAGTAATGTCACATTTCAGCAGTTACAATTGGTTTTGATTAAGTTTGTGCATTGCATGTACACACACAGATGCAGAGATGATGGCCTGAGTTAACTGTTGGTCGCCTGGTTTTCAGGAGGGACACAAAAAACTGACATTACAACTCTGGATATTTTACCACCACCACCTCTCAGCCTCTTCATTTTGTCTCAGGACAATCTTACACCATGCACTAGGCTGTATAAGAGCCAAGGAAAATCTCTTTAAAACGGAAATTATCCTTCATCTTACAGAGATCAAAGAGGCAACCAAAATTGCAACTCCTATAGCATTTATTCTGACCACAGTATAGAATGAGATCAATGAAAGTTAATGAAAGATTTTGTACAGAGAAAAGGAGAAACAGGATGGTGATGTAACAAGTAATTAACTTGAACAGAAGTGTTTGTCTTGGGAACCCAAAAGAGCTCTTTTTTTTAGGGACAGGCAGTGTAAAGTTGGAAGGACTAGAGGATTAATAAAATTATTAGATGTGATAGTTTTAAAAGTTCACTTCTCTTTCAGGGATTTCTCAATCTGGCTTGCCTGTATCTATTCTCCATGTAGGGTGTATGAAGACTGACTGTTCTCCAACACCTTCCTCTTCCTCAGAATGGCTCTAGAACAAGGGAAAGCCCACAGCTGACCCATTCTCAGGGAGTATTTTCTACTCAGCAATTAATTTCTCTGTGCAAAGCTAGGAGGTTTAACCAGCCCCAGTAGCCCAGATGTTTTCAGCTGGAGATAATCTGAACAGCAGTTGCACTGTCAGAGCAGGCAGAGCCCACCTGCCAGATGTTGTGTGGTGCCAGATGTTCTGAGTGGCACAAGTTCCACTGAGAGCTGGACCACCACGAGCTCATTTCTGAGCAGTGAACAGTAAATGGGTATTGTTGCATGGCAGAATTTACTTGCCCATAGCTACACAGATCACTGATACTTAGGATTAATTTTCTCACCATTTTTTCACACTGATAAAGCAGCTGCAGGAACAGAAACAAATTTTTTTTTGAGGAGAAAGTTGCACCACACTTTGGTCAGTGCCTTTACCAGGGGGAGCTGTTCAGAAAGACCAGAACAGGTTAATGTCAAGCCCAGCAGTGTGGACTCAGCCATGTAAAAGGAAAATAGTTGTTACTTGAAGAGTTGCTGAGAAGGGCTTTACTTTCTCAAGTAGGAAATTAAGCTAAATACTTCAAAATGGAAAACTTGAACTACAGTCAGAGTAAGTGAAAAAATGTCCTCGGGTTAAAGTGAGCTACTTTGGCTTAGGTCTCTGAGTATTAATTCCTGCCAGCAATACTTAGAAAAAATATAAACTTAATTAGGACAGAAGGACTGGTGTGGGTATTGGCCTTATTTTTCCAAATCCTTCAACGTTGCTTCATTTAACTCTGCCAAGGAATCTTTTCCTTTGATCTTAAGCTAACAGGATTAAAACCAACTTGTTAAAATTGAATCCTGAGGTCACAGTGAAGATTTGTTAAGGCAGAACTTTGTTAAAGCTGCTGTGTTTTCTTTTCATTATTTATGGAGTTTAATTTCAGAGTTCCTTTCTATTGAAGGTAGACCATAGTTGTGTTTTACAGTTATGTATTTGAGTTATAACAAAGAGCTGTTTGTTATCCATGATCCCAGCAGTCTGCAGGTGGAAAGGGTTGTGTTCTGTGGCAGGGCTGTCCCTGTCAATGGAAGTAAGTGGAAGTTTGAAAATAAATCTCCACAATCGTGAGACTTCCTTGCATTTCATGCACACTCAGTGTTTCTAGCTGCCCCATCCCTGCAGGTGTTGGAGGCCAGGCTGGGTGAAGCTCTGAGCAACCTGAGCTAGTGAATGGCTCCTCTGCCCAGGGCAGTGGGTTGAAACAAGATGATTTTAATGTCCTTTCCAACCCAAACTATTCCACTGTTCTATGATTCTACTCAAAAGGTGAACATAAATCGCTTAACAGAGTCAATCCAGAAACAGCTGGCAATAAAATATGCTGAAATCCCATGGAAGAGTCACCTGAGATGATTTAGCAGGTGACTCTCCTTTGCTCCTTTCCTCTCCTTTGCTCCATTTCAGTGCAGTCCACAGCTTTACTGGGACTCTCATTTAATCACTGGGAGCCTGACTGATTTTGTAACAAGGACCAACTTGCAAGGCATTGTATCATTTGTTTTCAACATCTTGACAGAAGTTTTATGTTGGAAGTGCTGGCAGCAATCTTGAGGTTACTCACATTAATAACAAACTCTATAACAGCATTTACTGCCACACAGAAATTAATAGGTAAATTAAACATAGTAGTGGTTTCATTATTTAGCAGTGGCCTTACGTAACAATTTTACTTTTATTAGCAGGGGTGTTACATTGTAAAGATTGGCTGTATTATGAACTACAGAACTACACTATAAACCTTAGCAAAGGGGCCAGTCAGCCACGTGTAATGCTGCATTCCAGAGCCAACACTAACCCAGTCTCATGTCTAACATCATTTAGTGTGCAGCTAATGAGAGCAGGTCAGGAGAGACAGAAAGACTATGTATTTATGTAGAAAATTGAACCTTATTCCTTTACAAGTAGTCATGGAATATATGTGCATGTAAGAAATGGTAAATGAGTGCAGCACAGCCATAACATTAATTCATAGAGATTAATTCATGCAGATGAAATACTGGAGCAGCTCAGGCCTGTGTTAGTAAAATGCTGAGGAATGTCATTTATGGGAAAGCCTTGAGCAGCTGTCATCAGCTCATGAGTGTGCTGGAAAAAATATGGCCAGTTTAAAAAATGATAGGTTAGGTTTTTAGCTCGTATAAATCACTGCTTTTTGTGCTCAGTGGAAAAAGAACACCAGGAGATGTGCCCTAATATTTCATCTTCTGTCCATCATCTCCTTTTTGGTATAACTAAACTTAGAGATTAAGGCAGTGCTTCAACAGCTTTGGTGGCACCTGGCATCCATCCATGATCAACCCACCACAGTGATTTATGTTCTTACTCCAATTAAAGATCTGTGGAGTTATGAATACTATTTATTTTCCCAGTCAATTGGCCGGATTTTTGATCAGCTTTATTATATACTAAATTCCTCTGAAGTCATATAATATTTACTTGTAGCCTTGCCTGGGTGCAAAAGAAAACATAAATTCACTTTTGTGTCTCATTGAAGACTAATCATGTACCATAAACAATTCTGAACAGGCAAGATGTGGATCAGATTGCTTTCCCATATGATTTTGGTAGAAGAATTAATTAGAGATGGAAGTATGAAAAGTAGCATTTGTCCTCTAGTTGCATTACTCTGTTCTGTGTACCCAGGAATTCTTCACTCCTAGTTATTTATACCATTAATAAGTGTATTAGTGGAGTACAAAGTGGTAAAAGCAGTTCAGTGTAGTGAGAAAATTTCCTAGAACTAAAATAATGGGCTATTTGTAATCAGCTCAAGTTATAAATACTTCAAGTCACCCTTTGAAGAAGAAAGAAGCTGCTAGTGTAGAAAATGAAGAGGGAGTTTCATCCACAAATATTTACATTGAGAAAGGCATTTTCTATGAAGATGGAAAAAACGCTGTCATGTTTTCACACTTTCAGAAGAATGGCCAACATGTGGGTAAGAAGTTGGCTGATTTCTCTGGACCATTTACAAATGAGGATGGAAAAGCAAGTTGTAAAATCTCCAAGCTCCCACCAAGGCAGCAGCAGCAGTCTGGGATGCAGATTGCAAGGGTGTTCCCAGTGCCCCAGGGCTGGGACTGACACAGGAGAAGGCACACAGTGAAAGGACAAAGAAACATCAGCTGGAAAGAGTAGAGACCATTATTTTGAAGTTAAACAGATTAATCACGTGTATTGATTTGTACTGAATTTCCTCTGTACTCTCTCCCACTGGCTGGAGCAATAAGGGAGCAGAGAGAGGATTTCAAAGAATGGGAAGTACAATAACCTGTTTTCCCTGTGCTTGCTTTTAACTTCAAGTTTAGTAGGAAAAGGTGTTTGGATTACCTAGAGAATTGAGATATGAGAATAAGTTGTGCTGGTCAGCATAAGAAATTGTGACACCAGGAACATGCTTATCTGCACAGAAAAAAAATTACCCAAAATGACATCTGTTTAAAGCAGAAAAACCCCAGTTCATGTGGAATGTGGCCACAGAGGAGGAGACACAGCACAAAAAACCTTGGGGTACTTTACAGAGGAGAAGGAATAATATCACAGCCACAGCCAAACCCCATTTCAGAGCCAAAAATAAACCTGGAATGATGCAAACCTGAGCTCCACACCCCCCAGTGAAGATCCCTGCTGCCTAATGAAATCCAGATCCCCGAGTTAGGCACCCAACTACTTTTTCATCCAATAAAAAGAGATAAGCACCTAAACATTCAGGAGAGCCAAACCCAGACTGACACTCTGCCTTCCAGCTCCTATGATTTCACCCTTTCACATATGTCAGCAGGACTTTCACTGCTGAGGTGAGAATTATAAATGTCACAGTTAACACTCAGGTTTTTAAAGTTTGAACAGCAAAGTGTTGTTTCATGTTGAATATTAGCTTCTTCCTGAAAAGACAATAATAAAAGTGTCAGATATTCCCTGTAATCTGTTTAGGCATGCCAGCTTTCTTTAGGGAACATAAAAGCTTGGCTGTGGAGAAGAAAAGCTTTGAGTATCAGACTTGCCTTTTCCCCCAACTATAACAGAGATATAATCTATATTGTCGTAATGCTCTGAATAACATGTGTTAAATAATCACTCAAAGCTTGCCTGGAAACTATGAAACTCAAGTTCCACATCCCTTCACAGACCTGTTAGTCTTTCAAATGCATTTTTGGGTGCCCTTGCAGGTTTTTAGCACTACACTGGCAGTTTCTGGTGAACTTCAGGGGGGGAAGAGAAAATCAGGCAGTTTTAATCTTGGCAGTGTAGCTCATGAAAGCAGTCAGTGGCTGCTGGAGGGATTAACCCCCAGGAGCCTCAACCACCCCCTGGTGTACAAACATCCCAGCAGCTTCCAGCGGAGCGTGACCGCTGCAGCCCTCAATGGGGCTGGCATGAAAGAGCAGCCCTCCATCACATGGGCTTTGGGGAAGGCCCTTGACATCAGAAAGAGCTGAACTCTGACCTTGGCCCTTGCTGCCTTGATTAGCAGCGAGAGCAATTTGTTGGGGGTTATTGTGTGTGCAGCGCTGCAGCAGCCGGGCGGCTTGGAACGCCTAAAGCAAACAGCCAGAAGCTGCACCGTGTGCTCCTTTTTACACACCCAAACTGCATTAAAAGATTGGTAAATTGTTACATGGAAAGGCCTGACGGCCAGGGCAGCTCTGTGTCCTTTTTTTTTATTCCTGTGATCACACACTGTCCCCCCAGGCTCCCTTCAGGGCCAGCCTGGCTGGGATGAGCAGCTCCGCGAGACTTTTGTGTTCCCCAAATTGTTCAGTGGCTGTTTCACATGACTGACTCCCTGACACAGTGCTGCTGGGACAGAATTGCTAATTTTGCCACAGTTGTCCCCTTTTGTGGTGTTTTCCCAAACATTAATTAATCTTCCCAACAGCATAGCGAGACGTTAAGAGGTAAAAACTTGAAAAACACTCTAAAAAGGAAAAAGAGGAATTCCATGGTGGGTGACAGGCCACTTGGCATGTTGTGAGCCTTAGATGGGATCTCCTGGAGTATTTAGAGTTACATCACCACTCTGAAGGTTTAGAGCAAGGACAGGAGGGTATTGTGAGGCTGTGGGGTGGCAACACACTGAGCACTGACACACTGGGCAATGTCCAGCTTGTGGCCACCTGCAGAAAGCTCATTTTCAGTGAGCTGCAGCAATACTTGACTATTTTAAAAAACAGACCATATTTTCCCCAAACTCTCCCACCACCACCGTGCCTTTGAAGGTCTCCAACCTTAATGATTCTCCAATTCTCTGTGTCCCTCCAGTTCCTTTCCCCTGGCCCCCCACAGTTTAAATCTCCTGCCCCAGCCAGTCGCAGACTCATGCAGGCACAATTTGCTACTGCAGACCTGATGTCCTAATACTCCCTGTGTGCAAAACAGCATATTTTCCCCTATATTCATTCTCAGAAACAGATGAGCTCCTTTTTTTTCTTTTCCTCTCCTTGAAAATTTTTCCACAAAACTAAATGTGAAGCAGATATCCAGTGTGGATAATTTCTCCTGAATAAAGCTGTGAGTAACTGAAAAATTATATTAAAAGGTGCCCAAGATGACTAATGACAGGTGTCTTTACCAATCTCAAACATATAATAAATAAAAGGGTGCTGTGAAAAACTGTTGTTTTGGAGACCTCTGTAGTTACTCCATATTGTGTGTGGAAAGGATGGCATTTCTACTGAGCAGTGCATGTTCTGCAGCCAGGCATCCACCAGAGGGGAGGGAATTGGGTAAATATTCCAAAGGGCTGTATTTCAGTGATCCAGAAGGTGGTAGGGATGAAATAAGGCAGATATCATAGCCATTAATTACAGCAGTCAACTGAGACTGGAGGGCAACCAGGAGAAAGATAAATATCCAGGCAAAAATAGGAACTGGGACATGACACAGAGCAGGAAACCAACAGACTGATGCTGGAGCCAGGAGAAAACACAAGGAGAAGGCAGCTGAGAATCAGATCCCACCAGGGGAACACAGATTTAGGGTGAAGTGGAAACCTGCTCCCCAGTTCCTCCTTTTACCTGCTGGGGCATGGGTCTGACTAACAGAAAATTAAGATTCTCACAGGTAATTTCAGTAGCTGATAAAAATACAAAGATCTGCAGTAAGTTTTTTGTTGTTGGATAACTCTGATTTTTTTAAAATTTGATACTGGCAGTGTTCATTTATGAGCTGATGCACTGAGGGTTTTCAGTTAACAGGACAGGTTTCTTTAAATAATCTACTTACAACAGAAATGCATACTTTGGCATGAAAAAATCATTCTGTTCCCCAGTGTCTCTGGAGCACCACAGACTTAAAAGCAAAAGTTTTTGTTGTGTAAGCAAAAAAAATGTGCATGTCAAAGCTGAATTTGCTTTATTGTTTTCCTTAAAAATATCAGCTAAACCTTCCAAGGGAATACGTTTTAAAAGTCCACAGTGGTTGATTAGAAACAAATCAAACCAGATGCACTAACAGCCTTCACAGGAAAATTCCCAAGCTAGACTAGATCATACTTTGGAACTGAAATCCTGTAGCAGATTGAAACCTGAAGATTGAGAAAATATGTTCTGGACTCTGAATAAATACACCCCTGAATAAAGTCAGATCCCCCCGAGCTGGTTGCCCATCACAGGGTGCATTCTGCAATGTGTGTCCTACAGAGATGAACTCTGGATGTGCTTTCAGCTCTAATCTGGTGGCTCTGTCACATGTCACCCTCCCCTAGTGAAGGTATTTACTGACAAACCACTCTGTGATTCTTGGGGAAATGCATTCTGGTTTTCCAGACAGGGCTCTCTGTGCAATACATTCATTTATAAAGTTACTCATGCCAAAGTACCTGCAGGTCAGCACCTACATTTTCTCCCAGCAGCAATTAGGAGCTGCATGTTAATAGAGAAACCACTCGTGACTTAATGCTACAGCAGATGATGGTGTAGCTTCAAAAGGGGAATGCAATTCCCACAGGGAATCTGTGATCAGTGATATAATTAATGAACAGGTAATTTACACTGTGCCTGCTGTAAATTCAGTACAGTTTGCTGTACTGTCCCAGTGACACTCTGTGCCATATAAGAATTTCTCATCCGTAGAATTTTTCACAAATAGAATCATTGAAATGTTTTGTTAGATATTTTATTAACGCTGGGCTGTGAGGCAATGCATTGACCCAGACTGTGAGATCCCACCTGCTTTGTACCTGTTTAAATATAACAATGTTCTTTAAAAAGAACATTATCTTTGAGCAAGTAAATCCTCCAGACAGGTCCTCAGCTACCTTGAGTTGCTCCAGCACAGAAAGCATTTCTCTTCCTGACAAATAGCACCTCTGAAGACTGAGGAGAAGCTGAAGGATTAAGTATTCTAAAATTTGAGAAACCACAGAGATAAAAATGAAAAGCTTCATTATTCAGTGTGCTTCTGCCCAACTCAGCACCCGCTGGGGTCCAAGACAATGCTCCTATGAATGTCATTGCAGAGTCATACAGCATTTGGCAAAAACCTTCCAAAAGGTCTCCCCCAGTATTAAAAATTAATTCTTCAGCATTCAACAACAACATATTTTCTGATATGCTAACTTTTAAAATACTGTTTCCCTTTCTATAAATTCTATTTCATTACAACCTCTTTTTTTTTTATTTCCTATTATAAATGGAACTAACATAGACTTTGTACTTATAAATCTGAGTTAATTAAATTGGAGTACGCCAGTGTAAGCAGTCTCTTTTTAAATACACTCTTTGGCTCCTGAAAATCCCTCTCACTTGGAATAACTGCTGTTACTTCAAAGCATCCAGTGAAAAACCGAGGGCTCTTTCATTTTTTAATAAAGAGATTTTCTGGTCCAAGGGGGCACACCTGATATGGTTTGCATCCAAAGCAAGTGGTCTGTAATAAGTGGCCCAATGAAAGTTTAAGCC
This sequence comes from Lichenostomus cassidix, assembly GCF_008360975.1. NCBI lineage: Eukaryota > Metazoa > Chordata > Aves > Passeriformes > Meliphagidae > Lichenostomus > Lichenostomus cassidix. The sequence goes on from NC_139493.1 coordinate 3,151,962, forward strand.
AGCTTTCAAGGGTCATCAGCTTCTCTGACTGTTACTTGATCTGTTTAGAACTGGCTAATTTGTTAATCAGAGCAAAGCTTCAGGCTTGCTGTGATCACCTCCTTAATGCTGTTTTCACACACTGATAATTAAAGCAAAAATCCTATACAAAGTTGTCATATGCTTCTCCGAAAGCACAAAACCCATCAGCACCTGGTGTAGTGTTAAATCACACTCCAGATGTCAGAAGTTTGTTCTGTTCATACAGGGATTTAAAACTCATTTTCTCCAGTATTTTGCATCAAGGGTTTTCCTTTTCCTCTTACATCCTACCTATCAGTTGAGTTGATTTTCATCCCTCACTGCTTTATGGCTGCATGTTCTAGTGGGATTAGTCTCTATTCAGATGGTGAATAATGCAAAACAGACTTACCATCCTCTCTGCATGCTAAAGCTGAGCAGTTTGGTTGCAGAAAGCACTGGATCTCAAAATGATAGGGAGCTTACGGGTTTCTCTGCATGGAAAAGTTTCTGTGATACAATCTGAATCCATCTTTAAAAAAAAAACCAAAAAGAACCCCAGAGTTAATTGGTGCCAAACTCCAGTTTTCAAACTAAACTTTAGTTTAGTTAAATCCTTTCCTAACAGCTTCACATTAAATAAAAATACTCCAATCTCCAATGAAAAGAGCCCTACACAGGTCTTTACTCAAGATTTTCTATTAGAATTTAAGCTGTGCCAGGCTAGTGTTCTCATGTAAACTGTTTTCCCCATTACAATATGGACTGTGTATATTGGGAAAACAGAGTGAAAATAGGGGAATACCAAATGCATGTCAGCTGGGAAATAAGTGACCTGCTTGGAAGAATATTTATGTGTTTTCTCCTGACTTGGCTTGGGGAAGAAAACAAACCATCAGCTGTGAGCAGGATATTTCTGCCACTGAAAATCCACATGGTTGGACTTGAGAGGCTCCTGGAAAAATGAAATGTTGTAGTTTAGAATCTGGAGAGTTTCTTGGAAAGGCATTTATCCTAACATCCGTCAGGCAGGGCTGAGTTTGCCCTGTTTGAACTGGTCACTTAGGAGTAACCATCATAATGTCTGCTTTTAGCTCTTTAGCTTGCTAGAGAAATGCACAATGAAATCTTTCATTAAAAATCCCTTCACAGTTCTACCTATTTGCTGATCTTTTTAGACCCAGCAGACTATTTTCTTTACCTGAAAAAGCAGATGTATTCACATCTGAGCTTGCTAAGGCAAAAAGTCCTCCTCTCCCTTACTCTGTGTGTGTTTAAGTCACTGAGAAATACTCTGAGAAATTCAAAATCATTGTTCTTTATAGTCTTTCCAGCCTGGGAGTCAGATCCATGACTGTAGGCCAGTCTCGCTGCATGAAATAAAATATTTCTCCGGAACACCACGGTTAGTCTTTAACTGATTTACTGGAGTTAAACAGTAACAGTGAGAGTGTTCATAGTGCTGAGGCTGGTGGCAAAAGCAGCCTTACAAACAAGCCATTCATGAGAGCAGGAGAGGCGCTGAGCTCTCCTCAGCCTCAGCGAGTGGGGCAAAGCCAGCAAGGAAATCTCAGCCCAGCTCTGCAGTCCAGCTGGAATAAATTGGGAAATGAAAGGTCTCTAGATACCCAGTAAGGCTGTGAATGTTTTGAAGGTTGCAGGGAAAAAGTTTGGTCTGCACATGAATGTCTGTGGTGAAGTCACCTGGCAGCAGCTCGAGGAGCAGATGGGAAACAGGAGAATATTGCAGGGAAGGGTGTTGGGCTGGGCTGGGAGATGGGCTGGTGTTGATGGGAGCCTCTCCTTCCTCGCTAGTTAGAGGAGGGAGTTGACAAAAAAAAAATAATAATAATGAGATAATTAAATCTGTTCAAGGTGGTTGAGCTAATCTTCTCCCATTCCATTTCATTTTTTCCATCCATTTCATTTCCAGCATGCTGGCCATGATCAGCCAAAAAGAGAATCAAGCTACTGGATGCTTTGCTTAGCTACCATTTAGCTGAAACAGTCTCTATGTCAGATGATCTATGATCTCTTTATTACATGAGAATTGCTTCAGTTTAGATGGCTTAGAGAAGAGCAGCTCAGCCACTGAGGAAGCTCTTCCACCTTTCTCTGTCCATCTTCAAGCTGAATATCTGAGTTTGTTACTCAGCCCTCCTGTTTTGTAGGCAATGCTGCTAAACAGAACTTTGCAAACTTCCAGAGAATGCTTTGCATGGGCCTTTCCAAGCTCTTCAAGCACTCATTATCAGAATTTATTTATTTATTTGAACACTTCGGGCGTCTCACGCAGTTTCTTGTGTCCTGTAAATCCCAGACTGCCTGATTACTAATGGAAATACCAATATCTGTGGAACACAACGGCCTTGCAGAATGTCTGCAATTTTGCAAGCTTATTTGTGTCAACAGAAGACAGGAAATTGAGTGTGGCAATAGCTGGGGGAGTGTGGGGAGCAGCAGTGGGGAGGAGCAGCTCCATGGATATCCTCAGGCACTGATGGAGGGCAGGGGGGTTGTGGCATTGTTTAACCATAGCACTGTGAAGGTACAGTTTAAAAAAAATCACTGCTGGGGGATGTTCAGAGAGGATGGTTCAGAGACAATTTGCAGAGCAGATGTGCTAACTGTGGTTCCACTTACTTATCTTGTTATTGGATATTCTGACTGCTGTAGGATACAGAGAATGCTCCACAGAGTGACTGAGCAATGTTCAAAGGGAGCAGCAGTCTGAGCAGTGCCCATGTCACTCCAAAGGGCTCTCAATTCCAGGTGTCCTCTAGAGGCAAAGCTGCCCTGGTGACCTGGGCTAGGCCAGCACACCTGAGGTGGCTCCAGAAGAGCTGGGATGGATTTCTAATGCAGGCACAGCATCCTGAGCCCAGTGAGCATCACTCAGCTTGACAGGTCCCTCTCAGGTGCCATCAGCCCTGGAGAAGGTCTGGAGAAGGTCTGGAGAAGTTCCATCCTCCTCCTCCTCCTGCCCCCAAAGGACAGCAGGAGCAGCTGAGGCTGGAATCTCTGCTCTGCCTGCATCCTGCATCTCACTTCACAGAAATGCTCCTCGTCCCAGCAGTGCTGACTGCACAAATAAACAACCTCCAGGGGCACAGGGATCGAAGCAACAGATATTTAATAAATAACACAGCGTACAGAAAAGTCTCAGCTAGAACCCACTTGTTTTTAGGGTCTCATAAACATTCCCCAACACTTTCCCTTTGGAGAGGCATTTTCCACAGCTGAAGTCTGCTCAGAACAGGTGGCCAGGGTTGTTTTGGTGTTTGTTTGGGGGAGCTCTGCAGCAGAATTACAGCTGCCATGTTCTAGTTTTCAACACGTTCAGAAAATAGAAACAAGTAGTCTTCTTTGTGGAGCTACAGACAGACACAATGAGCCAAGTTTTCAGGCTGCTTCAGTGTTGGTGGAGTTCTCACCAAGGGAAATATTTTTTGTATGAGCAGTAGGATTTTTCTGATTGCATTTTGTGCTTCACTCGCAGCTTTGAAAGCTGTTGACACACATGCACAACAGACTTTGCCTTTTATTTTTTTCTGCTCAATTGAAAGCAGCTTTTCTTCCCTTAGATTTATGATATCTTGTTTTCCTGAGTATTAAAATGCTTTGAGAAAAGACAGAAAAATATATTAATTTTCCACAGGCAATATATTTTAGTAGAAAATCGGTGGATGCTGATGTTAAATCTAAACAATGCAAGCTGTTGGGACATGGAAATACAGTATTAGCAGGCAAGCTTTAAAAAAGATAATTAGGCAAGGAAAATATGAAAACAGCCGCCAAACCTGAGCAAATTATCTACCAAAAAATCAGCCTTATATATAAGCATACAAAGCATGCAAGATTTGTTTATCATGACCTTTAACAACTCTCTGGAACCCAGTCCAGCCTGGATCATCTGTCCTGCCTCTTTCAGCAGCAGAAAGTTCAGGGCTGGTTTGCAACAATTAAATGATTAATCCTAAAATTAGGAAAGTCTCAATTCAGGGCATGATTCTGGAGCCCTTTTTCACAAATGTAAGTTACACCAGTGCAGGAAAAATAGGAGCACAGATTTTGTGCAGTTTCTTGAGGAAAGGTCTGAGGATTTCTACCCAATTTGCATTTTGCCCTTTGGCTCTCACCTAATTAGGGACATCTCTAGATTTGTTTTTCAAATTGAGACCATGAGGGGAGTGACAGTGAACTCCTGTGTGAGCCTGCAGGGCTGTGTTTGCCAAGGTGCAAGGCTTTTCCCAGGAAAGGAAACAAAGACTGCATTTTAGGGAGCTTTATAATGAGCCTTTTAGGAAAGATGGGAGGATGTGTTAACAAAGAATAAATGTAACAGAAATGGAGAGATTTAAATTGTGCATCCAATTGAATTATCTTCTGGGGTTTAAAGGTTTTAAAACTTTAGATGTTCTTGGAGGGGAAGTCAAGCAGTCTTTTTTTTTTAATGAGGAAAAAAAAGTCAGGATGACTAACCTTGCACATATTTAATTTAGCTCCCCCAATGTTTATAGCAGGGGACACACAGTGTTTTACTGCAATGAGATGAATATTTATTAACAATTCGAAATGATCTGTTCCAAAATGTACAGTGCACTCCCAGTGATGTTTGACCACAGAGGTCCAGGTGTTTCCTGTCTGAGTTGGGAAGGCTGCTGGCATGTGATGGGATACTGAGCCACACTTTTATAAGTTTAATGTGCAGCACAGCAAGACTTTACTCTGTCTCATCCCTCAAAATGCAAATGGTTAAGAATCTTTAAACGTTGGTGTTGCCTAATCTAAAGTGGAGGATGGACTTGAGGAAATCTATTTAATATGCACGAGGAGCTGCCAATGTTCTTTATTCCAGCTTCTCTGCTGGAGTTCTGTGAAGTGTTTCACCAGCAAGGAATGGGGAAGTGAGGAACTCGATAGGAATTGATATTTTCTACATTGTGCCTCCACTGTGTGTTGATGATAATTCCCCAGATGATTGCTGGTGATGGTGTGAGTTTGGGGCTTTGTTCTTCCTGAACATCCAGCTGGGCTCACTGCACTGGCCAGCAGCTCCCATCTCAGCAAAGGGTCTCAAGACTATTAAGGTGACCTTAACCAGACCCTTCTCATATATCCAGAAAGAGTTTTAGTGATGATTGTACTCTCAGGAGACTGCAGTGATGCACTTCTCCTCACCCAGACAGCTGTGAAATTACAAAAGATAATTCCTGGGAGCAGAGGTGACCAAAACAGCTCATCCTGCAGTGCTGCAGCCAGGCCACCCCTGGGACCTTTCTGCCCACACATTCACCTTTCCTTCAGGAGAAACAGGAGTGGGAGTGGAAAATGGGCACTTAGGTGACACCCATGATGTCCTGGTGCTCTGCCCTGCTGCAGGAGCAGAAAAGCTCCCAAGACCAACCCTTGTCACTCAGCCACCAGTAAATGGGCCAGAAACTTCAGTGTTCTCAGTGTTGTAATCTTCAGGCAGTTTTACTGACATCCAAAACCCGTCATGATTGACCTTGGACTCCCCAGCATTTCCATGTTAGCAGTGCCTGTGTCCAAGCCACTGAACACAAATGCAGTGACAGGCAAACTGACCTAGTTTTCCATGACATGCTCCCCATATGGAAAGCTTTACCTTGGGATCCTAAGTGCGTGCCGTGTTTAGAAAGTGTGCTCCTCTGTCTCTTTTCACAGGGAGGAAATTAGGTTTCTGTTTATTTCTGTTTACTGGAGAAAGGCTACTAAAGCTCTCAATGTGCAGATTTTCTGTGGAACTCGGAGCTGAGCTGCTGGGAGCAGTTGTACTTCTGTGTGGTCACCACATCACAACATGGAGCAGATTTCAAGGGCATTCCGTTGTTTACAAAGTCCATTTCTTTTGAAAAGCTGAGTTTGATGGTAGCTGTTTGCCTTCTGAAAGGGTGAAAGTGTTGTCACATTCTCAGAAGGACCAGAAGTGCTTCTCCAGGAAAAGTAACATGAAAATCACTTCCAAAGAGACATGGGCAGCCAAGGGAAACCAGTTGGTGCCAGTTGAGCTGCTCTCAGCTAAGCTAACTCAGTTCTGCAGGTTTTCATGAATGCTTTGGTGGAAGGCAGGAAATTCTTCCTCCTTCCAAAGCTGTGTCCATGTGTGAGGACAGCCCTGGCATTCCCAGACTGCCACAGTCCCAGGGGAGCCCTGATTCATCCCATCCACTTCAAGGAACAACAAACTCCACAGTGCCTGGGAAGGCAAAGCTGAATTGCAAAAAACCCTCTGTGAGGAGAAGGGAGCAGAGATTTTGGATGAAGTTGTAAGCCAGGAAGGGAAGATATTAGAAAGCTTGATTTCCAAACAAACCAAGGCTGTCACTCGGGAGCCATCTAGTGCCTGCCTGGTCCCTGCATGGGGAGAGTGACCACAGACTGCCCAGCGACACCCCAAACCAAATAAAGGGACAAGTGACATGGCAAATCAACTGTCCCAAGAGTTTGTGTCCTTCCAGTCCTGGAAGCTGACATGCTTAGAAATGTTTTGTTTTTTCCGATGATTTGCATGTCAGTGCTCACAGAATCTGATCTTTATTTGAAGTAGTAATTAACACATTGGCTACAGATATTAATCAAAGATGAGAGGGCGAGGAAATGGAAAATGCTGCCTGCATTGGTTTGTGCAATGTTTTTATAGGTGGGACTGGAGTTCTGGGCAGGGCATAGCTAATCCCATCAACTCCTTCCACACTTACTCCCATTCACTGGTGCAAGGGCTGTTCAGATGAAAGGATGTGCTCTGAGGATGGGAAGCAGCATGTCTGATGTTTGAACATGCTGGGATTTTCCTAAATTCCACCAGCCCTTGTTTTTCACTGCTTCTCTCTCAGTCTCACCTTATAAACTTTACTTTGTAGTTCTTTATCCACTGGGGAATTGTGGATATCGGGAGCAGAATTATGTACAGAAAACTCCTTTTATCAAGAACTTTATATTCAGGTTTTGTTCTAAAGAAGTCTCAGGGGGGTGTGACTTGTGTTTATGCACTCTTACTAAAACAGGAAAAAGTCTTTCAGTTTAGAGTTTAAGAAAAAGAAGCAGAGCTGACCCAGGCCATCTTCAGAGAGTCTTAAAAAAAAATACCTGCATTAAAAGGTGTTTGATCCAGCTGCCTATTTTCACTCACAACACAACAATCCACCTTTGAATTACAGACTCAAAGGTGATTATTGCGCTTTATTTTCCAAAGTGACCATAAAACACTTCTAAGCATCTTCATGTTGCTCCAGCCCAGCCCAGGCTCTCCAGAGCTGTGGCTGGAATCCAATCCCTGCTTTTCCTGCTGCTGCTGCAGCAATTCTCCTTTGTGCAAACTCCCCTTTGCATCCAGTTTGGATCGTGCAGGAAAAGGCCCTGTGTGACACAAAGAAGTGCCACTAGAGACCAGCTGGCCCTGCTGTGTGCCCAAGATGCTCCTCAGAGCTCCAGACCAAGGCTGGAGCTGCAGCACTCAGTCTCCCTCTGTCTTAACCCCTTGTTGAGCACAGCTCAGACTGAAACAAGGAGGAAGTCTTGGTGAAAGAAATGCTGCTCTCTGATTAAGGATTCAATACTGTCACTGGGATCACTCCAGGCAGAACAAGGTGTGCTCTGCCATGTAGCCTGGGCTGATCACATGAAAGAAAATAAGTTGTTCTGTGCCCAGAAACACTAATCAAGCCATTTCTCTATAAATTAAACCCATTTTTCCTAGAGAATTTTCCTTTGTTTGCCTCTCTCATAGGAGCCTCAGCTCTATGTGTCTGTGACCTACCCACAGGACAGTATTCAAACATGCTGTGGGTTTTCCAGAGAAAAAAGTGCTCCTCAGCCCCCTGGCTCCTGTCCCCACAAGCTTTCAGGACAGCTGGGGCAGCTTCCAGGCTTCCCAGCATGCCAAAAACTTCAGGAGTTGCTGGAAGGAGATAAGAGAGCACATTTGTGCTGCACTTTCCTGCAAAGTCAGGCTAAAAGGGACCTGGAAACATTCGCTGGACAGTGAGGACGTTTCTCCTCCTCTTCCCTGTGGGATGTGGAGTGTTCTGAGGAGAAGGGGAAGATTTTATATGTAACAACACTTGTAAGGCACAGTGTCACACCTAAAGCAAAGGTGAGCTCCAGCCTGTGCCCTGTCCCCTGCCTTTTGTTCCCCTGGCTGGGATACAGTTCCAGCAGATCCCAGAATTCGAGTTCACAGCCACTCCCAGGCAGCTCTGGTGGATGAAACCCCTCATTATTTGGGAGATTTACCAATCAGGGGGTTTTTTTTCAGTTCAGAATGCTGGAAATGAGAGCACCTCCTTTGCCCCTTTTGCTGACTGCAGCGATTTTTGGTGTAGGAGCCCTGGGGAAGCAGTGATTCAGCCATGCAGCCACGTAACAACGTGGCCCTTAATGAGTAACACATTTGTACTTTCCATTCTCCGTCTGAGAAAGGGCCTATAAATAAAGCATATTTGCCCTCAGATCAAGAAAACCTTTCTCTTAAATAATGTCATTAAATTTTAAATTAGATGTATAGGCAATTACTGGTGAAAATGTTAAAGACTGGATAACCGACGAATATGACCTAATTTAATATAATTTCATAAATGCTTGAATTCAATTAAATAAAAAATTTTGTATAACATTTAAACTGTTTGCTTAGTTCTCCCCAGAGCTCACAGTAGGTTACTGTGAGCCAAACAGCATTACAGCATTTGTTTAAAATGCCAAAAGGCTTAGGATAGATCCCGTACACTTGGAGCTGAATCCCCAATCACTGGACAGCCATTTCTGGGCAGAAGCTGCTGTATTAAATAATTGCTAGCTAATAAATATATTTTAGACACATTATAAACCTGGATGTTAAACCTTTTAGAGTAAATGAGATGTTTATTGCCGAAAAAATATATAATTCGCTGTTTTGACCTGGGTGCATTGTCATGGAAACGCAAATCTTTCTTGTGCAATAAAAAATCTGCTTGTCATCTGATTTGAGCTGGTTATTTGCACAGGTGGTTTTCTTAGCAGACAAGTACTTAGTAAAAACAAATCTATTCTTTCTCAATAGTTCCATTATGTGCTTCCACAACAATGTGTTTCATTTCACTAGCTTTGTAATTAATGAGCCATTATCAACTAATTAAATCACATTTAGGTTTTATATGAGTTCATCTGTTACACAATGCTTGCTTCCCAATCCTCCTTCCTGGGTGTGTTAACCTTGGAAGAGTTTTAATTAATGGTGAGAATGAAGTATTGGAGGTTGCAGGTACTTCAGACAGGCTAAAGTTGTAACAAATGTGGAAACGTAAATATATCCAACAATTTCATACCAATTTCCTCCAATGAAGCAAAGCAGCAGTGGGAGTAACTTAAATCAGATTCCCAATCCCTACGTAAAACTGTTGTAAAATATTAAGTTCATCTGTTTGCAGACAATGGAAACTGAAATATGAACTATGCCAACAGTTCCCAAATGCCATCCAAAAGACAATTTAACTTAATAGACAACATCTTTGGTATGAGTTCTGCTCCAGACCCTTCTGAGATGGGTGAAAAGATGTCCATTCACTGATTTTGGATCAGATCCATGGTTTGTAGTCCCTTGGATGGAAGCAATGCCCAGCTGTCACAGCCATCACACAGGAGAGCTGCTTTGTGGCTCTGGGTGATTTTCACAGTGTCATAAAGAGCAGCAATGGTAGAGGTGAGATGGAAACACATGAGGCAAAAGAGAGAGCTTTTGACGGTGTAATATTTTCTACAAGAGTTTTAAGATGGCACAATGATGGAGCTTTAAACAAGCCTGTTTGATTTCACCCATAAACTGCTGGAATTGGGGCTCTCAGGGGGGAGGTTGGGGTGCAGTTGTGGCTCAGAGTGAGCTCACCTGAAGGCAGTGAAGACCTAAAGAAAGAAATATTTTGTCCTACCTGGAGGGATGGGAAGGGTTAAATGGAAAATTTCCCATTTGAAGCCACTGGCTTCAAACTGAGCCACTTTTCTTGGTGGTTTTGAGCATCTGCTACAAAGAAGCTCTGCAGGGCTTTAGATTTCAAGAAAATACTCGAGGTAAATAGGAGGCCTTTAGACATCCCTTTGCCAGTGTGGCACATAGTGTAAAGAGCTTTTTGAGACCAATTACACGAGTGATGTGTTTAGTCTACAGGCTGGTACCACTCACTGAAGCACCTTTGTTTCTGCTTGGAATGACTTTATCAAGGATTCAAGTTTTATACTTTCCCTGGAATGTTAAATCACGTGCAGCCCCAGTGCCTTGGGAATGCAATGCTTCAGGGCACTGTTGGGGTAAAAAAAAATTATTTTATCTGATTACTATGTTTGTGGAATTTTGCACTTTTTTAGACGATAGCAGTATAATTACTCAGAATTTAAAAATAAATTTATTTATGCAAAAGTGGACTCACAGAGCAGAGTATTGTAACTGATTCACTAGATGGCACCACAGCACCAGGAACACGGGAAGGAAGAGCTAAATTCCTGAGTTTATCTGGACTCCAGTTTGCTTTTATACCAAATATAAAGTGTGATGGTGCTGAGTATTGCCATGAAGCAAACAATGCTGAGATCTCCCCTGTCCCACACACTGCACCAGCAAGGTCAGAACCTGAACACAACAGAGACTGAAAGGGATTATAACTGGAGCAACTATTTCCACCCACAAAATAGGGGAAGAAACTTCTCTGAAGAGTGAAAGGAGCAGGAAAAGAACAAGTTTTCAGTTTTTGAGAGGACTCAGGGAAAGAAGGAGCTGTGGCCAAAAATGGAGCGACAGCTTTAACACATTAAAAATGCCAATAAACTTGGGAAGGCTATGCTAGTGGAACAGAAATTCTGCAGAAAGCCTGGAAAAGAGGGAAGGCTTTCCAGATTGAATTGGAGGGTAGATAAGAGGTATTCTAAGGATATTATATTTCCTTATCTTGGAGAAAGAACGTATTCTGTCCATAATCTTACAATTTCCCTGAAGATTAGTGAATAGCAAACCAGGGCCAGCTCTTCATCTGCTGTTGACTTTCATGGCTCCTCTGACTTAAATGAAGTCACTCTGAGTTAAACCAGATGAAGATCAGACCTCTGTAAGTTTGAAGCATTTATCAAGAGAGCAGATAACATCTTTTTTTCTTTTTCTTTATCCTGAAGAATATTATTAAATTACGTGCAAAGTTTAGGCATCCTGTATTTTCCCTAAATTGTGTTAACAGTGTGGTTTTTATTGAAGCACTCAGATGTTCCAGTTGTTACTTCCATTCTTCTTCAATCCATCTCATCCAGGCAAAGGCATTGTATTTAAAGCAGCAGTTTGGTAATCCTCAGGCTCCACACACGTGAAGCTGAATGTGCAAATTGTGCTCTGACAGATGAGGTCTGGCAGGTTTGGCTGCAGTGGCCTCAGCCATGAGCACCTCCAGCTGTTCACCTCATGCCTCTCTGCCTGCCAGCATCAGCGTCCCCTGCAAAGGGTGACAGAATGGGACATGTCAGCACTTCAAGTGCCCAGTTCACAGCCTGGCCTCGGAGCTGGCAGTGCTGGGAGGGGAGTGTGAAATGCAGGAGGGAGCCAGGCTGAGGGATGGACACACTCCCTGCTCAGCGCTGGGCACGGACACAGAGCCAGCAGCTGGGGTGGGACAATGGCCACAGCCACAGCTGGGGTGACAGGGAGAGCCAGAGGTGTCACCAGACCTGCAGAAGTGTGTGTGACAGTCCAGCCATACCAACAAAACACTGAGCACCTTCTCAAGCTCATCCCCTTCACAGGTCTTAGTGCCTAAACCAAAGTCTCTCAAAACTCACCGACTAACTTTGAATCAGTTCGGAACAAGGCGTCAAAATAAAGAGGTTCCGTTTCATCATCAAAATGTCAATTATTTGCAGTTTTGTGTTTTCTGACATTATTGCAGTGTTTCATGTTCCTTAGTGCAATGCTTTACATGAGCTGAGGCTCAAGACCTGGTTTGTGCAGACTCTCCTTCTGCAGAGACAGCAGAGAGTCCATAGGGCTAGAAGCAAATGAGTCTGAAGCATAACTTTGTTTTTTTAGAAAAAAACACTTTTTCCCAGTACTTCCAAGCCTGGTAATCATGTTTTTCCTGTTGCTTCAGTGAAAATGAGTGTTACTCTTTTTCTCAGGGTAAAAGTTGTATTTTATGAAGATGCTTTTAATGTTGGAACTGGTGTTATCGACAACTTGAAGTCTCTGAGTAAAAGAGTTTTATCATAATTGTAACTGCTGAATACAGGTACTCATGTCACGTGGCTGTCAGACAGATCTTGGTTTTAGCTAAGGAGGATTTAGACACAAGCAAAGTGAATTTTCCCTCTAATTTCACAACTCTGAGCCTGAGAATGTCCATTTGTCTGTGTCCACTCCCAACTTCCAGCAGCTCCCTGGATGCACTGGAGGTGATGCACTGGAGCCATCAAATACCATCACCTCAGGAGAAACCACAAGATGAATTCTGTGGTGTTTAAATCCTTCATTTTCATCTGGCCCTCCTCTGATTCCTGGTGCAGAACTGGGAGCTGCTGCCCGGCTGGCAGAGCAGGGGTGGCAGCAGTTCATCTGCACTGAAGTTTGCAATTAGTTTGTGTCCAATTCAGGCTGCTGAGATGTGCATCCAGCCTTCCCCAGACAACTTGTCTTTCCACAAAAGCGAGCATTGACAGGCGGAGGAGGAGTGATTTAGCCATTTGGCCAGGATTTAAAGAGTTTGTCCCGCAGGCAGAGTGCCTGGCTTGCAAGAAGTGCCAGATGAATGGGTTCTGCTCCCAAACACATCGACTGGGCTGGGGCTGGTCCTGGGGGCAGAGTTAGAGGTGATGAAATGGTCTGGTTGGTTGAAGCCTGAGGTGGGTGCTGAACCATTGTGGACAACAGACTGCTGGAAGTTGTGCTCAGAAGGCAGTGATCACTGCAAACATCTCCTGGGAAGCTCAGTGGGTTTGGGTGGCCTTTGGAGCTGCTTTGGTGAGCAGGTGAGGCTCAGCAGTGCATCCATGGCTTGGTGCCAGAGGGTATTGCAGGCAGGAGCTTCCACAGCCTAATTGGGTGTCCCTGCAAGGAGTTTGATCACTGCTGTCACCAGCAGCAGGGCTGGTTAAACAGAAACCATTTGGTACCAGTATCACCCTCATACGCTGAGGTGTGACATTTCCAATTGCCTCAAATTGGCAGAGAGCTGGGATAATTGAAGTATTTGAATAATAAGGCTCATTTCCTTGGAAATGTTAACAGGGCTGTAACCCCTTGCAGTGTGGCACATGCCTCGTGCCCCCTGAGGCTTCAGTGCCTCTTTCCCCTTAATCCTGACACCTACAGTGTTTTTTGGGTTTTTTTTTAAAGAAATATGGAAATATCAGAAATGGCTAGGGCAGCTGTATTCCTTTAAAAATACTGTAATGGAATTTGTTATTATAGGTCATTACTGTGCACCCATAAATATTTACATAATTTTATATTGTATTCGCTGGCCATGACAGATTGAAAATAGCAACAGTTCTGTGGTTTCTGTGTTTTAATAACAGTGTGTTTCTTTCAATGTTCTCCCAGTAGTCAGCTGCATATTTCTAAATGATCGTTCTGGAGGTTGCCTCTCCAGACAGAGATATAAAAATATATTTAACCCACTTGTAATATATTGGATTTTTCTTTATAATCTCATTAAAAAGTGTGCAGTGAACACAAACCCATAATTTACCTGGTGTTGTAGTTTCATTAAACATCAAAAGGGTGCTTGATGGAGTAGAATAATCCTATTCTGCATCCTTCATTGAACATCTTTCAGAGTTAAGTTTATTCATTTAATTAGAAGGCTTCTCTATGTGAAGATTGCACTGGTTTTACCAGTCTGACCGAATTTGCATTTGTTATCCAAAGCACCCTCTATTTAACTGCACTTAGGATAAGTGTGTTAGGACACGTGCTGCAAAATATCTCCACAAATTGCTACTTATTTTCAAAATTGTGTTAGCACTAATTCAAAAGTGAAGGAACAGAGAAGCTCCATTACACTTTAAAGTGGAATTTTCCCTTCAAATCTGTGGATTAGTCATGGCAAACAATGAAATGTTTAACTCAACATTAAATGGGATTATTAAATATCTTTTCAAAGTGGAAAATCACATGCATTATTCTATCCCCAGTACAAAAGGACAGTGGATTAGTTTCTCTCTTCATTCAGAATAAAACAATGATAATACCATGGGCACACTTCAGCCTCAGAGGACCCTGCTGAACCACATCCACTGAAAACTGTCTGGATCATTTTAATACGAAGGTGACATTCTTTGTGATTAAAACCTGGTTTTGTTGTAATCACGGTGAGCCCTGTAAAGGTTGGGATGTTGCAGACTGGGCTATTGTAAACTGGGATATTGCAGCTCAGGCAAATCCCAGCTCCCCATCCCAGCCCTCCATGCAGACAGGCAGTTCTGGGAAGATGCTGTGCAGCTCAGCAGCCAGAAGGCTCACTTGGAAGAGGGAAGGCTTTTCATCTCCATTTTTCTCTTTTATGTGTCTGGCTTTGGGGAGTGTGACCTTTCTGCCATGGGATCGATGTGTCTGTGACCATTAATTCTGGGCAAAGCAGGGCCTGTTTGTAACACTGGAGATTAGGATGTAACACATGGGCAGATCTCTCCCCTCTCCAGAATGGATAGGTGGCTAACTAGGCACTTCTCCTAATCAATGGCATTGGCTTCCCTGGGAGAAGGGATATGCTCAGGCTGTAGACATGCAGAGATGGATGGCTCTTCAGTATCCAAGACAGCAAGAAAGGAGTGGAGATGGAATATTTAGCCCAAAAAGTAACCCATGGCCTTAAAGCAATTTTTTTTCTTCCATAATATCTGACTCCTGTGTTGGGTTAGGTGTAAGCTGATTTCCTGCATGGTATGAGATATATTTCAGCTGTTTTCTAGAATTAGATATCTTTTCTCACATGAGTAATAATCAAAATGAACATTAATAGTAGTAAAAGCATTGCTGAGCCCCACATTTATGGTGTTTACTCCCCGATAAGCATGGAAAGCTTGCAGCCAACTGTGCACAGTTTTTTTTTAAGAGAAAAAACATCAGATGGAAATGATGCCAGCCTAACAGGAATTGTCTTTCTGAAAGGATCTTTGGAAGTAGGATTGTTAGCTAATGAGATCATTTGAATACCCTTTGTACATGGCTGAGGATCCCACTGGACAGAAGAGGCACCATCCTTCACCTCTTGGCCCATCTCACATCGAGCCATGACAAGGTTGCTGAAATGCATTCCATGGAGATTGCTCTGGAGAAAAACAAGGGAAAGGCACTCCCTAGAGTGCCACACTTTGCTAAGGGATCCCTCCCAGGAAAACCTTTCTTGGTCCCACAGCTCCAGTCCTCCCAGTCCGTACAGGACAATGCTTTCTTGGATTGCAAAAAGTCTGTAACTGGCTGGGAATGACTCCAAAACTGAGCTTTTTGTACTCAGCTGTTCCTGGGTACATGAGTTTCTTAAACAATATGAAGAATTCTTCACTGTGGTGCACCAAGTCTGTTGTTGATGGTTAAAGGTTTTATTTTGAGCTGAACTATCAGTGCTCAGAACTAATCAGGGCTTTTGCTGTGGTTTATTTGGGCCATTGGGGTGAGCAGGAAGAGATAACAGAGACCCAGTTGTGTTCAGGTGATTGCTTCTTTTGTTGCTGTAATTACTCCTTGGAGGCTGGTTAGTAGTTAAATAATCTGATACTTTTGTTGAACAAGTCCATGTTAAACCAACAGAAGGACAGGTAATTTGAGGGGTAACTGAAGCATAAGTCAGAAATAGGACAGTGGCCACATCATGTTTTGAGGATCCCTTAACAGTCAGTAGAATTAAAGGTTTTTTATCCGTTACCTGGTTTTCTGCCGACCAGAACATCCCGGGCAGTGGCAAAATTGCTTCCACAGAAAGGAAGTAGATGAAGAAAAATAATTGATTTTGTATACAAAATGTTTTGAGCACAGGAGATGCATTTCAAAAATTTTATCTTTCCGTGGGATGGAATAAAGTTTAACCATTTGATTTTGTTCTGAATATTTCAGGGCAGAAAATAAATCTTTATTTCCTTTAGCAGTTGCTTCCCGTCCTCTTGTCCTGCCACTATTCCGTGTCCTGGCTATTCTGTGATCTCCATTTCATGTTTGTTAGAAGATTGTCTCACCAAGCTTTGTGCCATCCCCACATAAAGCTGTAGCAAATCAAACAAGAGCAGGTACAGAGCCGTGCCAAAAACTCAGTCATTGAGCTAAGAACAGGTTTTGGATTGAGTCAGCATCTGTCGCGGTGCAGCAGGCTGCTGTTTTTCTGGGGTGGCTGCCATGGTGTGCTTCAGCAGCAAAGCATTCCCCACAGACAGTGTGGGTGTAAACCCGTCTCCAGTGAGGCAGTGGCAAAATTCCCATCAACTTCAAGGAGATGAGGGTGTCTTTTCAATTCCCTGGGCTCAGTGGGATATGTCTTCTGTGTGGCACACTGTGCTAATGCTTTGCTTTTCCCACGTTTCCTGTGGATTACTTGATATGACAACTATTGGTCTTTATTAAACCTTCTTCTTTTTTCTTTTTTCTTTTTTTAATTTCGCTTTCTTGTCACTTCCATCCAGCTCTTTAATGAAAAAATAAAACATTTACCATGAAGACAAAGTAAGTCTGCTGTCCCTTTGGATTTGAAATAAATCTTCAACATCAGCTTGAAGGGCAGGTGCTTGAAGCTGTATCTGGAAGATGCTGAGGTGAAATACGCTTTGAGGAATGAGAAATGGCAGAATTCCTTGGCGTGTTAATCCTGAAGTAGCTATGTTGATCCTGTCCAAGAGCTGCCTATATACAGCTACTGAGAAAAAAAACAAATCTAAGTTTGTTTTAAATAGATTAGTCAAACTTCACTAAGTGCTTGTGTCGACATTCTCATCGGAAATTAAAGTGACCCTAATGCAGTTTCATTCACTTAGAAAATTGATTAACTGTATGGACAGAGCATTGCAAGCAATAATATTCCCACGGCTTAATGAGTTACCATTCATCAGCTGGCTGCCAATAACTTCTTGTCTATAAGCTCCCATCCACGCCAGTTTCCCTGTGCCTGTGAGGGGCTGACAGCCTGCACTGCTCAGGGCCATGGCAGGCTGGAACCTTTCCATCTCCATCTCCTTGAGATCACACCCATCCTTTGCAAGTTTGGACATTTGTGGAGTGATTGGTGTGGACTTTGTGCAAACAGCTCTTCTCCAAACAGTGTGTTTGAGCATCTCTTGCTGGAGAAGGAAAAAGCCTATTTCTGTGCCAGTTTAGGGTGAAGGGAACAAGAGCTGTGTCACAGGACAGGGTGCAGGCAAGAGGGGCTATGGCTGGTTTTATTCAGCCTGGAGAAGCTCTGGGGTGACCCAATTGCCCCTTCCAGTACCTGAAGGGAGCCTGCAAGAAACATGCAGAGAGTCTGCTTACAAGGGCCTGGAGTGACAGGATGAGGAGCAATGGCTTCAAACTGACAGAGGGCAGGTTTAGATTAGATCTTAGGAAAAAATCGTTATTGTGAGGGTGGGCAGGCCCTGGCACAGGTTGCCCAGAGAAGCTGTGGCTGCCCCTGGATCCCTGGCAGTGTCCAAGACCAGGGTGGACAGGGCTTGGAGCAGCCTGGGACAGTGGAAGGTGTCCCTGCCATGGCAGAGGTAGAATGGGATGGATTTAAGGTCCTTCCAGCTCAAGCCATTCTGTGATCCTGTGGTTGTGTGATCATTTCTTAGAAGTCCTTCATGGAAAGCCAGAGTGCTTTCATGCTGCTTTTGGCCAGAATTTGGTTGCTGCAGGGGTGCAGCCATACAGGTAGTTTGCCAAGAAGGTGATTGCTGTGAGCTGATTTACCCTCCTGAGCATCACAGAGGCTCCAGCTGTGCTCTGTGCTCCTCCAGCACCTCCTGCCCCAGGAGTGAAGAAGCTGGTGGAAAACTGACCCAGCAACTGCTCAATGCCACGAGTGCAGAGCAGACAGACCTTGAGCACAGCTGATTCAGTGCAAGCAGCCAAGGTAGATGCAACCACAATTTCAGTTTTTCCATAATTATTTCCAATAAGTTCTCCTACAATTTTAAAACTCCACGAAGTTGACAACACAATGGAACAACTGTTCGTGAATGGCACGGTTTAAATTAATTATGAGCCCCAGTGAAGGAAGTAAGATGCACAAGTGAAAAGAGCTCTGCAGGGCTTTTCAAATTATTGTAAAGTTGGGAAAATTTGGCCCACTGTGTCTATTACCCACTTTATAACAGTGGTAACTCGATTGTTTTGTTTGTGGCACTGCTGGATACTCTCATGGATCTTAAAGCCTCGCCAATTGTTTTATTTATTGGTAATTTTGTTGAGTGCCACGGTAAAAATTAAATAATTGGACTTTGTTTATAGTGCCAAAATATGCTTTCCTGAATGACTGTTTTCAGCAGTCAGTGCAGTTAAACAAACCCATGGTCCAGATACCACAGGGAGGCTTAAGGCAGTTGTTGGTTATTTGCTTCCTTATTAGCTTCAGATTCAAATCAAGTGAATCACAACTGGGTCTATATTTTGAAGCAGCTTTTCACTACTTTCCATGTTTTTGTATTGAGACAGACTCTGTGTGAAGTTTTCTCCTCTTCATGGTCATCCAAACTCACTTAAACTCAGTCCTGTTCTTGCCAGAGGCTTTCCAAGAAAAGGGCAAGTGAAGGGTTTGGAAATAAATGTTTGAACTCCACTAAACAGCACAATTAAACAGTGTTCAGTCAGTCTCTCTATTCATTTCATGTGGTAACATCCAGTTTCAGATATCATGAAGGGGTCTGATTTTTGGAGATGACCAATATCTCGTGCACAGAAGCCACTGAACCACAACGGTGCATTTGAGCACACCTCTGACTCCTTTTGTTGCTCATTCCCCGAATATTTAGAAACATCACAACTAAAGCAGCCCAGGAAATGTGCATTCTGCAGAAAAAAGGGTATTCTTCGATCATCAAGAAGCAGGTGTACAGAATCCCAGGCATGCAAAAGGCACTCAATACAGAGAAAGACATGAAACTCTGGAATGTTGTGGTTTGGAGGAGCTGCTGTGACAGACCAGAGATGTGGGACACTTGAGGAAAGCAGGGGATTATATGCAGAGAAGCAAAAACAAAGGTTGTGCTAGAATGAAGGACACTGGTGTTTTAGTCAGATAAAAATGACAGAATTAGTTGCTGCTTATGAAAGCCACCATAGGCTTTCTTGGGTTTTTTGTAATTCATTCAGCTCGCCTTTTATCAAGTAAAAAACTGTTTCTAGTGATGCTGTATGAAATTTATCATTTGAAATGAAAACATTCCAGTAAATCACCTCTTTCCCCCCTCTTCTCTCTTCCCCAGAACTCACCAAACACCAAAACACAACAAAAGGGGGAAAAAATGAAGCTAAACACCAAAAAATTGCTAATCTGTTAATTTAAGTGTTGCCTTAACGTAGCCACTGTGAGGTCCTTGCCATTATCTGCAGCAGGCATGTAATTGTGGAAAATTTTAAAGGCCCCATCTGGCTCCCCAGTACATTTATTCTAATTGTGAAATAGCAGGGATATTCTTGCCTCTCATTAGGATAAGCTTGCTTGCCTTAGCTTCTTTCTCGTAACAACATAGGTCAAAGAGGAGACACCTTAATGAGAATCTCAGTAACATAAACAGGAAATGTGGTTCATTTTCTTATCGTCATTTGCAACTCAAAACTTCGTGCCCAAAATGAAAACACTAATTTTCTTTAATTCATTTTTCTGCTTTGTCTTTCTCATGGGTCTTTATCTATTAAGCAGGGCAATTATAGGATGTATTTTCATCGTAAGTATTAATGTTTCCATTTATGAATTAATTTGCCAGCATAGGAGCAAGGAAACTAAAGAACAATATAATTTTAATTCCTTGGGTTTATCTTTGGAAACAGTTGTTTTCACTTCTTCAACCTGCAAATTAGATGGAAAGGAAGAATTACATGGAGTCGAGGCTATTTAAAGTGGAGATGATCAAAAAGAAAAGAGCAGGGCACTTCAGCTTTCTGTCAACACATATTTTTTATGCATCTCTTTCATAGCGTCATACGAAAGCCAAAGATAACAATTCCCCGTATTTTCCCTACGTGCTGGGCAAGAAGAAAGGGTGAAACTCTTCCAAGCTTGTGATTTTATTCCTTGCACACAGAAAAAGCCCAGGCTTGTAGGAGGTGCTCAGTCACTGCGCTGTACAACTGCTAAGCTACGAATTCAGGAGAAACTGATGTCAAATTAAATAATCCCAATTTTATTTTCCTAATGATGCAATTCAACGTGGATTTCTTGGCTGGTGAGCCCTGGCACAGGGAACACAGGGAGCCATTGTGTCAGGCTGAGCTGGAAGCCTTGGCTGGATCAGGGAATTGCTCCAAACCCCACACGGTGTGTCTGTCTTCTGCAGCTCGCCTATCTCTATGAAATGGAGTTTGAATGAAGTGCTGCCCTGCTTGGAGTTCATCCATGCTCTAATTCCCAGTCCAAGAGGAGGACTGGTTTTAATTCCATGTTGTCACAAGCAGCAGCTTGAGCTGGTGAAGCTCACAAGCTACTTGCACAATCCTTTTTGTCAGCTCAGGTGTTATTTCCCAGAGGAAGGCTGCTCTCCTTCAAACTAAGAGGACAAAAGAGTTCTTTAAGGAAAACTAACTTCCCTGTGAGGAGATGCCAGGATATATTGCCTAGTGCACAAAAAAAAGTCTGCTGCAATCAAAAAATGCAAATATTTCCTCATGTTTCATGTTGATTCTGAGATATAAAACAAATATACAGCCAATTGTTCTATATTTATTCCTCAGTGTAGAATATCTGGGAGTTTGGGTTTTGAGAAGAAGTGCTGAAGGTGGGAGAATTTAATCCAGTAGCATCTGGGGAAGGTGAAGTTACACAAACTGGAGGCACATATGTTTCTGCATTGTGTTGCATTTCTGTTTGGTTGTTTGAGAATAAGCAGAGCACGTTAGTTCCAGAAGGCTTCTCTGGGAACATCAGGTGTGCTATTGAAGCCACTTTTGAAATCAAGCACTCAAGTGAGAGGACAGCAAATGGCCAAAGCCAGGATGGCAGCTGGGAATGCTCCAGCTCCAAAAATCACATCTGGATCCAAAAGTTGCAGCAAAAGCTGATCCTTCCACAAACACACATTTACAGATATATCTGTTTTAATTGTAGCACACAGAGTGCCTGTGCAAAACTGTCTTTTCCTCATTCTGCATATTGGCTTGGGAATAACTACAAAACTGGGGAGGTGTGTGTGAACCACATTCCTGTCAGTTTCTCCAGATCAAACCAATTCGGGTTTTTAAACCTTTATTTTCTGCACATCTCATCTACATCTTGTGTGCCATGAAAAGTCACACCTGTGGTGGCCTATGATTTCATAAAGAAGGATGGAAAATTTTACACAAGTATTCATTTTTCATCCTTTCAGATGAAAGTACTGTCTTCGAATGCTTGCATTTGGATATTTAAAATAAGATTCTCCCCAATCAAATTGCAATTTAATTGAGTTGAAATTAAATGCTAGCTACACCAGCCACAGATTTTTGATATGGTCCTTCAAACCACTGCCCTTTGGCATAAAAGTAGGTTATTATCACTTTGGGGAATGGGATCATCCCATGAAATCAAATGGCAAAACTGTACCAAAGTCACTTTTTCTCTGGCATTTAATTGAAGAGCTCAGTACACAATCACTCCATGCATTTCCATAAAGCTACTCGAGGGATGATATATGAAAATAATTTATGTCTGCTTTATGCAAGGTCGTTAGCACTCATACAGAACACCAATAATGACAATAAACCATCTCACATACTTCTCAAGTTTGCATAATATAGTTTTGTTGGTGAAAAAAAGGATTTAATGGCAAAGACTGTGTCTTTTGAAATGGAATATTTAAAGGTTGCTGATATTTTTATGAAATTTTTCCTGGGGTATTTAGCTTGTATATGAAATGTATTGGACTCACAAGTGAAATTTCTGTACAATTTTTAAGCAGATTTTAGCTTTAGAAGAAAACCCAGCTGTAGTCATGAACTGAAACAGCTGCATGCTGTAAGAGGGAGTTTTGTTCCATGAGGATGACTGTGCTTGTGTGTTCTGCTGCATTCTGTGTAGGTGATGAGAGAATGCAGCTGAAGCACTGACTTTATTATATATACCTTTGTCACCAGAGCAAAAACCAGACTTTGCCCAGAAAGGTCAGGTAGATAAATGGGATGGAATCTTAAAATAAAGGCAGAATAATCTCATCCTAAAACATGATGAAGAAGTAGAACTGATACAGGACTTGGTACAAAATTTGGTCAAATAGAAATGGTTCATTTATGTAGCTGAATTTTAAAATCTCCAGGAGCTTTGAATCCTCTTTTTGCACAAAGCCATCACCACCCCAAGCAATTCAGCACTTCCCTTCTACCTAAACCAAGCTGCAAAAGCAAAATGCTCCTTGCTCTCTGGGATCTCCAACCATGGAACATCCTGCTCCCAGCCTGGCTTTGCACAGCAGGAATTCCACATTGTTTATGACAGGCCTTCACTGTGCCTGTTTGGTACCAGCCATAAAAAGACACAGTCCATGAGAACATCCCAAACACTGCAGGCAACACCTCCTTGTTGGTATCCAAGGCTCTGTGTCTCCATCCATCACCCAGCCTTTTCCTTAGCAGCACACACATCCCTCACTGACAGCTGTATCCGCTCACCCACTCTTCCTCAGGACTCTCCGTGTTCCCTGATTAAGATAAAATTTTGTGGACAAAAGCAGCAAAGCTGCGTCTCACAGGCTGGTTATTGTTGAGGGGGTATTTAATAGCTTTCAAATTCATTTAAGAAAATGGGAGTGGTGAGTCACATGTAATTATTCCTAGATAGATCATTAATTACTTGATAAAGTTTCTACATAATGCTGCCTTTTGCCTTTTTTTTTTTGCCATAATGATGGTTATTTGTCATTTATCTCAGTTTGCTTGTCAGTTATTTCAGGTCCCTTTCATGCCCTGTGATATGTATGTAAATATTACAGATTGAGATTGATAAAGGTTTCATAACAAAGGCTGTTACATTATTGGATTACAGGAGAGTTTATGAGAAAGTCATTTGATTATTGTCTTGGAATGGTATCATTTGCACCAATACAAGTAAGGCTGGTTTGGTACCTCATCAGTAACTGCATTTTTCATAGTTTGTAATTCAGCTTTAGAAATTTGAGTTTGTTTGAGAATGCCAAAGACACCAACACAAAAATTACATTTGGGAACTGAAATGGCTCTTAAAAATTCACCTGGGTACACTGGGCTTGTCTTCATTTAGTTACAACTTTAGATGCAGTCCTCAAAACTTTAAGCATGCATTAAAGAGTGCATTTGAGCTATATGTTCTGTAAGAACAATCAGTATATAGGATTTAGCAAATGAATGAGATTGATGCCCTTTTCTCCATTGTTTCTTTGGAGAGCCAACCTTACACATTCAGAAAGAAGAAGCAAGAGAGGCTGAAACTCAAGTTAACAGCCATTAATTCTGCCCTGTTGTTAGTTTGTTAATTACTTTTGAACTGATTGGGGTATCCCATGGCAATGAGTCTCTTAATCTACCACCTGCTGTATCCTCAACCATCCCTCCCAATCCAAGCCAGAGAATCACAGCAGTACAGAGCAGGCTCAGCACAGAGGTGACACTTGATGACAACATAATCAGAATATCTGTGCCAACATCTTCCAAACACCAGACTGACACAAGTAGGTGTGCAGTTTTATACCAAATAAAAGCAGTGTCAGGTAGTCAGGTGGCACTTTGAGTATGCTTTGCAGCCAGCTCAGTGTGTTACTCTGCCTGGATGATTTAAGTGTCTGACTAGGCAGAGCTCCCCAGCAGCACCTACAGAAAAGCTCAAACACAATTGTGATAACTTGCTCAGTAGCAGCTGGTGAACTCAGGGAATGGATTTATCCTCCTCCATAAACACTTGGACATTTATGAGTGAAGGCTGGATTCGTTCTCTGAGACACCCAGTGCTGTTGTGGGATTACTACAGTTATTATTGTGCTGCCAACTCAAACACATCCTGCTGAAATGTTTTAGATTAGCTTTACTGTTCCCCATTATACTCTTTATTTCTCCGTAAATAAACAAAAACAGAAGAACTACCAGGGGGAAACGTGGAGAGCCGAACTCAAACATCTTTACTCCGTTTGAGTTCTGACTGTTCCCACTATCCCAAAGACTGTGCTCCTCACCCTACGGCAGTTGTTCCTTACAGCCATACCACGAGGGAGATGTTGCTGTTTTAGGAACCATTTCAAAGTGTCTTTCTTGCAAGGAGGCAGGAAGGACCATGTCCTGTGAGCTGATAACACCAGGCCATGCTTGGTGCAGGATTTCCCCATCTGCTGCCCATTACCCCGCGGCTCTCCCGGCGCAGAGCTGGGCGGGATGTACGTCAGTAGCGGCTCTTAAAACTGTCTGCAAAAGCTAAACAAAGCTCAGCAAAGCTAAACATTTGAAAAGATGCCCAGTCATTGTCACCCCTAACCAAGCTCAGCTGTCTGTCCAAGCTTCAGACATCCTGGGACTGAAGGAAAAGTCCGAGTAGACTTGACTTGGTGTTAGAGAACCTTCATTCAGACACTAAATAACACACACTATTACAGCCTTTGGGACTGGGCTCAGCTTTAATTCTTCAGTCCTGGCTGCAGCACCTTTGCAATCTGCATTTAAAAGAAGCTGTCTGCTGCTCACTGAACTTCAGATACAAAATTCCTGTGCAAAGTTGGGTGCAAAGCACAGGTGTGTGACCTAAATAGTTTATTTGTACATGGAATATAGGATCAGTCTTGGATAATTAACTTAGAAATACCTGTTTGCAGCAACAGTGTTCAAAACCTCTGGACTGCAGAAAGCAAGGTGGGAATTAGTTCAGAACACCAACAGAATGCTAAATTTATATTCAAGCCTGGGGAGTTAATGCAAATACGCCTCATTAGGCTATCAAAAGTTAAGGCATATTTTACATTTTCTGGTAAAGATACTATTGTGAAAAATAATGAAAACAGACTCTGTCACACCAGGGTTTGAGATGCCAGCCCTAGGATGTGATCTGCCTGGGCTGGGGCACTGGTGACGTTAGCCCTGCCCTACACTAATTACATTTATATCAGTCACAGAGATAATCTCTGATGCAGTGTGGTGTGGTCATAAAATAAACTTAACTGGAAGCATCTGAATTTCGAGACTCTTTGATACTTTCTTCAGGTTCCCTTGGGACACGGGTGCTCCCCAGAGCCTGATGTGAAGGCGTTTGAAGTCTACAGAAATCCTTCCGTTGCCTTCAGACAGTTTGGGACTTGGCTTTTAAAGCTGTGGGTGTAGAAATGTGCTTCATCCCTCTGGATCAGTGTCATCAGCTTTCCTTGCCTTTTAAGGGCAAGCTCTGTTTTTAGAGAAACACTGTGGGATATGAGAGCCAGAAACAAAACAAACCTCCTCTGCCATTACTTCAATATGACTTGTAAGCCTGTTGATTTGGAGCAATAGGCTAATGCTTTATTTTTTAGCATCTTGGCTGTGTTTTAAAGGTTCTAATTGCTGTAGGATTTTCATGAGATTCCCCAGATCCTGATCCAGGCCCACCCAGCCCCTTCCCATGGGACAGTGATGCTCACTCAGCTGGAACAAATTTCTGCAGCCACTGACCTGGGGGAAATCGAAGCAGCAGCCTTGAGATAAAACACCTTTCCCAGTTCCCAGCCCACAATCAATCCATGGTTTAATATTGTTGCTGTTAACATGTGTGACTTCACTGCTGATTATCAGAAGTGGCTGGTAAGAGGAGCAGAACTTCCCAAAATCATATTTGTGGAAGTTTAATAAATAACAGCCCTGTTGTGCACTAAACACACATGAAACACACGTTCCTCTGCCTGGGAAAAGTGCTTTATGTATTTCACATTAATGACTGAGATACAGTTAGTAACAATTCATACCAAACTTCACTTTAACTGTTCAAAATATGTGAGATTTTTTTTAAACATACCTTGGAAATATTCTAGTGTCCAAACATTTTCCTGGAATAATTTATCTGTCAGATTATGGAAGAAGCTGGTCTAGGGATAATTCAAAACACAAAAGTTAATGTAAATACTGAATTTCAATGAGGCAAATATTTCACTTTGAGATCTGTTTTATTAGCTTCCAAGTGTTAGGACATAAACATATATTTTAGATTAGTGATCCACAATGTATCTATGTGATAGCTAGCCTGGGTAATTTTTTTTTAAATGCTGGGACTTCTTTTAGCAATAAGTGAAGCTTCCAAAATGGGTACAATCATTTGCCCAGTTTGGATGTTTGTGGCAAGGTCAGGCTTTGACAAAGATGGTAGGAAAATTAGGTGGAAGAATTTTACAGGATTTTCAAATTATTTAAAATTAACTTACGTAAAACACTGAATGTTTTCACCCTAAATGAGGAAAAGGAGAGGCTCTCTTGCATGCCTGAAGGAACAGTTGGAATTAAAAACTTCCTGAACTTCAGGCAAAGGATGAGAGCATGGAGCCCATGAGAGAACCTGGGATCTGGGCTGGCTGTAAAGGAAGTGTTTCTTTTATTTGAGGAGGATGGAGGGGTGACCTGTTGTTCAGCTCTAGCCCTCAGGCTGCTGGCTCTGCCACTAAATTAGACCTTTTAAAATAAATGAGTTCAATGTTAGATACCAGCTGGGGCATTCTCATTGGGCTTTTTAAATCTTTCTGTCTTGAAGCGCCTCCAAAGTTCAGAATTTACAACCTACTAATAATGCCACTATGTATGTATTTTTATTTGACTTCCTATTGAACACTAGTCTAATACCTTTGCTGTCTTTATTTATGAGGAGATTGTTTCCAGCTACTGTTAATGTCTTTTACACAGCCCATGATGTAATTGTTACGCGGCTGTAATGAAGATTGAAGGTTTAATAATGCCAAGTGTTACAAATTTCTATTTAATCATTCCTAAATCGATTAGCTACTTTCACCCAAATGCCGTGCCATCGAAACAGAGAGAGCTAAAGATCTGAACTGCTGGGGCCAGGCTTTGATAAATGGTATTTTGGTGCACTGGTAATTGAGTTATTGAATTTACTCATCTTCCAAATGATGTTTGCATTGTCTCAGCATATGTGTTTAGGGCCAGGGGAAGGTCATTAGGAGCTTCAGACCGGGGGCATGTTTGGGTTAAAGTGATTTTGAACAGCCAGAGTTGAGGTTAGTCAATTAAAGGAAATAGCACAGAGAAATGCTACAGAAGGCCATGTTATAGGCTGGTCACTAGGGAGGTCCCAAAGGCCTGGTTAAAGTAGTCTAAAGATTCTGTAAGTAAATGTCTACCCCCTGCCCCAGGCTCTTTAGGCACAGACAAATTGCTGAGTGAGATGCCCTTCACTTAAAACACGTTTACCTGTAAACAAATGTCACACTTGGAGAGGCCAAGCCTACAAAGGCCAAGGGAAAACATTAAATGATAATAGCTTTTGTGTATATAAACACAGCCTTCAGTGAGCTTCCTTAAGGGCTGAGGCCCAGGGATTGTGCCCAGGCTGCCCATCTGGGGTGTTTGTGGCCACCATCCTGAGCTGGTTTGGGTCATCCCCAGTGCCTGTGGTGTCCCCACTGAGCTCTGCCCAAAGATCAGCTCCACATTCAGGGCATAATTACTTTGATATGATTAAGCTGTTTCAGAGACATAGTTCAGTAGATAATGTATTTATATCCCCATCCTGGACAGAGCTTGCCAGTGCTTTGTCCTGCAAGGAGCTCAGCATTTCTGTGTGAGACCATGAGCTGCTGACCATGTGTGTGATTGGCTTCCCCTGCCCTGAGTGGAGAGATTTCCCTTATAATTTGCCAGCACCTCTCCTGAGTGATCAGCTACCAGCTCCAGAAGAGTCCAAATACCCAACCAATGTCTGCTATCTGCATTTCAAATGAAAACAAAAGGAGTTTTGTCATTTTCCAGGCGTTTCTGACTAATTAGACTGTTAGAACCAGAGGAGAAGAAGAAGCAGAAGCAGCAGCAGCCTTTCATGTTTCTGTGTTCTCACATTAATTCTAAAGATTTTCAGAGTACTCAATACTCTCTTATACTTTGAACAGGGTCACAGAGAAGAGCACTCTTGACATGAAAAATGAGCCCACTGTATTTTTAATACTTGGCTAATTGTGTATGGAGACCATTCTTCAGTTTCAAAGCACTGGAAGGAGGCTCCTGTTCTATAATGTTTCTGCTGTGCAATTCTATAAAAGCCTGTCGTTTTATAAACACACTGGTTTATATTTGATTTCTGTCCTCTAAACACTATTTAAATCACAAGTAATAATTTCTAATCTTGTAAAATGCCCAAAGCTTAAATCAATAACCATTTGATGAATACATAACCCGAGGACATTCTGTTTGGCTGATAAATGATAATTGTGGGAGTGCCTGGCAGCTTTTGTGGTTAAACCTTCACTTTTATACAATTAAATGGCCGATTCCTTCAAACACTTGACACACTCTTAATGATAATTGCACAAGGAGCTTATTGGGCACAAGCGAGACAAGGACCTTTCTCTTGGTGCCTCTGCAGTTGTTCTGCCATATGCCAAATTTGTAAAATCTTGTTCCCATTTTTTCCCTCCCTCCCTTCACCAGGGAGCAGCTCTTCAGGAGAGGGACATGGAGCTGACAATTACAGCACTTCCCGCTGTGAAGGACCTGTAGGACATCCCTGCCCATGAGGCTTTACAGGGAGACTTAAGAAGGTTCTTTAGCCTTTCTTCCCTGTGTTGATGAAGTTGCAAAGTGAGGCACGAGCAGTTTGACTGTAAGATTAGAAATCAGCCAGGAAAATGGTTTCATGTACTGCCATTCCTCTATGTTGACTCCTGCATCACTCGGAAGTGAGGGGGGAAAAAAGAGTGGGAGAAAATGAAACACTAATTATTTTTTTTCTTTAATGATCTCTGGCAAAACAAACAGCGCATTTAGAGATTCTGGCATGGATGAGATTGTGAGCATTTATTTTCTGTATTATTCTAGCCACGGTGTCACCCAAGACCGCATCTCACATGACAAGGAGCAATTAAAGGAAAATGTGTCCAGGCTGTGCCCCTGCCAAACTGAATCATGACCCTTCTTTTGGCAGCCTCATGCATGAATCCCTCCCCTTGGGGAACACCAGGCAGGAGCTGATTTGCCAACTGCCACGAGCCATACATTTTTTTGTGCATGGATGTCATGTTAGTGACATTACACTCTGGTTGAAAACAGAGTTTATATATCAGCATGAAGGGCTGTTTTTAACGGTGCTCAGATACTCAGAGATGAACAGCAGCACCCAAGGAGAGAAGCAGTGTCCCTTCACAGGGTGTTTGCTTTGTTCCAAGTCAAAATTCACAGCCATTTGATTTTAAAAGACACTGTACAATATATACAGATAAAAGTGTATTAAATTACCTAGTTTGAATATAAGCAGCTGTGGATATGGTAGCTGAGAGCACCTGGGGAGTTGTATACCACAGACATAGGATTTTCTGTACAATTTATTCAATTAAAGTGTGAAAAGTGTCTGAAAGAGTTATTTGAAGGGCTTTTGTTCTGCTGCACAATCTCTGCCTCCCACTCCTTTCTTTTGTACTGGTCCCAGAACACAGCTCAGGAAGGGAATAATGAAGGGAGAAGTATCTGGGAAGGACACAGAGCTCCACAGCAGAGCAAGCTTAGCAACATCTCTCCCAGTATGTCTGCTTCATAGAGGAGATTTGAATAACTGTCCTCTATATTTAACATAAACCTACTCATTAGAATTCAACATGCTTTTATATTGCTTCCACAGCAAACATTGGTTTTATTTCAAACAAAGACATCTCACCAGCTAAAGGGATGGTGCAATGACTTACAGACCAAAGCACAATAAACAGAGTGAGAAACCTTATACAGAGTAACATCTGATCTATGTAAATGTGTATTTAATTCATCTGGATGTAGCTACTACTCAGCTTCTTCCAACAGCTTGATCAGCTTGGCAGTAGCATTCATACACTGCCAGAACTGGGGTTTTGCTGCCTCAACACATCCAAGTTCAGTGCATTTTAGGCACTGAGGGATGTCAGGATTCAGATCTCCAGATCCTGCAGGTCCTCCTGAGCCCTGCATCCCACTGCCAGCTGCATGGATGTCTGAAGGAGTCTTAGATCCCTCTGGGTGTCTATATCTGCATTTCCATTCCTAATACTATGCTAAGAGAAATGTAGTATTTCTTGACAACAAAGAGTAGCTTCATTAACCCATGTTTGCCACCACAAATCACCCAGAATGCTCTTCATGTCAAGTCTGCTGAAAAAGGAAAAGATCAACACCTCTGTCAGAGCTGGAGATGCTGCTCCAGAAGCATCAGAAAGCCCTGATGCTTTCTCTTAGTGCTCTTAGGAGATGAGTAAGATTTTGGGGATCCCATCCTCACTTCTTATATGTCTGTTACATCAGTGAAGTTCAGATTGTGAACCTCTTCCTTATTTAAAGACCATCTCAGATGCCTGTCCTGTGCTGCCTTTGGAGAGCAGCACCTTCTGAACCCAACCCTATTGTACAGTGTCCCTGTAGATGTCCTGTCCCTGTCCTTGCTGAAGATTAATTGTGGCACAGAATTACACAAGTACTGCCAATTAATACAAATTCAGGTTATGAAGAATGCTATTGTAAATCTTCACACAAGCGAGGAATCCTAATATTCTTTCAAATTTTTAATTGGTCATTACAGTCATTAAAGTCTGATAAAATTCCCTTCACCTAATCCACCCATTTTAAAATGAAATGTAGTTGATATTAATGAGTGAGAAAGATTCAATAATTAGCTGGGATCATCCTGTGAACATGGAAACTCCTACTGGTGATTAGGTGTGAAGTTTACTGTAAAAAATTCCATGCCCAAGTACTTCAGTACTCAAAAGTTTCATTATTATTTGGAAAAATTAGTAATTTTTTTTTACAGAATGACCTTAAAACAGTAAGTGAGACTGTGTCTGTGTGTGGTTACAGCGTGACATGAATTTTAGCAGAATCCTAATACCCAAAGTGGAAATACAGAGCAGACACAACTGATAAATACCAGAAGGTAAAACATCAGCCAGGTACTATAGCCATGAAACTCAGCCTCCTTATAATTACCAGAAAACAGACAAATTGGAAAAAATTCCAGACTTTCAGAGATGACTGCTTTTCCAGAGCTGTACTTTTCATTTCCAGCAGGGCTTGGTGTTATCTATCATCACTTAGCTGGGGGGAGAAAGGATTGGTTTGTACTCCCTGCAGGCTCCCAGTGCTTCCAGGAGGCAGGAATGCCTACACTGTGTTCCTTTCTCAAGGGAAGGTTTCCCTGCTCGTTTTTTTGCTTTGGTGATGTGTATTTTCCACATCTCAGCACATATTCCTAGAACTGCCCATAGCCTGATCCCTTCACAAGGCTGTGAGCAGCACTGGAAGTGCTTAGATCCTCAGCAGAGCTGGGCAGAGCAGTGAGTTGGTTATTTCAGAGCTTGGACACTTGACAGAAGGGTAGAAATGCAGAAATGTTCCTTCTTCTCAGCAGAAGTTCATTGCAGATCAGGGCTTTTCAGGATAAACTCACTCAAAGTTGAACAGCTTTTCAGAGCCAACACGTAATTCAAAGGCATTTAGTACAAGCAGTTGTCCAATTTATCATATCTTGGAGTGCCAACGTTTTGAACAAAATTAACAAACAGGCACCTCATGGCAAGCAGGGTGAAATTACTCTTTTTTTTTTTGTAATTAGGCTTCAGACAATATTATATTATGTAGTTAAGAGAAAGGAACTTTGCCTCAAATTTCAAAGTGGTGAATCCCAGTTTAATTCTGCTAATGGCACTTAACACAGATGGCTAAAAAGAGTAATTATCTTCTTTAGCTTTCTGCCACCTGCCACAAATGAACTGTTTTCTTTAATTGCTCAGAATTACTCTTAATCACACAAAACAGATACTTAAACCCCAGTCACATATTGCAACTCAAGAGCAACACTTTAACCCTAAACATGCAACTTAAGAAATTACCCCTTGACCAGGAGCACAATGCCAGGCTGTGCTGTGGCAGTTGGAAAGATTAAAAAGATTAATCTTTTTTCTTCCAGGTCAGAGCAAAGTTTGCAGGCTAATCATACAAGTCCTGTAGTCTGATCCAAGTAATTACCAGAGCAACCAAAGGCTATCTCCACAGCAGCAGGAAAAAAATTCACACCATTTCTTCCTGTTGATTCACTTTCTCCAACAAATGGTCAGTTTTAAAAGCCACACGATCAGACTGAACTGAAAAATGATTTACTGAAGAACTGAAAGGTGTGACATTAACTATACCTGACTGATGAGTCAAAGCTTTTTAGATTCCTGGAGATATATTAATAGATAAAATAATCCTATTTCCATTGGGGCATCATTGTGAATTAAATCGATGTTAGGCATTTAAAAACTCCGAACATGACACCTTTTGGAAATCGCTGGCTGCATTATATTTTATAACAGCAATTCTTGCCTCCCACCACTCAGAAGCCATGTGTTTGCTGGAAGAACAGTAATTCTTCCCTTCTTCTTTACTACTGTTCTTGATGTCTGAACTATACCCCACATATTCAGATTGCATGGAATAACTGAGGAGACATCCCAGCAGTTCTGCCTCCTGATCACCCCACTGAATTGAAAAGGCACTAAAGCAAACCCTGAGCTTTAGCTAGTTCTCTGTGCTTAAGAGAAAGGAAAAAGCACCAAACTTGGTGTTCCATGAAGTCTGGAACTCTCTGTCACCATTTCCCCCAAATTTGCTAGAGAAAGCTCACAATAGAATTTACACACAAGGTGGTATGAGGAAAATTAGGGTGGACAGTGCTTAATGAGAACTCTTTGAGTGAAAACCAACACCAAGCAGTTTCACTTCTCAATATAAAACAGGCTACAGCAGAATTGGTCTGTATTACACCTTCTCAAGAACACACACTGGTTTTGAAAAATTATTCCATTCTTTTGAAATGAGATGAATTCATGAATACTGCCGTTTAGCATCTTTTTGGTGTTGCACTTTGTATTTTTAATTTTGTGAGTGGCAGAGAGAAAGGAAATCATTTAGAAGCACAGACCTGGAAAACAGCTTTAAGAAGCTTGTATGTGTTCACCAATGTCAGAATAAACAGAGCCCTAAAGCATGAAATGAGCAATGACTGAGAAACTCCGCAGAAAAAGATTCCTGAACTTGATCTTTAAGAAAATTAATTATCTCTGACACTCATATTATTGTACACCAGGGCTTTTCACTGTGCTCCAACTTGGTGAGAGTTTCAGTTTCATAAATTCCTTTAACCAGCCTGATTAACACTTTAAGAGAGTCTCAGCTGTACAAAAGGTCCGTGAGTAGGTGTGAGAAAGAAAAGGTCTGACAGCACCATTGCCCCTGTGTATTTCTATCACAGCAGGGGAGGTTGGGCTACTAATAGTATTTACCTTTGTTACTTGGTAAATAGCAAACTATTATTGGACAATTACAGTAAAGGTCAAGATCCACTTTTTTCTCCCCCTTAAGAAACGTGCTTACTCTGTGCCTAGCTTCAGTTAAAAAGTGCTTTTGGTAGAGTGATGTAGTGCAGCATCCTTCCAATGGATCAGACCTTCTGACACTGACTTAATTTAAGGGTAGAAGATAAGAATTTTCAGCAGTGCCTGCTCAAGGTGTCCTTATTGCCATCCCGCTCCACCTTCCATCTGGGTTTGTGACAATAACAACAATAATAATAATGACTCATAAAACGTAGCTGTTTTCATATAAACATTGTCCAAGTGACAATAGACTTTTCTAATCAGCTCTGCTGGCGGCCAGCGAATGCACTGCTGGTGTGTTGGTGCTGGGAGGGCACAAGGGCTGCAGGAAATGAAAACAACTTCAGAAGGAGGAAAGATTAAATACAATCAATCCATCACAGCACGATAAGTAACAGGCTCGCGGAGTTTTAATGGACTAAAGAGTGTAATGTGTTTGCTTTGGGAACCGCAGAGTTTAATCAAGTATTTTTTACATTTTTAAACAGGAAATGGCCTTTTCTGCAAAGGATATACACATTTGCAGTGCATAAATCAGTTCCTGAGTCCCAGCATTCTGATCTCATGGTCTTTACCATGCAATTAACTTTAACTCTTTCTCTGAGCAAAGGGCTGCTCATTCTGGCAGTGTAAGGTGATGTGATGAGTTGTCACTGTTGGTTTTCCATGTCTCCCAGCCTGGCTGCTGGGAATGGGACCAGGGAGGCTCACAGAGAGGGCTGGGCCCAGTGTGGGGTTTCTTTAGCACTGTACAAATGTCAGGTTTATTTAACACTGTGCAGGTTGCAGGCAGGGCAGCAGGTAGCTATGACAGCTGTCTTTTAAATTATGCAGAAAAACAAGCTGAGGACAAACACAACCGAGCAGTGCCTTGTTAAAGGAATCTCCTGGATACAGCAGGGGTTATTTCTTCAGAAAACCCAGGGCATCATCTTGCAATAAAATCAGGTAAAATTGAGGGTGCCTGTAGTCTCTGACAGGCTTGCCAGATAGCATGATATAAATAGCTATTGCCAACATAAAATATGCACAGAGGCTCACAGGCAAATATCCCTTGTCTGAGATTACTGATAACTTACCCTTTGTCAAAATGAGATGGAAAATTGACTAAACATGTGTAGTTAATATACTCCCTCATAAACTACTTTTGAGAAACTGAGTTCATGCATTATACATTAATTTAGCCAACTGCACAAGCACAGGATATTATGGTGATGAAGGTGACCACCTTGTCAAAATGTAGGGGACACATTAAAACATCAGTGAATGACACCAGGACTTGGAGCCTTCAGCAGAGCTCAGCCACATTTTCTGGAAGCTAAAAAGGGTTCTGGAAATCCCATTCTCCCCAAAAAATCAGATGCCTCTGAAGGTACTTTGTGTACAGATCCCCCAGTTTACAAGCAGAGGATCCCCACAGACCATTGCCTTTGCTACCTCCTGCACAAGAAATATTTTCAGTATTAAAGCCTGAATTTAGAAAAATCTCATTTTCCTAAGTTGGTTTTCCCCTCTTTCTAATGAAAAACTAAATGCTGCAGTGAGGAAGAAAATAGGAGTGCAGAGAAAGAAAATGTTTGAAATATTTTCAAACAAACACTTAAGTTAAATGGAAAACGTTTGAAATAAATGTTCCTGTGTAAGTTATGGGAAAGGTTTCTGAAGCATTATTTAAGGAAGACATGCCAGATACAGGGAAGTGCTCAATTCTGTGATACTGAATGGAAAAATACTTGAAAACACTAAAAAAGAGGAAACCTTTCTCTGCTTTCAAGTAGATTTTGAGTGTGTTCTGCTCTGACACTCTCAGTTGAAGGATTGCAGCAAAACCACTCGTGTACAAGACACTGCTCTGCTAAACTGCTTGGCAGAAATGCAAAATAAACCAAAAACTGCTGGAGAAAAACAGTCTAGGTCAGAATGCCTTGCTGAGACTTCAGGTTCCTGTTCCCTAATGATGTACCCATGTAAATAGATAGCTTCATGTAGACAGCTTTCACAAGAAAAATTGTGAACTCCTTGAATGAATATAAAATTATATTAATAAAATGATAGCAGGGAAATATAGATTCACATCCCCCCAAAATCTTGAGAATTTTATTTTCTAAAAAAATTTTAAAATGCTTTATGAAACTGCACCCAATGGTGAAAGCATTTCACCTAATAAAACTGTTCTTTTAGATTGTAACCTCCTTTTCTATCTATCCTTTCTTTCATTGGCATTTGCTTTCTATTCATGTGCTTCCTCACTCCTGTCTTCTGTGGTATCATGCCACCATGACCAAAGTGACAGACTTTTGTCTCTGCTGGATTAATCAGTGTGTTCTTTGATCCATAACATATGTTCCTCGTAGACATTTAACGTCAACATATTCAAGATTTGTGGTCTGGCAGTTCAGTGCCTGATGTTAACCCGCCTGATAGACACTTTGGAGTATTTAATTTTATTTTTTTTCTTTAATGGAGCCTGCCTTTCATCCATAATAGAGCTTAAACAACAGAGTAAAACATGTGATGGTAAATATTTGGGTTGATAGCTTTGCTTGAAGATGAATTTTTGGGGGGTGAGAAAGCAGTGAGTAGCTCCCAGACAAATCCCAGCTCTCCACAGGCACAGAGTGGATGTTTTAATGCAGATTTTACCCCAGGGTTTGTGTGTTCATGGTTGGGGAAGAGGGCAGGAGCTCCACAGCAGCAGTTCTGGGTGTGTGCAGGGCTGTGCTGCTCTGACACTGCTCCAGGGGCACAGCCAGCCTCCACAGCTGAGGGAAAAGCAGGGAAAGTTATTTCAGCTACCAAAAACCGGGCTGCTGTGACCTGGGCTTGAGAGGACTTTGTGGTGAGAACCCAAAGTGCCTCTGCTGGGGTGGTCCTGGTGGATCAACCCACAGCATCAGGAGGGTGATTCCCAGGGAATTCCCAGGAGCAGGACCCACACAGGCTGGGAAAGTGGGTGGCTGCTATGGGAAATAAGGCCTTTATTTCCTCTGAGTGCTGTGTCAAACTGCAGAAAGTTCTGCCAGAGGAAACTGGCAAGGGCAGGGAAAAGAACAGAAGAAATAGGGTGGTAAACCAAGATATTTTTCTTTTAGTGTGTCAGTTAAATAAAGAATATCAATTAATGAGATTCCAACAATTTAATTATTTTTCATTGAGAGGCCTAGCATGTGATTTATGGCTCAGCTACTCCTTTGCTGATCATGCTGCTATAAAGAGCTATATAACACATTGCTTTCTACTCTGCCATGCACAGCTAGAAATGGTGAGTTTAAAACGGGATTGACTGCCCTCAAAATAGTCTGGGCTCGAAATTACTTGTACAAGGCTGATGTGAAAACTCCTTTTGACTTCAGAAGAAGCTGAATTCCCTCCTCATCCCCATCTCCTGCTGCACACAGGCACATCCCTGTCTGTGGCAGGCTGGGCCCCAAAATAGTCCATGTAATTCAGAGCAGAGAGGATTTTTATTACTTTTTTTTTAAAGCGTTGTCCTGCCATGAAGAATTAAACAGAAAATGAATGGAGAAACCAAATGTCAGCTGCTCCCTTAGACTTCAAGGTTCAGGAAACTGCTTAGTGGGAGTAGGAAGAGACTGGCAGGCTGAAATGTAAGAGAATAATTGCATTATAAGAAGATTATGGAAGATTATTTTTCTTGCGGGCCCCAGATTTCTGCAAAAACAATCCTGAATTGCATCCTACACGGCAAAATGAATTCCCCCATTCCTCCAAACAACCAGGGGTTATTAACTGTGTATCCCTTTGGTGTGGGCAAAATTAAAAATGGGCTCATATTGCAAAACATTCCATGCGTCTTTCTTTCCTTTGCCAACGTGGAGCTTAATGTGATTAACAATGTGGCAGCTCTTAGCAAGAAGAAAAACAATTTTTGGGTTTTTTTTTCAATGTACAACCCCCCTAATAATCCAGAAATCAGTATGCACCCTGGGAGAGTTCCCCCAGCAGAGGGCTGGGGAGCAGGGTGGCCTTCATTTCCCTATCAATGTGAGGCTCCTGCAGCCCTGGCTAGCCTGGCTTTTTTTTTTTTTTTTAATGTTTAACTATAACCACTGGGACTGGAATCAGAGCTTCTCGTGGCCCAGTATGAATATTAATAAGACACTGGGCCATGGAGTTCCTGGCTGATTTTGACAGTTTAAAGGATCAGTTAGTTAATTAGAAGATGACATGGCGCATCGCATCCCTTGGCTCTGTCCTGCCTTCTGTCTCCTCTTTTCATTTTCTTTTTTGACATGTTAGATTACATCATTACGTACAGTTTCACTTGTTAGCCACCCCATGAAATGAGACTATTTTGAGCTGTAATTATTGTGATTTCTCTCCTCCGCTAAGAACATGAAACTCAAAGAAGGCATAGAGCAAGTTGAATTTCAAAGACTTAGGAATACATGCCTGGCAGTTTATAACCTTCTAACTACAGCCAAGAAACAGAAAAAAAAATTAAGTAGCACAGAAAATTGTGTTGATCATTATACTGGCAACCAATGCAGTGTTTTAAGTAAGCACAACCATCATCTCTGGGCTTTATTTGTGACTTAATTAATGCATTCATAGGTGTATTTCTCAGAAATCCAGAGTCTCTTCCCCCCAGCCATGAAGTGATCGTGTCTCTAGACATGTGTGTGCAATCCAGTACCTTCACACCCTAAACAGCTCTGAGTTTTCTCTCATCAGCACGGTCAGAACAGACAAAAATAATCTGAACAGAAAGCACAGCACTCTGCAGAACCCTCTCATTTGGGGGGAAAACAGGAGAGTAAAGATAGGCAGGGGATCAGAAATGTCATTGAAATCTTATTTCTCATCTACACTTGATACCTCAAAACAGTCAAACCACAACCCAAACCAAAAATATTTAAAATAAATACACTCACACCATACATCATCCAGACTTTTGAGTTCTGCATCCCAGGTTCATGCTGCAGTCAGCCATCAGGATGGAAATTCTGGACATGTCACACGACTTTGAAAGAACCACAACCACTTATTTTGTCTATTACTAACCAATCTCATTAATTAATATTTGCATTCTAACTTCCATTCTGTCTGTAAAGTCCTTTTCAAGGACATTGGTCTATTTCTGCAGAGAAATGCAAAGAAACATCAGTCTGTAGGAACTGGATTGCAGTTTCTGGACTGGGGAAAACCAGCAGCTCTGAGGCTTCACTGGAAATGACCAGATTAGTGGGTGAATGTGTCTTCTGATAGGAAAGATCACTTCTGGGTTATGATTCCCTGTGTACTTTGCCATTTTTTTAAATTAAATATTTATATTTGCGTATTCATTTCAATACTACCTGATCAATACTGCTTATCAGGATGTGTATTTTGAGGGAAGAAATGGCCAAGGAAGTACAGCTGAGGGATAACTCGATGCAGTTGGCCAATATAAGAGCCTATGTGGGTAATTTATTTCTTTCATTAAGGTAAACATGTCAACTCCCATTGATTCACAGGGCTTCCCAGAAATACAGTGCTAATAGTGGTGGAAATCACTTCCATTGCCTCTGAAGATAAAGACAGGTGATGTGCCCTGGAGAAGGAGCAAAGCTGGGAGTTGTGTGCCCTCCAACAGGAGCTAATGGTTAGACTTGGTGATCTCAGAGGTCTTTTCCAGCCTAAATGCTTCCATGACTTTCCTCATTGAACCAGAATTCCTTGTTCAACACAGTTAGGCATGAAAAGTGTCCTTGTGTCAGAGAAGCAT
The DNA here is from genome assembly GCF_008360975.1 of Lichenostomus cassidix. Lineage (NCBI taxonomy): Eukaryota > Metazoa > Chordata > Aves > Passeriformes > Meliphagidae > Lichenostomus > Lichenostomus cassidix. Next base: position 3,191,377 of record NC_139493.1, read on the forward strand.
TAATGCCTTAGAGTGTCTTTCATTCAATCAATGGGTTTGCAGTAGGATTGATTTTATAACAAAACAAGAAATGAAGCAGCAGCACTGCAATTCCATTGGCTGGTGAGATGATATTGCAAAGAGGATAAAAGGGAAGCAAATGTGATGCTGTGTTGTTGGTGTGTTTCATGAGGTAAACAATAGAAATCTGCACTGGGCAGGAATCTGTATCCTCCCAGAGTTTCAAGATTGGTGGTGCTGGGAGAGCACAGGTGAATTCCCAGCACAGACACAGAGCACAAGGCTCTGGGATTGCAGCCAGCCAGAGTCCCCATTTCCCTCTGCTCCCCTTCTCTTACCCCACACACCTGAGCTGGTTTCACTGTATTTGTGCTGCAGCCCAGACTGTGCTGCTGCTGCACGTCCCCAGCAGAGTCACTGCTGTCCCCTCTGAGAGCCCACAGTGGAATTAATCACACAGACCAGCTCTGGGGCTAATGCCAGTCTCCTTCAGTGAAAACACATCTTTCCCAACTTCAAAGACAGAAATGAACACTTACATTTCCTTTGTTCCTAAAAGACTCGAATCCCGTTTCATTGAAGGTCTGCTCGTCTCCTGGGTCTTCCCTGCATAGAAGCTCTAGCTGAGAATTAGCAATCAAACCCCTCATTGTCCACCTGAACCTAGAAGTGAAAACAAAGGCAAACATATAAGCAAGTCCTTTCATTCTGACTGCCATTTACCATTAATACTTAATATTCCCACATATTCTTTTCATCGTCTGGTTAATATAAAACCTAATGAACCAGGGATGGCATTCGTGTTTTGCTCTGTTTCATATTAAGTGTGGAGCAGTAAAAACTGAGAAATGAAAGATAATATCTTTTCGAATAGAAATGGATTAAAATGGTTAATATGAGTACAGTAGCTAAAATACAAAAGTGAAGACTGTGATCCTTAGCAGGCCTTGGCAGTTTCTGGCCATAGGTTATTAAGTATTATTCAGCTGACCCTAAGGGGAGTTCATCTGGAGACATTAAGGTCAGAGAGTAGAAGCATTTGGACACAGTCAAATGGATTTTACACCTTTGTATCTCTCTGACATTACTGTTTTGCTTCAGCAAACTGCCTAATATCAGATATATCCTACTGGGTACCTTTCTAAATCACTTCAATTTTCTTTGTCCCTGGGCTACAGTTATATGATCAGGAGCCAAAGCTATCACAGGCTATGATATACTATTTTACTTGCTCGTTTGTATTAGAATGAACTTTATTAGCTTTTGGGGCATGTGTCTATCAGTTTTAAAGATTAAGTACTATGTCAATAGTTTTTATGCAGCATTCAAGTCCACCGAATCATTTTGTGTGCTCCGAGATTATTAAAAGTGTATTATCACTTTTACAGAAAATGTTCTTATTTTGAAATAACCATCACTCAGAGCAGCCTGTGCTTACCAATACTGTCTCTCTAAAGTGATATTTCTCAGCACAATCAAAATGGGGATTGATGCTCTGTAAGTAATTTCAGATTTGAGAGTGTGTGAACCTTACAAACACAAGTGTATACCTAACATTTGATTCCACACTCCTGTACTTTCATTATCTACTTTCTTTCTTTAAATCTTCCTAATTTGCTATTGTATATTCTTGTAACTGCTAATGACAACCACAGCACTTTTACCATGTAAAAACTGACAATTTGTGCAAGCTTAAATTTATCATTCTTCTTAAATGGAAGCTGTCCAGTTAAATAACCCATTAAAAATTACAGAGATTAGTTTGGCTGTTGCAGCATCAAAACCAGGAAATCAAAGATGCTTTTTTGCAAGGAAGCTGAGGTTTCAGCTAACATGGAAGAAGCTTTTAGAACACAAATCCAGCCCATAATCAGATTTTCTCATTTCCTCGCCAGCCTTCCGTACTTTTGGTTTTGTGGTTCACAGTGGCTGCTTCCATTGTGTCTTGAAAGGAAAAGGAGTGAGGGATTTGAGCTAAAGGATGAGGAGTGTGATCTGCCTCCAGGTCCTTCCCTGGGCTGGGCATTGCTAGGCTGGAAGTGTCGCAGCTGGCAGATGGTGATTTTGGAGCTGGTTATGCTTAGGTGAAAGAGCACTCCCTTCTTGATTAGTTCATTCTCTGGCCTCTGCAGCTCAAACCCTGTTTGACCTGCTTCCATCTCAGTGTCATCACTGTAAATCCAGCCTGTACATCCTCAGGTTCAGGGATCACCTTTTGTCTTCAGCTTTGACCAAGACCTCTTGGCTCTGCCGTAATCAACCCCCGGAGAGGCAGCCTAGGGGAGGAGGAGTTTCTTGGTCCATAGGTCAGCTCTCCTGCTTCTCCCCATCACAGGGTCTCAGTGGCATATTAAACAGATATTTACCCTATTCTGACCTCATCGTTCTGCTTCATGAAAGACTGAATTAACACAATGGTGTTGTACCTGCTGGCCCTGCAGTGCTTGCAGGGATGGTGCTCTGATGCTCCTGAAACATCACTGCCTTTCTCAAGTGGCATAAATTACAGAGATATCAGACTTTTAAAGAGCTTCAAGGACAGAACAGTTCCTTCAGCAGTTTAACAACAAGTATCATTTCATTTAAGTTACTTCTGAGGATTGGAACTCTTTCAGAGATGCTAAGTGGAGCAAATAAGGATCTCAAGGCTTCAGCATTAACTGATGGGAATAAAGCCAAAGTTTTACATTTGCTTTCACATCCTCTCTTGTGGTATGTTTTAGTTTAAATATTTTGGCTCAGTCTTGAAGCTTCCAATGCATAGGCAGATTGCTATGCCCACATGCAAAAAAACCCCACCAGAATTGAGATCTTTTTGCTGTTATATTTAGAGTATGTATTTAATTATTGTGCCTGCACGGTGCCATAGAAAATCCTGGTTTGCTTTCACATATTCAACAAAGAACTTTTCAGAAGGGTATTTTTAAATTAGATCCACGCTAATTACATGTATTATTAAGAACCCAGCGCTTCACAGCTATCAGTGGGTTGTATTATTGAACATTTTCAAATAAACACAGGGAAACAGAACTCAGTCTGAACACATTCCCAACAGAGGCACTCGAGCTTTAATAAAAGTAACACAATGGTTATAATTAAAAAGCACCTTTACACACTTTGAAAAATCCCAGATACTTAAATTTAAGGTATGGTTGTGTAACACAGTTCTCTCTCACACCACTCTCTGTAACCATAATCTGTACAGTTCCATGGCCTCTGTTTATTTAACACACCAAAGCAAGAATTATTTATAAAGTCACAGCTGTTCTTTTTCCTAGCTTTTGTTTCTCCCAAGTCTTAAATATTTGGGAAAACAAGAAAAGTAATTAAAGTATTGATACATTAAGCAAATGCTCCCCTAATCACGCTGCTTAAATAGGAATCACTTGTTTAAACAGAACTTGCTAAGTATATGTACAGAAATATAATGTCAAATAGTCACTGCACAGTAGGAAAGCCAACTTGCATTTAAAGAAACAAAATAAACAATGCCAAGCCATCACTGATATCGCAGGCAGCCTCTCCAGCAATAGGAACTCCCAGCCTGAGCTGGGTTTGGTGTGTGGCCAGCTCTGTGCAGGAGCTGAGTGCCATCTGCTCCTCACACAAAGGACACGAGTTTATTCTTGCTGGTGGGAACTGCTGTCCAAGAGCCAAGCCTTGGCAGCACCAGTCCCTACCCTTGAAAAGCTGGCAGAGAGTGCTTTTTAGCCTTTGAGTTCCCTAATAATGATCCCCTCCAGGGTGCAGGTCCCTCATGAGTGCTTCATTTCCCTCTTTATTCTGATTCACCATCCCGTGCAGACAGGCAGGACACCTGAAGTGCATCAGTCTCCTGTGGATTCCCCTTACCTGCCAGCACCTGGCAGGCTAAATCAGGGAATAAATCAAACACTTAAACAGCAAAATTTATATTAGGTTTGTAATTGCGAGCTGAGGGATTGCAAATGGAAACTAAGACGCATAGAAAAAATAAAACCAGCCTGTGGTCTGTGGCAGCATTCCCTCCTTGTCTGTCCAGGACCTCCAGCTTCCCAGGGACGAGAGCAGCACCCTCCCCTCTGTGGTGGCCCATGCAGTCTGGCTGCTTCCCACCTTCTTCTGTTCCCTGGGAATTAGCTTTTGGACACAAAAGCAAATGTCTGACAGTCTGAGCCAGGTATTGCGGTGACGGGGATTTTGCAGCCGTGGTCACACGCAGGCAGTCAGGGAGTGAGTAATCTAGATAAATGCTAATGAAAGCTCTTGCTGGCACCTTGTGTATTCAAAGGCTACTTCCTATTGTTCCCAGTCAGCTGGCTCGCTGACTTCCCATTCAGGCTGGATTGCTCAGATTCAGCTGGGACCACTCGAACATTCCCATTACACGTGATATAAACCCTCCACTGCCGTACATTTGGTTAAGCTCATTATCTGTGGCCCTGGCGAGACCACACATGACATGTTGTTAGCACAGATGACAGATCCCATCCCGAGCTGTCTGAGCTGGGCACGCCAAGGGAAGCTGCTTTACCTGCCCCAGGTACAGCAGGTGTTGATGAGAGGTCCTGTAAGGCACCAGCCTTCCTTGGTAAATATGTTATAAAACAAGTGTGGTCACACAATTAACATCCAGCCCATCCAGCAGCTTGTGTGGCTCTCCCTGCCCAAATGGGTCCAGCAGTGAGGAGCATGGAGAGCATCCCTTTGTTCTTGACATCCATCCTCCCACCTCACAGAGTCACTGGCAATCAGAGCTGGCCTCCTCAGACCTTCTGGCATCACTCACTACACTCATTTAAAGGAATTACAGTGGAAACTTGTACCAACTTTGTGCTGAGAACACACAAATTGCAACAGCATAGGAGTTGACCAAATTTAGCAGATTTCACAGGGACAACGCAAACCATCCCAGTGCCAGACTTCAAATTCTTATTTCAAATTACATTAGTACTAAAACCCTCTCAAAGAAAACATACCCAGAATTTCAGAACATGGATAAACAACCTGGGTTTTTTTCCTGTAATCTTACTTTTGGAAATGACTGAAACTTCAGCTCAAGGGTACCAAAAAAGGCAGAAATCAGCACTGGACAATGCCCAGAACACAAGTTTACAGCCCAAATGTTTAAAGTTTGGCAAAGTACTGTAAAAACTGATCTATATTGACCTGAGGAAGTGCTGCCATTTTTGCCTATGATATGTATAGGGAGATAGGAGTTACATTTCAATAATGGAAACATCTCCAACGACAGGGGCACTGGCCTGGTTCCAGGAGCAGCTCATTTACCAGGAGCAGCTCTTTGCTGCTCAGCACCACACTGGGGCTGAGTCAGCTGGAGAATCCCAAACATCACATTTATGGGACCCTCCACTCACACATCAAAACAAATCTTCTGCTGGGTTTATTCTCCTGGCCCGACTTAGGGATTATCTCTCTGAATCAGATGAAACATTATCTCTTGCTGTCTACCGCGTTGCTATAGGGAGATAACAAATAGGTGCATTTCCGTTGAAACTGGGAATTAAATATCCTGCATGTTTCTGGTTTGTTTCTAAGCAGATCCAGCTGCGTGCTATTCCTAAAAAAAAAAAAATTCCTGACTGACCTCAGCCACCTGAACAGAACACTAACATTTATTTAAATAGCATCTAGTATTTGAGAAGAAACTTGATTGCGTTTAAAAAGAAAACCAAAATCACGGACAACATTTTTGGAACCTTTACCTTAAGTTGCATAATCAAATTATATAACCAAAAAATTATCTAATCAAAGCCATAAACTTTTTTACAATTTCCATAGAGTCTGGGGGTTTTTTATTTAATTCACTTATCATCATCATCTTTTTCTGCTTTTAGGGAGCACTAGTTCCCTCATGCAAGAATTTTCCAGTTGTTCAGGATCCACAGCCACTGGCTATAAACCAGCTTTGGAAAAGCCACAGTATGTGAGTGGCATATGTGAGCAGGGATAGCCTGAATCGTTCCTCGAGGGCAGCAGTAAGATCCAGGCTTCCTCTGCCTTGCTCCAGCCTTGCAACTTCTATCACCATGGCAGCAGTTCTCTCAACAGGGAAACACCACAGTCACAGCTCAGGGATAAAGTTCCTACTTGCTTTTGGGTGTTTGGCAGGGATTTCAATCACAGATGGGGTTGGAAGGACCTCTGGAGAGCATCCAGTCCAACCCCCCTACCATGGCAGGGCCATCCAGACCAGGTTGTACAGGATGATGTCCAGGTGGGTTTTGAATAACCCCAGAGGAGGAGACTCCACAATATCTCTGGACAGCTGTTCTAGGGCTTTGCCACCGTCACAATAAAGAATTTTTTTCTCAAATTCAGATAGAACTTCCTGTGTTTCAATTTGTGCCCATTGTCCCTTGTCCTGTCGCTGGTCACCAATGAAACAATCTCTGCTTTCTTTCTGTTACTTGATTCTTTCTGTAGGCAGGCAAATTTTGCTACCAAAATAAAACCTCAAAGAACTCATCAGTCTCTATTGACTGAAGTTGTACTAAAGTACAACCTGCATTGCAGTAACCAAACATTTCAATGCAAACTGTGACTCAGTGCCATTGTAGCAAGAGCTGAGTATCCCACAGGATACCCACAGCAAGCAGCTGTGTACAGAGTTCGGACAGAAAAGATGGTCCTTGCACAACACTTCCATTGTTTGTGACCCACAGAAACTCACTGGGCAAACAGTCAAAACCAGTTAGATAAGCAGAGCACAGGATCCATCCAGGCTGTCCATGCCATGCCCATGAGAATGGCACCCTTGGGCTCCTTTCCTGGCTGCTCTGTCACCTTCTCTTCTTTATAGCAGAATGATTGCAGTGAGGTTATAAAAATGCACCCCTTCTGAATGCTTAAACAACTGGGAAAATTACGGTCAATCCACACTCCTAACACAAGGAAGTGCTTCCCACAGACTGGAAAATATCCATAAAGCCGATGAGTTACGAGTACTTTTCTAGCTCATTGGGCAGTTCACTGCTGTCTTATCCTTTACATCTGTGGTGCAGGTTTAATGCACATCTACGCACTCAAATACTGAGTAGTCATAAATGCCATGCTGATTTTATTGTGCATATTTTTATAATCTCATAAAGTTTATATTTTTAATATCGCAAATAATATGTGAACCTGACATTTACACCACTCAAATACACAATAAGAGTCAGTGGCATAAATGGCCATTTTTCACTTGGACTACATATTAATCTAAAGGTAATCTGTATTAACACAAGACACTCTTTTTTTGTTGTTTTTTTTTTTTTTTTTGCTAAATTCACATACACACATAGATCTTCTTTGCTTTATAGCCAGGTCCTAAGGCTGTGGAGGCTTTCAGGGACAGAGATGCCTTTCTCTGCTGTGCTTGTTAAATCCCCAGTTCCGTCAGCTCCTGCTGTAAAACTGAGCCTCTCAAATAGCACCACAGTCCGGGAGGGAAATAAACGCTACTGAGCATATTCAACTTCACCATGGCTGAGTTCTGTACCACGACATTAATTCCATTGTGCCTTACATTTAAACCCTGCTTCCAGCCTGCTGAAATGTGGGAAGAATTATCCTGAGGGACCGTAGTAAAACGCAGTCGTGTTTATTTGTAATTGCTACAAAATGGTTTACAAAATTGTTAGTGTCCTTTATTATGCCTGCGACTGAAGCACTTGCCTGTTAATTAGAGAAATTTCAGCTGTCATAGCTGGCAATTATAGCTTGTGTATCACTGTCTGCTATGAATAGTCAATGAGAGCTGATTAATATGCATGAGTGGCGGTATATAGCTGTGCCTGGGCGCCGGGAGAGGCAGAGGGAGGGAGCTGGGAGTGCAGAGCTGCCGGGGACGGGCAGAGCTCCGCGGTTCCCACTGCTGTACCACCATCCAGCCGCCTCACCTGCGGGTCCCAGCTGTACCTGGATGTGTGCTGCCTGCAGACATCGCTCTGGCTGCTCGGGGGAATAAGGAAGATCCTTTCTGCCACTTTAATTTAAACATGGGATGCAGTTTGTGCACTCTGCAGAAGCCAGAAGAGCAGTACAAGTTACTGTATGAAGTTTGTCAGGTAAAGAATTAGATTTCGTTTCTAAAAAGCAAATGTTCTCTTTTAGGCTTGTGATCAGTGTTAAGGACAGGGAAGCTGGAATTCTAGGAACTGGAAAGGAAAGGGGGTGTGCCTTGTTTGAAATTTGTGTGATAATGGTTATGTTTTTAGGCTGTACCTTCCCATTCACATGTGCAGAACATCAGATATTTAAATGTAGCTGTATTATACATCAAACTTTTTACAAAACTTTCATCACAAGATAAGACTGTGTTTATTTCTCCAGCATATATTAGGTAAAATTTCTTGTCAAGGATCATGACTTAATCACACACTCCTTACACAAGTTAGGAAAGATGCACAAGGAAGGTTTTGTACATGTTTAGAAGTATCTACAGCCACTTGTTTCTGTGCAGTGCATTCACTGGGGCTCAGTCTGGTCTGTGCCTGTCACTGTGAGTTTGTATCTAGGTGTTGTACCTTTTGCACCTTGGTGTGTAAAAATACCAGATAACAAACAGATTTGACAGCAGATTAAATCTACTGCCCTACAGATCTTTAGATACCAAATTACTCGTATGAAGCGTCTGAGAAGTTTTCTGTGAATGTATTAACACATCAGTCTCTATTACAAAGATCTTATTTCCTGTTTCTTCTTACTCTGCCACATCTACAATATAATTTGGACTGAGGCAGCGGGATGGAACCCTGCAAAGTGGTGCCCAGGTGTTTCAGGATGTATTCCTGCAGATCTCTTTGGAAACACTCACAGGCATATACACTCACAGTTAACACTGAAAAAAGGTGAAGTGGTTGTCTGTACAAAGATTTTGGATGGACAGACACTACCCAGATCCTTCAGGCTGTACTTTTCCCCCCCTTACCATTCCTGAGGTGGTTTAGGATAAGTGACAATTGCCGGGTGACATTCCCAGCGCTGCTCCGTGCTGCCGGCAGAGGGAATTGCTCAGCAATCCCATGTCCTGCTGCCTTCCCACCTGCAGTTGATCCCAGATACTGATGTCACTGACAACAAAGTGAATAAAAGATGTGGTCTGTATGTTATGCTAGTGGGGAAGTGATTAAATTTTAACCACGTAGTTGTGATCTAATTCTCGCTCGCTCACCCAAAGGACGCTGACGCTTGGCGGAATGAAAAAAAAAAACCTGTGGGAGCAAATAGAAAGACATGTTGACTGTCATTTCTATTTATACCAGCACTCTTCCACTTGCTAAGCTGCTGTGCATGTGATGTGGGGAAGAATTTTAGAGGGAGGTAATCAGATTTTTCAGGCAGCATTCTGAACTGAGAACCAGATGCTGGTTGCATCTGCCTGCAGCAGCACACCTGGGGCCAGGTATGGTGTGTGTGAATGTTCCACTCAGATCCAGCAGTGCCTGTGGGGAGTTCCTTATCCTGCCAAGGTTTTGTGCAGTCTGGGTTTGGGGACTATCAGGGAGTCACTTTCAGGAGTGCAACAACCAGGACAGACTGAGAGCACCAGACTCATGAATGTTGTGATTGCTCGGGAAGCTTGCTCAATTTTTATTGTGAAGAGAAGGTGGCAGAGAACCCTTTGCAACTTACTGACATCTCCCAACAGATGCAGAACAACATTCTTTAAATACATGTCCTTAAATCAGTCCCAGGAACAGTTCCTGCTGATATCTGAGATGACTGAGCTATCCAGTGCTGGCTGCAGGTGCAGATCCCTGGCAGGAGTTTGGATTTAGGAATCAACCTGCAAAGTGCTGCAGGATTCAGCAATGTGTGAGTGCCCAGTGCTCCTCATTAAGTAGGGAAGTCTTCTGGGAAACACTGTTGGAATACCCTTAGTTTCCACAGAAGTGAAAGGTGCATGTAATCCTGCAAAACTAGGATTTCTAGCATAGTAAAAGCTGAATTATTTAAGACTATAATCCCTGATTATTCTAGAATATAAATAACTGTGCAAAATTATTTTAACAGAGGACTACTTTGATTTCTCTATTTCGCAAGATAGGAAGGGAGGGAATTCTACAGCTTATGGAACACATCCAGATAATTATATGTCACTGCAACTATAAAAATACGTCCTCATGTAACCTATGCACAAGAGCAATCACTTAAAATTTAATGGTGAGGGAGATGAAGGATCACTGTCATTTAAAATTACAGAAAATAGAAGATAAAAGTTTTAAAATCTGCCAGCAGTAGAAAATGTTCTAAAATCTGCCAGCAGTAGAAAAAGTGCTTTTATTTTGTGACATCCATGTAACCCTAATATCATGTGATAAAAAGTCATTGCTTTTTAAGAAGTCTGAGTTAGACAGAATTTGCATAACTTGGTTTTAGGGAATTTTGAGCGTTGTTACAAATAAATCCCCTTAGCCTTATTTTTTAAAAGTTCATGACTCCAGGATGTAGGAATTCAGAAAACACTTGAAGGAATTAATAATAGTACATAACTGCACTTTCTCTATTAGGCCAAGAGCTTTAGTGTGGCTGGGAAATTAATGCTTCAATAAATTACAATTCCAGAAGGTCCGGTACGGCTGGCTCCGTAAGTCCTGGTAACAGTGAGCACAAAGAGGATCAAATATACCAGGGCTCAGGCTTTATCCCTTCCTCATCCATAGATAATTCAAAGAGATCCTCTTCATTAAGGGCTTTGGCACATTGCCTACAATTTCTTTTTGGGCTGCTGTGAGCTTAATGATGCAGAACAATGGCCTTCCCTCTTGTTGAGCACTTACCTTATTGTACCTTTAATCACATCATAAAAACCAAATTAAGACACCTCGTCATTAGGGCCTGTTGTAGCTGTGCATATCAATGCTTTGTGGTACAAATACAAAGGGGGCTGTGGCAGCTTGGAGTTTTCTGTCACCAGAGCAGTGTCACCACTGATGAGTGTGACAGCAATGGGATGCATGTCCCATCTTAGGTATATCCCAAGGTTTACCTCCTGGTTGAAAACAGCATTTGAAATGAAGCAATTATATGCTATTAGACTTTTGGGTGTGTGGTTAAATGGAAATCTTCGTAGAAAGATATTAAAAGTTGTGGAAATGGAGGGAGAAGAGGGAAGAAAGAAAACCAGAAATTTGGGAGGGTGTTTTACTCCAGGTTTCCAGTGTGCTTTTCTCAATATCATCAACTCCTACATAAACAATAACAGAAATAAGGGCTTTTCCCTTTGTATGAAGTTTCCTGGGGGACCAAAAAATAAACTCCATTGAAAGAAACTTACAGAAGAATGAGTCATCTGAGGCAGAGCTTTTGAGTTTGCAAAAAAAAGTAAAAAAGAGTTTAAGCCTGCAATTTAATAACCTTTCTCAGTACCTGTTTCACACTAAGCACACATTGCACACAGTTTGGGAGGTAAACACACAGTGAAAGCAGTCCCTAAATGGACCCAGTGTTTTATGGAATCCTCCCAGCATCACAGAATGGTTTGGGTTGGAAGGGACCTTAAAGATCTTGTAATTCCAACCTCACTGCCATGGGCAGGGACACCTTCCACTGGAAGAACAAGGATATCAGCATAGAATTTTAAATGACAGATGACTCTAAACTGCACGAGCAATGCTTAAAACTCTTCCCTGAGATTTAAGATAACAAAATGCTCACAGTGGGAAGATACCATGAAAACAGCCCATCAAAACTGGCACTTCCAGCTGAGAAACTCTGAGATAAGTGAGCCCAGACCCTTCCTCCAGGCTGTCCCTCCAGGATAAGGACAGGCTAGCAGGAAACAAGCTCATGTTGCCACTGCCCTTGGTTGAGCTGAGCCGAGGTCAGAAGATTCTGCTCCGTGATTGTTGAGCTGGCACCTCTCACGAATACTAAAGTTCATATATAAATAAACAGCTGTTGCCATGAACTTCCAGCGTGTCGGAAACTTGAAAGCCTCACTCACATGCTCCTGGCCTGGCACGTCCCTGAGACATGGAAAAATGGCAGTGTTGGTAGAAAACAAGAGTGGACAAGCTGGATTTGTCTTTGAAACCAGACTGAGATGCTCTGTGGCCAAGGTTATATAAGCACCACGGTCAGATGTGAACTCTCTGCTAATGAGAGGTCAGCAGTGATAAGGAACAAGCCAACACTGTTTTCCATTGGCAGCTTCCAGTGGCATTGCTTGCAGGGACTGCTGTCCAGCAGAACTCCCACACAAACCCACTGCACTGAGCTAATCACCAGTGCAGTTCCCCCTTTGCCATCAGAATTCCATTCACACATTCAGACTTGAGAAAATGAGACTAAAGTAATCCATCAGTAAGAAAGCCTAATTCAAGGAAACAGTCTAACTAGACTTAAACCTTCTGAGCAATGATGTTATCCTAAAGCAGGGCCAAAGTGAAGCTTGCCAAAATAAACATTCAGCTAAAAAAAAAAAAAAAATCTAATCAAACCTGTAAGATTTGGAAAACAGAAATAATTGCCTCTGTACATATGCTTTTCACACCCTCAAATTTAATTGGGCAGCCAGAGAATTAGTTGCTCTACATTTCAGTAGTTTTCCATGTTAAGACCAAAGTGGTGATGCCAATTATAGGGAACTGCTGTACTTGAAATACAGTGTATGGCTTCAAGTGCTCTGTATGTACAGCCTGTGCTGCAGCTGAAATTAAAACTAGTGCTGAAGTTCCATTCTGTCACTTCACTACCATTAAACTTGACCTCAATAACAGTTGTGAACCTATCACACTTACTTCAAAGTAGGCATGTATTTGCTTAAACAAGATGTTAATTCCAGGGGCTTTGTTCTAGACAGGGTTTTCTACTGCAGAATGAGTTCAGCTGTAGAAAAACTCTGCTTGACAGACTGGAGACTCATAATCTTCAGAAAACTGCCCTTTAATGATCGTGGCGCCTGTCTGTGGCTCACAAGTCCCCTTTCCTAATTAGACATTTACCAGAAACTGGCAATTGAAATTTTCCTCTTCGCTTGATGATGAATAATGCAATGCCTCTGTTAGGATTTCTTTGGAAGATACTCTTTATTGTAAAGTTGGAGGAATATTTTGGCCGCTAAAGGAACATAAACAAGATGTGATATGAAAAAAAGCAAATGCTTAATGGTCACCTGTGATATAAATAATTTTACCTACTCTGCACATGAAATGTCTTACTGCTTCCTGATCTTCCTAAAATCTACAGTGCCTTTCGTCTTTACGTCGGGCAGATAAATGCTTAGCCATAGCATGGATTCATTAGGTTTTTTTTTTAAATGAAAAATGATTGAAGGGAGGAGTTTTGTGATGCTTTACACTTATACATCTGTTTAATGCTATGAAGCAGGTGGCAAGAAGTCACAAGGGAGAAGGCACTGGGGACAATCACTCTGTGCTTTACTGTCACATGTCAGACATGGGCTGGGAAAAAAAGGAAACATATGGAGTAATGAAAAAGTGCAGATTTAATAAATGTGTTTTGTTGTGTTCATTAAGAATGGAACAAAAGGTCAGGCTTCATTTTCACTGGGACAGGACAACTCTACCATTACATGAACACTGGGATTGGTCCTTGCAGAGATTTGGTGGGTAAATGGGAGCAGATCCAAGTGGCCTTCCACAACTTGGTAGCAAGTCAGGGATTTGACAGGAGAGGGGCAGAGTAAATACTATGAAATGTACATAAACATTAAATTTTATAATACTCACTACTTTAAGCAGTGACAGTTGAAGAAAATCTTGCTATTAACATGGAATATTTTTAGGCAAAAGGCAAGATGCCACCGCCTAAAAGACAAATGAACAGAATCATGGCAGTGTTTTCTTCCTTGTGTCCATATAGGGATAATCCTGGATAAGGACAGGGAGGTGACTGGACATGTTGTCCACTGGCATAGGAACTGGGCACCAATATATCAAAATTACCCCAATTAATAACAAAAACTACAAACAGAAGTGCAATGAGAGGGGGTTTTGCAACTTCAAAGTGAAAACTGAGCATCATTGTAGAGAAAGCAATCATTCATATGCTGGAAGATCACAGCTGATAAGAATTTTTAAATTTGGCAGAGGTGCTTCAGAGTGCAGCAGAAGCTCTTGTATCTGACCTGATGAATCTGTGTAACTGATATCAGTTTTAGCCAAAATCAAAGGAAAGAAAGGTGTTTTTATCAATATGGGAACTCATGGTGGTGGCAGCATGGGCTGGAAGGGAGGAGGGAGGTGGTGATGGAACTCCTGCTTACACAGCCCCTTCTGAGGTTTGCTTTCTTCAGCCACTTCAGCTCTGCTTGTGGAAGGTCCAAGGTGACAAAGCTCCTGAAGCAGCAGGGCCTCTCACTGACAAACCCCCTGGGATCTGTCCCTGGGTTCCTACAGAGCAGCACAGGGTGTTCTTTCCATCTTTCCTTGCAACCAGCTTCAATAACTCTCTTTAACACAGCTTATCTTCAGAGCTGTCCAAAATTGCCTTTTCCCTGTCCTGCATTACTGAGCATTTGTGGAAGAATGTAGGGAGTGGGAAGATGGACTTAAAAACTCCAAACAATGAACAGTGTAAAAATGGGATGCTGGGAATTGGAATGATCTTAAACACAGTGCCTGGGAGATGGGATGTGAGGTTTCAGTGGTGCTGTGCTCTTGTGTGACCTCAGGCAGATCATTCACTTGTCTGTGTTTCATCTTCTGTGCAAGATTCCTTTTGTCTCTTTGCTTGGAGCAGCTCTCCAGAGGCAGCACTGGCTTTTGCTGTGTGTTTGCATAGCCTGATATGACATCAGTATGATCTGAAGCCCTGGTCTGTACATCAGAAACTTGTACCACTGATTTTAACTGGAGTATGGTATTAAATACTGCTTTACCAACCTGTAGGTGCTGGAAGGCCATAACAGGGGAAAGCTCCCTCCAAGTTTTAGTCTTAACCATTCCCTTTTTCTGTGGGAGAAAGGTGCTGCTCTGCAGGAACTTTTGGTCTGATTCTGTACAAGAATTGGTTTCTTACACAACTCAGATTCAGTTGAATCCATGTAACATTGCACCCTCAGCTAAAGAGATTAATCTTTTTCATGCTGTTTAGTCTCATTGTGTGTTATTTTAAACATCAATATAGAACACACAGCTTTTTCTAAAGTCGTCATTCATAAAAATCTGTAATTTACTGTACTACATGAGCACACAGACAGAGGTTTTGCCTCTTGGGAAGAAGCACATGTGAGAAGGGCCAAGGGCATTTCCCAAGGAGCCACGCTGGAGGTGCAGTGCTGGAGGTGGACAAAGCAGAGGATGTGAGAAAACGGGTAATTACACTTGCTGAATCCCAGTCATTAGTAATTCATGATTATTTATGGCTCATTTGTACCTCACTCAGAGATCCCATTGATTGGCCCCCTCTGGGTCACACTGCAGAAATGGCAGAAAGAGGCATTAAAAGGGGAGGCCTGTAAACTTCTGGCTGTGTTTTAGATGGACCTGGGTTATTAAGCTGTGAACAAAAAGATCACTCTAAATATATATATATATATATATGGAAAAGCATTTCTGTCCTGATATAAAGTAATTTAACATGATTAATGCAGATTTAAGAAAAAAAAAAGGGCTCTGAGTGATCTTTGCTTTTAGTGAAAGTCCAGAAGTCTCAGAAGCCCCAGCACTGCCCTAAATGTATTTTCATTGAGGCAAACAATTCAATTCCCTGTGGTTTTATTTTGAGTTGTGATCCACAGGAGCAGAGCCTGAGAACCCAACCAGCAGCATCTTAGTATGCTACAGACAGCCCTGGCACTGCCTTGTTCGTACGTAAATGTGCTAATTACCAGCAAAATCAAAATTCCTTTATTTCCAGGGTCTTTCTCCCAAGATTTTCCATTTGCAAGTTAACAGTTCGGAGAACAAATGTATTCTGTGCTCTTAAGTGAAAGAATTTTTCCTTGGTCTGAACTGTTTTGTCATGGATGGCTCACAAGGCAAAGGGAAATGCACACACATGGAAACAGTCTATTACTAAACAATATAATTCTGGGTTTTTGAAAAAGAGGGAGACTGTACATATGAGGGAAATAAAAGAGGGATTAGATGGAGCTGCAAGAAGAATTAACCTATATTTTGAACCTTTTTTTCTCCAATTCCTGAGGAAAAGGGAGGTTATAAAATGGGCTTTTTGCTGCTCTTGCTTCTATAAAAATCTTTAAAGTTGTGCTGCTTTTTTTTAGTATGCAGACTCTTTAAGAACTTGCTAAAGAAGTGAATCAGACCATAAAGAGCATTTTAAATGGAGCACAGACGTCTGTAGTCTAACAGAACTAGCATTTTTATAGTGCACTTCCCAAGGATTTGCATGAATTTCTACAAAGAAAAGCTGCTTACTCATTCTTAGGCAAAAAAGTTTTTTTTTCTCTGTGACATTTGTGAGGCATAGAAGAGCCAACAAGCTGTACAATGCATACAAATGTTTATCACTCATGGCATTAAACCCACAAAAATCAGTCTAAATTGATGGGGAAAAAAATTTTTACTGAAACCCTTCTGGTTTCTGCTGTGTACTACTAACACCCAGAAAACAGTGTTATACACTATTGCAGCAAAAATAAAGCACAAAATAATTATAACTGTTCTGCACAAGGATTTTCTGGCTTTCTCAACCCTTCAGTAACGACATCATTAAACAGCAGTTATTGATAAAATGACATTTATGTAGTAGCACAACCCTGTACTATCCTGCCTCATACCTCAAACAAAAATAAGAATGTGTTTTCTAGTAACAGAGAACAATTCTGTCACCCCAGTCTTGGCTGCAAACTCGCCTTGCCTTGCTTAGGAGGTCCAGCCTTGTCCTCACAGTGTGAAGGCTGGAAAGCTCCAGCCTCTGGACCCTGTGCCAATTCTGACCTCAGCAAATTAGCATCTAAACAGTGGCACTTGGCTCAGGAATGGCTGGAGGATCCCAAACCTCTCAGTAGAAGAATTGTTAAAGTAAAAACACGTATGTAAAGTATAAAAACGTGAGAAAATCTGTCCTTGCAAAAGGTATTTCACTGTGACATATCCAGAATTAATAGAGGAAGGAGGTTTCAACAGGAGAGATGCCAAATGCCTTCCACAGCTCCAGCAGAGAGAAGCTATTGTATATCCAATACCTTACACAGTTGCAGCACTGGAAAATTACATGGAAAGCCATGTCCTAGGGAGGTTGAGCAAATTCTTCACAAGCCTAAAGAGAAATCAGGATTTTTTCTGGGTTTTTTTTTCCTTTTCTCCTTGTTGAGGAGAACATCACTGATCACAAGTCATCCCTGATTTATTATTTATTTTATTTTTATTTTATTTGTCTTTCTACTTAATATGTAGCTGCCAATTGAGAGAGATTTGAAAACGGAGGCACTTGGGTCTTACCAATATTACACCCCCAGGATCCTACTGCCTGTTTTTACTCTTTTATCTCCAAGGTAGCACCCAAACCTTTCCAGCCTTTTTCATGGCTCTGAGAAGTCTGATCTCAAACTATACCCACATCGTATTTGTTGCACTCACACCTCCTAAGCTGCCATGGGATGTTCCTCTGCAATTCCACCTGATGTTTAGGGTTCCTCAGTGAAGTTCTGCTGCTTCCATTCAGGGCCAGATATAGCATACTGGGGTTTTTTTTCTTTCCTTCTTTCCATTGATTCCTGTTTATTTTTCTGATAATTTACTTCTTGGAAATAGGAATTAGTGAGAGTTCCATGATCAATGTTAGGGTTTAAGACATCCTTTCCATCTATTTGCTGGGATCACCCATTTGGAATTGCTCCATGGCCTCCCCTCTTCTGCCTTCCTGCATCATCTCTCTTTTTCTCCATTACAAATATACATCACTTCTACCTGAATTGACCATGGCAGCATTTTTCCTTCCCATTATCTCAGTTTGGCCATGGAATGCTGATGGCACACTCAGCTCCATAACTTCCTGCTTTGCTGTTAATGTCCTCTCTCAGTCAGAGCCTGAACTGAGGCATTGCAAAAGCAAGACACCCCTTGACTCCAGTGAGCATCAAATCAAACTCAAGTGATTATTTGATTTTCCTTGCAAGTATTAAAATTTCCAGGAGTCACAGACCTCCCAGGCAGGATGATGGCATTTTTATCTGTATATTTCTTGCTGCCTCTATAGATTTCTTAGAGCTCTCTTCAGCCTACTTTAGTGCAGAAGAATATAGCATACAGTCCAAACTATAAAATAAAATACTATAGGTGCCATTCTATTTCATAATCATTGCATAGTTTCTGTTAAAAAAAAAAAAAATCAAGCATCCCTTCCTTATTTACTGTTCTTAATTCAGACTATTTCTGTCCTGCCTCATGCAGTGGCTAAACCCACTATCTGGCTGCACCACAAATATCATCCAAGTCCATTCAGCCCAGTTTAACTCCACTCAATGCACTTTATCTACAGCTTTCTCCATATTCAGTCTATTTCCAATGCTAAGAAGGTCCAAAAGCTAAGCATTTCACCCTTTCAGACAAGTTAATTTATCCATCTTTTGTGCCATGAAAGATCCCATTGTCTCTGTCACACGGCATGTTCCTAAGAAATTTTGCATATTTGTCGGTTTTGGCAGTCTCTGAAGTGTTCATGGGCTTGGGTTTTTTATTTCTGTGTTATTTCAGATGTGACTGTTTATAAAGAAAAAACTGCTGAGCACAATTCAGCAGCATTAGGAATAAAATCTATGCATATAAAGCCCCCCTTTTTTTCATTTTAACACAGCAAAGCTGTACAGATGTATTTATTGGCTTTTAAGCACTGGGAATAGTTATTTGTTGATTGTGACAAATTTTCCAGATAGAAGCTAACCCTGTTAGTATCACCTATTCACTAGACTCAGGATTAGCCATGAGTACTAACTCTGCAGAGACACCAAAAATCAGGCCATTGAGATCATCCCAGTCTACTTCTCTTCTGCATTATTTTGTGCAACTAAAAATAAACTACAAATACCTGCTTTTTTTTTTCTAGACCAGAAGGCAATTTATCTCTGTTATGCATAAGCAGACCTGGGAATTAATGCTTTTTATTATCCAAATATTTAGCACTTCCATCCTCATTTCCCTTTAATGGAAAGTGATATTATTGGTGTGCTGAGATAGGAAATACTAAAAAAAAAAAGTAATTACAAACTATTCACTGCTTAGTATTTACCACATATTATGGCAATTACTGCAGGTTTTTTAGGAATCAGATTCAGACAATGTAATTCCCTGCTGTAAATCACTTTAAAGCATGTTTTTGCATTACTGCATATTCTTTCATTATTTGTTAGTGCAGTTCTGACCATGTCTCATAGATCAGCATCCAAACTGGCCAAGGCTGCTGATCAGAACAGGAACCTGCAGAGCTAAAAGGATTCCAGTCAGTTGGGGTTTAGGAATCAGTCTCTTGTAAGGGATCCACAGACTGACCCCAAAACCATTCATCATGTGAACATCTACTGTCCAGAGAATTGTTTGCCTAATATGCTGTGGGTGCTGCCACAGTTCACAGAAATACTAACTTTTAAAGACAAAATCCCCAACCATATCTTTGAAGGGGGTTGAGAAACCCATAATAACAGCAGTACAGTGACTTACGCTTTAATTTCACTATAATCATTGCCAACTTCTCAAATCCATGATTTAAAATTGTGTACACATCAAACATAGTTCTGCTTGTAGAGTTACCGATTTCTCAGCTGAAAGCTGAATGCCAGAAAGTCACAAACCTTTTCTACATGAGGTCTCTCTACAGCAGGAGGGGGTTTAGATTAAAATTTAGCATGCTCATCACCCCAGTTATACAATCTGGTCCCATGTCCTTCTTCCTGGCTGTGCAGCACTTTTGTTTTCATGGCATTATCAGCTTGCAGACAACATAGTCAGGAAACTGCTTGGAAATAATTCCTGTAGTAACAATTTATGACACAGTCCAGCTCCCTGCATGACATCAACCTGTCCTTGAAGTTATGATTATTTATGTAACAATTACATAGGAGAGCACAGAGAGGATGCCAGCCCATGGGTTTGCAGAAATAAAAGTGTCCTAAAGGACCTAAACCAGAAATGCAGGCCTGTACTAAACTGTCTATAATGCAGGTTCATTGCAGTATTTGGGAATGAACTGGAAATCTGTCCTTTGCAGGGTTTTATCAGGTTTTACTATAAAGATGGACAAAGGATCTCACATGAATAGTTTCCTGCTCAAGAGTTATTCTGAGCATATTTCTGAAAAACTCTACACACTGCAATTTAGAGTCTTTTCTTTTGATTGTTTGTTTTCAGCTGTACCAAAAGAAAAAAATAGGATGCACACAGTAAAATGTGCAACATTTAATTTGCAACAAATAATAAAACTCAAACCATAATCAGCATTTCTTTTTTCCCAGAGAAAACATTACGCTGAACTTAATTTTACAGCTGTACAAACTCTTTTAAAGTGATCTGCTCAATTGGGCGAGTTAATGATATTTAATTTGACCCAGCCAAACTTTACACGCTGTGCATTACTGGGAGCAATCGTGTGCAGTGCAAGTGTTTGTGTAATGTAAATGTCATGCTAACACCTTCCCCTCTCAGCTGGCTTCACAAAAATCCTGGTGTCATCACCTCTCTAAGATAAACCCAAGGTGACAGCAGAAAAAGTGTTATGTGCACAAGGTAGTTCAGCAGGAATTCAGCCTTTTCAATCTATTCTGCACTCCAGTTAACCCTCTTTATATCACCCAGATTTTTGCCCTGGGCAATATGTTAAGTATGGACTAAATTCAGTTACTGAGCTGAGTAATGTGAGTAATGTTCTCATTCAGGTGCCCCAATTACTTTAATGTGACTAAACATGGAATTACAGTGTGTTCTTAGTGCAGTGTGTAAATTCTCTTCTCAGCCCCCCAGTTCCATGGCCTGGCATGTCTTGTGTTATTTCTATCCACTTCTCTAAAATGGAGTTTTTTATTGCCATGACTGAGTACCACCATCATGTTTCATCTGAAAAATTGTTTATCAGACACAAACACACAGTTTTGTAGTTTTGGGTTTGTTCAGCAAAAAGATGAAGAGTCTAAAAAGCAAACAAAAACAAGAAAAAGTTCGGGAGAATCAATAACTTGTTGTGTTTGAACAAGGGCTGAGGGATTTCTAATCTGCAAGAAACAAATGGGGTGCTGGTTTGTACTTCACCTCAAAGAGCAAGCACAGCAGAATCCGTCAAAAAGCAGGGCAGAGGATTTGTAAATTTACTGTAACAAAAGGGGGAATGAGAGGTTCACAAGATGGCAGGAATCGTTCCTGGTGATGCTTTAAAGCTGATAAAAATAAAAAGCAGACACAGTAGTGTAGGGGAAAAGGGTATTACCTTGTTTTTAATAGGATCCCAGGTGCACCCTTGTCAAAGGTGGAATCACGCCGAGGAGCACAGTGTGTATAACATGTATACAATTTTATGGACCTCACTAATTAGCATATCTACCTAAAATCCCTCAGTGAGAAACTTAACAAATGAAGTAATTGTCCCCATATTCTAGTTATCCCTCCCCAAAAGAGGCCACAGTCTAGTTTGAAAAACTCATGTTCCAGAGAGGAGGCTTTGTCCAAGGTTGGAACCTTTAGTTCTGAGATAGTAGGGATGTTTTGTCCTCCCCAGAGAACTCTGAACTTGGCTAAATATCAGAGTACAGGGGTTAGAGACATGTAGGGCTAAGGTACAGGGAGTTAAAGGTGCAAGGAAAGGAAAAGGGTGTAAAAATGTATTGAAAGGGTATAAAAAAGGGTATAAAGAGAAAAACCAAAAACCATCAGGCATCACTGGCACTGGCAGCTCATACCTCGGGCTGGAAGCTGAGCCTGGGTCCCTCACGGCTTTTCTGTCTTTCTCCACGCAGGTCAATGGCAAGGATTTATCCAAAGCCACCCACGAGCAGGCGGTGGAGGCGTTCAAAACCGCCAAGGAGCCCATCGTGGTGCAGGTGCTGCGCAGAGCCCCGCGCGCCAAGGCCTTCGCGGCCCACGAGCCGCAGCTGGTGGATGTGGCCACCCAGACCGACATCACCTTCGAGCACATCGCCGCCCTCAGCAAGATGGGCTCGCCCACGCCGCCCGTCCCCGGCCTCGACCCCTACCTCCTGACTGAAGAGTAAGCTATGCTTTTGTGAGCCTCAAGAATCCTTGGGTTGGGCCTCAAAAATCCTCCTGTTGGGCCCCAAAAATTCTTGTGTTGAGCCTCAAAAGTCCTTGTGTTGGGCCTCAAAAATCCTTCTGTTGGGCCTCAAAAATCCTTGTGTGTGTTGGGCCTCAAAAATCCTTGTGTTGGGCCTCAAAAATCCTCATTTTGAGCCCCAAAACTCCTTCTGTTGAGCCCCAAAACTCCTTCTTTTGGGCCCCAAAAATCCTCATTTTGGGCCCCAAAAATCCTTCTGTTGGCTCTCAAAAATCCTTGTGTAGAGCCTCAAAAATCCTTTTGTTGGGCTCCAGAAGTCCCTGTGTTTGGCCTCAAAAGTCCTTGTGTTGAGGCCCAAAAATTCTTGTGTTGAGCCTCAAGAATCCTTGTGTTGGGCCTCAAAAATCCATGTGTAGAGCCTCAAAAATCCTCATGTTTGACCTCAAAAATTGTGGTGTTGAGCCCCAAAAATCCTTGTGTTGAGCCTCAAAAATCCCTGTCTTGAGCCTCAAAAACACTTGTGTTGGGCCTCAAGAATCCTTGTGTTGTGTGGCTGCACAGGGCCTCTCCTGAGAAATCCCTTTTTCTCATGTGAAGTATGAGAAACAATAAGACAAGGTCAGAACACCTGCTGTTTTTCCTGATCTGTTTTGGTCTAAGAACAGAGTGTGTTTGGAATTGAGTGTTGTAGGACTTCAGCCCATCACCCCGGGGGGTGGGTGACCACTGTCCAATCACTATTTGGTTCTTGCCATATATAAAGGCATTTTTACAATAATAAATCCCTTTTGCTGCTTCACTGGTGTGTGCGCTACTTCACTTTGTTCTGGGTACAACAGCGACAGTGTTGAGCCTCAAAAATCCTTGTGTTGAGCCTCAAAAATCCTTGTGTTCCATAACATTGTGTGTTAGGAGTAGTTCACAGCCTCACCTTGGCTCGCTGGTAAATATCTACTCCCAGAAGTAGCCAGGATTCATCCACCACTGGGCCATAACTCATGGTATTTTCATTTTTCCTACGCATTAGCAAGACATTACTCACATGAGTAATGCCACTGAGTCACAACGTGGCCTCATAAAGCTCGTTTTTTTTGCTGGCATTTGATGGATAAAGTTATTGCATTTTGTAATTCCTCTCACTGCCTCTTTGGGTTGCTTATGTTTTAACTTTATTTTTTATGGCTGCCATAAATTGTGTAATGCTAAGAGCTGCTACATTCTGTTCCAGTGTATTAATTACTTTATTATAACCCTGCAGCGCTGTTACTCGAATAACTTATTTTCGGGGACTAAAATTACTTACCAGTGTTGTCATGGATGTTTTAGAATCAAATTTTAATTATTGTTAATGGTAATTTGATGCTTTTGTACTTACAAATACAAATGACAATTATCTCCTGGCGCACACACCCCCCCTCCCTCACATGCTGTTCGAGAGGAAAACAGCTCCCCAAGGAGCCCCTGCAGATTGCCTGTCATCCTGCCACACATCCCCACAGGGAGCAGGGGATAGAAAGGATTCTGACCCTCTCAGTTGCTGTGTGTGAGAGAGTGATCTGGTCAAGCTACAGAAATTCCTGGTTTTGAGGTGATCCTGCACGTGGTGAGAGGTTGGACTGGTGTGCACAGCTCTCCAGACATCCCTGGGAAATAGG